>NC_092236.1:10729517-10769517 GCF_036320965.1 Panulirus ornatus | reverse complement strand
CCGTCTCACGAGCCGAGGAGGAGGCTTCGGTCATTACTCATTTTGACATCAAAACAACACAGGCATCATCATCATCATCTGCCGCCTGGGAAGAATGTGCTGTCATCCGCCGCTAACGAAGACAATGAAGGTATAAATCACTTGGAAGATTAGGCAGAAGACCTCAACGTTGTGACGACCTTTGGCCGCCTCGTCAGCATCTGGTTTCCAAAAATACGTTATGGTGTAGAAAGTGAAAAATACCGGTTGGTCGGTTGGCTGATCAGTTTGAGCTTGAGGAGTATCAACCGCCAGGGTCGTAAGGCCAAGTTCAACGGGTTCAGACGAGTTCGCGCCCGACACCTCGAACACTCGCTGAGTTCAAAGTTACCAGAAAAAAATGAGCCTGCTAAGTCTGTGGTGGAGAGCTGGGCAACACTAGCGGTCTGAAGTGCAGTTTGGCCTCTGGGTGAGTCCGGGTGTCGACGAGGTACGGACTGTAGACCTGCGAGGTAATGAGAGCGCGACCATCACACGTCACAGCGGTCGACGCTGCATGACTGAAGAAGCGACGAGGAAATAACGCAAATTATTCGCCAGTTGTACCACAGCTACGAATAAAGGCGAGCACAGCAGAGAAGCCTTCCGGAATACAAAACATCTACGAACTACGTATCTGAAGATGACAACAGCAATTTCTCTCTCTCTCTCTCTCTCTCTCTCTCAGGAAACTATGGGGTTACACTTGAGTGGAATCCATGACAGCCTGCGAACGCCAACCTTTGAATAGCAATGGGACCCTGCGGGTGGAGATGCCACCAGAACATGGGTTGAAGGTGAGCCGAGCAGTTACAGCGGCACCTGCTCACCCTCTAAATGATTCCGTTCGCGTCCCTCGAACACCTCCGTGTGCATACCATTAGAAAGTTGTCCAAGCAGAACTTCTCTGCAGGAACCACAAAAGGCAGGGGACCCCTATCATTTTAAAAGACTTTACACCGGCGGACGTGCTGAGACCTGAGTAGCTGTGCGGTAAGTGTGATGCTACAGCCCGTGGCGGGAGTGGCTGGTTGCGAGTGGTGACGGTGGTGGTCGTCTGACATCATGAAGTTGTTAAGATTTGGGGCTGCTGGGGCAGCAGGCTGCCTCGCTCAGGCTCGCAGTTCCTCCCTGTTTCTGTATGCACGCCCTGGGCTACTCAACACGAAATGCATGCACATCTACCTGCACGTATCAGTCTCAAGAGGAACTTGTAATTGGTACCATAACTCAGATCCTTTGTTTACGTCTCATATGGTACTGGTGCGACTAAATGTGTTGACTATAATCATCGCGAGTGAGATTATTTTTAACGGGGATTCGCATATATATCTACGTGACGCTGCCTTGCTGAGGATGGCATGTATTTGCGATCTCTGGGTCGAAGATGAATGGCCAGGAGACTGAACCGAGCGAAGGCAAACACTTACTCCATCTCGAGGCGCTGGGCAACCCAAGTTAAACAGAGGGAATAAAGGACATTCAGAGTAAACCTCCTCAATGGGCCTTGGCCCAGTATATGAGAATGTCTCGGATCGGTCACACTCACAGATCCTCGAGTGGCGGCACTCAGGGGGTTGCAGGGGTGGTGACTGTGGCAAGAGAAGTGGTGAAGGAGAGGAGGCGGTGTGGTGAAGGGGATAATGGCTAGCGTGTGGAGTGTAAGTGTTCGGAGACGATGGTGAGCGGAGGTGTGGAGCATGAGTGCTGTGGTGAGTGAGGTGTGGAGTGCTGTGGTGCCGGGAGACGTGGAACTATGTGGTGAGTGGAGGTGTGGAGTGCTGTGGTGGGTGGAGGCGTGGAGCGTTGCGGTAAGTGGAGGTGTGGATTGCTGCGGTGAGTGGAGGTGTAGAGTGCTGTGGTGAGTGGAGGTGTGGAGTACTGTGGTGAGTGGAAATGTAAACAGAGGAGCAAGGGAGGGACGGTGTTGTAAGCGAGGGAGTGAAGAAAGAGTGGCGTACTGGATTGGTGTCAGGGAGAGAAGGGGTAATCGAGTGTGTGTAATTACCTATTTGTATTGTACGGGGAGGGAACCCCACAGTCGTGGGGCCCCATCTCTTGAACTTTCTCTACTGTCACACACCCATCACACACCCATTTAAAACTTTAGTACTGTCACCGTTGACAGTTTCATCATTTAATTAAATTACATTCATCCACTAATCTGGTATCTAAAAATGATATCTCTTATTTTTTCTTTCAAGATTTTGATTCGCCTCTTGTCATGGCGTCTGGTGGCTTTATAATGGCTTCATGTTGACATCATCAAACTGGTTCGGGAACTTCAAGGTTGTGCTAAAATCGCCCTTTAATCTTCTCTTCCACTGTGGGCAAATTCATGGCATCAAACATTCCCCTGTAACTCAGCATTCTCAAGTCTGGAACCATTTTCGCTACCTTCCTCTGGACCTTCTGTATTAGTTTTCTTTTTCTTCTTTTTCGTGCGGTGACTAAACCATGAGAAACATATACTAGTTCTAGCCAAATACACGCAGTGCATAGCCTGCTGAATGTTTCCTTATCCCTTTACTTAAAAGCTATTTTGGTGATTACCATCAGACTGACTGTCTCCTTTACAAGTCCCCTGAAGTGAAGCTCTGGTGACAAGTTAGCTACAGTGTCTACTCTCGAGTCCCTTACACACACACACACACACACACACATACACACACGCGCATTCAGGTTTCTGCAGTTTATTTCCTTCCACAAGATACTCACAGTGAGGCCTTTCCTCACTGAGTTCCAACACCACTGCTTTGACTTTACCCGGGCTGAATTTCGTCATCCACGTATTACACTGTGGACCAGCCTTGCAAGTTTGTCTGCGTCCCCTTGCATACTGATGCAATCCCTAATCATTCTTCACTTCCCTCTTGACCTTGGCAACAGTCGGGGAACATATCTGGGCAAGGGTCTAGTTCTTCTGGCAGGTCATTTTACATGGAAAAAAGTAATCATTTATCGAGAGAGAGAGAGAGAGAGAGAGAGAGAGAGAGAGAGAGAGAGAGAGAGAGAGAGAGAGAGAGAGAGAGAGAGAGAGAAGAGAAGAGAAGAGAAGAGAAGAGAAGAGAAGAGAAGAGAAGAGAGGGAGAGAGAGAGAGAGAGAGAGAGAGAGAGAGAGAGAGAGAGAGAGAGAGAGAGAGAGAGAGAGAGAGAGAGAGAGAAGAGAAGAGAAGAGAAGAGAAGAGAAGAGAAGAGAGAGAGAGAGAGAGAGAGAGAGAGAGAGAGAGAGAGAGAGAGAGAGAGAGAGAGAGAGAGAGAGAGAGAGAGAGAGAGAGAGAATTGAAATTCATGCCATGTGGACTGTGCCATGAAGCACCTCGACTCTGCAGGTGCTGTGGAGGTACAAGAGTCTTCTGGCTCAGTGGTGTCTCAAGGTAGGGAGTACCTCCAGGCTCCTCCTGGTATGTTGACGGAAGACATTAGCACCTGAATACCTGCAGAGAATAACACGTAAGGATGAAGTTGTGCGACCTCTGGACCATGAAGCTGGGACACCCACTATTCACTGCCATCTGCAGTCGAGTTTCCATTGGTATGCAAGTCTGTGTGGCATACGACGTCGACGGAGCTGATGATACGAGCAGTGGCAAATAAGTTAGTTTTTTCTCTCTCTCTCTTTTTTTTTTTTTTTTTTTTACAATAAGGAAGCACAATGGAAACGAGAAAATATTTCCAAAACTCAAAGTCATCGCTTTACTGAGTCTGCCGACCGAAAATGAGCTTTATTAGATGAAGAAAAAACTGCCACATCTCTGACATACAGAAGATAAAAGTGTCGAGTCTCAGTAGAGATCTCTGAAGTACCGGACATACAATCTCCCTGGCATCTGAAAAAAATAATCATTACGACGGGACGAATTCTCTCCATTTTCGGAGGCAGCCATTAACGCACTCCCGTGGTTGACACGTACACCATCGTATCTAATCATGCTGACGCAGAGAGCACCGTGATGGAGGGAGGGCAGCAGACGCTTTGATTGAGGGATTTCATTCAAGAACGAATTCTTCCCTCACTTGGCGTTTCACGTACGACGCTAGACAAGCAGTCTTGTGTGCAGCGGAGTCACAGGGTGGTTGCGTTCTCTCAAACCCAAAATCAGCCTTCGGTATCTGGACGTGTTTGCCTCAAGATGTTTTGATGAGAATACAAAAGACGGGGGACAGGACAGCAGTTAATATATAGCAAAAGAATATATATATATATATATATATATATATATATATATATATATATATATATATATATATATATATATATATATATATATATATATATATATATATATATAAACTACTTTGGGGATCATCTTGTCTGGAAATGCATCGTCTCCAGGGAATCATCATGGATCGCTATCACGCCAGCTGCCTTTTTGAGCAGCTCAAGGTAGGGTGGTGACCCCTGTCACAGCCTGGGGAGGTCTCACTGACATGAGGGAAAGGGAAAAAAAAAAACTAGTGGTGCGACTGCGGTAAGATGTGTTTTTCTCAGTGGGCTCCGGTTACTCTTCATACAGGGCACGAACACCATTTACATACCGAACAGTACATGCAATGGCAGTTCTAGTGGGTACTTTTGTTAAGTGGGCCAACTACTTTCCAGATGGATTCTCCAGTATCTTCACAGAGGCCTCGTCCTCGTTTTTTTAACTGAGATAGGTGCAGTGGAGAGCAATTAGCTCATCGCGGTCCTTCCCCGAGGGTAGTGGCCATAAGCAGCAAGTCCCATAGGCTGATTCCCTTGTCAAACCGATTTCCACGCTCTTCAGGTTATGGAAGGTCTACTGAGGTGTGCCTTCATCATACCCATTTATTCACTGACGCTTTCATCATCAAGACAGCAGCCACTTAAGAGGACAAGTAGCTGTTACAAGTTACTGAACGTTGGTGTCAGTGGTAATCTTCCATTCTTCAGTGTTGGTGGGTTTGAGGCAGGATTGCTGTCGCTGATGGAAATCCATCCGGAAAGTGATGACACGCTTGTACGCATCAGACTCGTGGTGTATGATGGTGGCGCACGTTCTGCTTCTTCTAGCTGCAGCTACAGCGAGAAAGTGATTCGTCCCATCATGACATTCAAGTCAGTCAATGTAACAGTCACCAGAATGTGTATATCATCGCAGGTTTATTGCTGTGGCTGACGTGCAGGGTCAGAGCCTGGAATTTCTCGAACAGTTGATTAATACCTTCGTGTTAAGAGTACCTGAGGACGTTATCTTGACCCTTATTATAAAGAAGAAGTTTCACGCCTCCATGAGTGGGAACTCTAATATTGCTGATAAACTGAAGGATTTTTATGAACGTAAACTTCAACATTTCTTGTGATACTTCAAAGCACTATGTTGTAATGTCCATTTAGATGGCGTTCGGTGTCAGCCTTGTCTCACACACACTCTACTTTCATCAGATGAAGGCAAGTGTTCTTAACATACAGGACGAAAACTGGTCCACAGTCTCTGGAGAAGAGCGGATATCACAACTTACTACAGTTATCTTATCAACACCGAGGTTGCATGGGGGATACAGCTGACACGGTATTTCATTGGCAGCTCGGAAAATGATCATTGCATGGACATGTGCTCTGTAATAGATTACAGACTGTTAGACCTATCTACATCATCACCCTCAGGCACAACTGACGGTAATTTTTCGAGACATGAAGATGTGAATTAGTTGGCTGCCATGTAATGCAGCACAGATATATTCCAGACCATTCATGTGGGCGAGAGGATGTCACAGTGAGTGTAAAGAGAATAAATATACAATATTCATCTTGTGGGGGAGACCTGCCAGTATTCGAGTGACTTAGTAACCAGTTCTTGCTTTGGCGTCTGCCTGCCTGCATGTTAAGTTACGTGGGGTCGGGCGTCTGGAAACATACCTCCTCCTCCTTCCACAGTGGGGGCACCACGACCACAACAAACACCAGGCCCTTTACACAACCATCCACGGAGTGAGGTGGGCGTCTTCCCGGCCCGCAGGGACTCATTTAGTCCAAGGTCTCTCCATAACAAACTTGTAGTGCCACCTCTGCGTCATACCCACAAGGCAAACCGAAGCCCCAAGCTGAGGAAATGGCCGGTGCCCTCGTCGGCCGCTGAGTAGGCAGAAGACACTTTAATTCCCCCGCGGCAGCAAGCTGTGTCAAGGCCGGGTACTATCTCCTCCGATGTTGTCGACAGCGGTCATGGTTGACGAGAGACCCTGTAACTTACCTCTTTTGACTCATCTGCCTCTTCTGCAGCAGAAACTTCATCTATGGATTATGAATAATTCGAAACGCTTCCCTGTACATAACTCTCTTTTGTCCAAATCATTCTCGAGAACTCTTTCCCCAGAATATTACTTTTCACGTCTGGAATATCTTACCACGTCGTCAATATATAAATATTCAGTTGACGAATCGACAGCAGAATAGTTGTGATAGTCGGATAGTCGAGCCATTCACAGATACATACTTACGCTCCAGACGATCAAGTTCATAACAAAATCATGACCCTGCTTCTCTTCAAGCTTCTTAATAACACAGGAGTTGGCCCACACCACGACGAAGACCCGGCATTACCACAACACTAACCAGGCAAAATAAACGAGTATGTAAAGTCACGCCAGCGACAAAATGTCGTGAAAAATCTGATGCTTACGAACATGATCGTAGAGAGCGTTAACTCTTGATCGTAACGGCAAACACGCCAGATGTTACAATAACAACCCACAACTTCCCAACACCATTGTTAGGGTGTGTGATTGTACGATCAACATTTCCTGCTCTCCGGCAGTGATGTGACCAACGCAGAAAGTTTCCGTCAGCATCTACTGTGCACATGATTCCATACACGATCGACTGGTCATCCTGTAAGTACTGTAGCGGACCAACCAACCAACCAACCAACCTGAAATGATGATCCAGAAATAACGAGAAAAAGTAAAAAAAAAAAAAAAAAAAACGAATGCTCTTTACTCGATTTCTCAGGGCAAAAACTGTCATGGATTCATCACTTTCATACATTTCTTCAAAGTCATTACAGATGTATGATGATCCAACACCGACGTGTTGACAACATTCACCATCAACTCACTCGACGAAGAAAACGAAGGAGCGCAAGACATTCTTTCATAAGTGTGATTAGGCAGCAAACACTTGAGTAAGATGTACAGGTGACAATATGCACTGATGCTGAGGGCTTTAAGACGACACTGTTAGTTGACTGGTATTGTCCAGATGAGTGGCAGGAGAGCGCTCCATTATTTCCACGGCAACAGAATAAGATCATAAGTGGTTCTAGAGGAAGTCCGCCAAAGTGAGCCAGGCCCCGGGGGCAGCGTGGCTGGTGTCTTGCATCTGGAAAATACGCAGATACTCCCGCCTGTCTCACCTCCCCCGTGCGGCTCCGTGGGCGTCAAGATGCCACGTCAAAGAGGGTTGTCATCGTCATCGCCGAGGGTCAAGATAATCTCAAGTTCTGCCGGGTACAAGGAAAAATGGCCTTAATATCTTACATCATTGAGACTATACCTCCATAACCGGGAAGGCCTTCCTCCTTTGGCTCGAGTAGTATGATCTGATGAAATACGAATTTCCTCTGTCTGGCCTTCCACGTTTTTACGTGTTGAATTCCTTATCAATCACAGGTGTCGCTTCTCATCTCCTCAACTGGACTACTCCCATGGTGAAGTGACTTACTAAGCTGGCCCAGGGCCAGAGTTGTCAACATCCTCCTACTCGATAAACGTTTTGAGTCTTGAACTTGGATGCTGCGTAGTTGCACGAGTCGCCTTAATGGTGGTGTGGCGGGGGGCGCCTGTCCTCACACAATATTTGCTTACGGTGAACGCTGAGAAAGGGCGTTCAAGGGTGGATGGAGTGGGAGAGAGAGGTGATGCACGGCTAAATGACGCCTTGAGAACTCGCTAGACATACACGACCTTCACCAGCCCAAGCCCGCCGCCCCTCACCACCGTCAAGTGAAGGATCTGGACATAATTACCTCCACAGTGAAGGTAAGGCTCATCAAGGCAGACAGGTACTGGCAGTCATTTGGGTACTGGCTTAACGATAGATGTCTTCAGGAGAAAGGATTTACACCATGTCTAGCCAAATAGCCACTGTCGCGCCTGGTAATGAAATCTTAGAGTTCTCCCAGCAAGGACTGAGGTGCTAAGGATGACCTCCGTGAGGGAGAGTTGGGGGAAGGGATTCCCGGGGGTGACGGCGTCAAAGGGCACCCCTCATGCTATATCCCCCCACGCTGACTTGCTCCTTGCCATACCGTCAATGTACCTGGGATCCCTATAATTGTCTCCTCATATGGAAGGTAATACCCAGGTGCTGTGTGGGTCCTGATCATCGCAACTGAGTGTTGTGATGGAGAGGTATTGAATCAAGTGTCTCGGTCCTGCACACGACCCCAAGATGGTAACTGTGTAGTGCCTGGGTCTTAACACGTGCGAACACTGGTGTTCAATTATGGTAGTGACTGCTGAAGTTACCTGGGTGACTGATGATCATACTTGAAGTGTTGATAATCATACCTGAATGTTGATTATGATACTTTTGTGCTAACAATGATAACTGGGTGTTGATTACGATACCTTTGTGTTAACTGATACCTCGGTGTTGATTATCAGTGTTAACTAATAATAACTGGGTGTTGATTACGATAACTTTGTGCTAACTAATACATAAGTGTTGATTACCAGTGTTAACTAATAATAATAACTAGGTGCTGATTACGATAACTTTGTGCTAACTAATACATATGTGTTTATTATCAGTGCTAACTAATATCTGGGTGTTGATTATTTGGGTTAACTGATGCCTGGGCACTGACAATTACTAGTGTTAATTTAAAGCTGGGAGTTGAATATGATGCCAAGATGTCAACTGTCATACTAAGGTGCTGAATATGGAGTGTATCAGTTGAATGTTTTGGAATACTGAGATGGTGTATTGAATGTGGAGGGGATGTGGGATTATGTTGAAACTGTGAAGTGGTGTATGGGGAATGTGGTGCGTTGCCGTGTCCTAATGTGGGGTGGAATATGGTGAAACTTACTGTGGGTGGTGTATGGTGTGTGTCCTGGTGTGGGTAGTGTATGATGAGTGTCCTGGTGTGGGTACTCTATGGTGAGTGTATGAGTGTGGAAAGTGCACGTTGTACGTAGAGGAAGCTCCGGGTCGAGGTGTACTCTGTATGGTAATGAATATGGTAATGAGTATGGTAATGCGCTGTGCTGAGCATGCCGGCTATTTTTAGTGTTGATGTATTAGTGTGAAGCTGTATAGTGTAGTGTGCCTAGTGTGATGGTGGGCTGTGAGATGTGGCGTTGAATGTGGCTTGTTAAGCCTCGTGTGGGCTGAGTGTGGTGAAGTGCTGAGTGTGGCAGAGCGCTGCACATGACGGTGAGTTGTGTGTGTGTGTGAGTGCTCAGCACTCACACGGTGTAGTGCTGAGTGTAGCAGTGTGCTGAAGGCAGCAGTGATGTGGAGGTATCTTGAGCGCAGTATTGCCCGGTGATGATTATGTAGATGTGAGACGAGAGGTAATGATGTGTATATGTACAGTATATGAGGGTTATGAGTATGTTGTATGAGGAAATGTACAGTGGCTGGTAAGGAGCTGTGCTGCGTTAAGACAGTGCTTGTGTTTAGAATGATGACTTGTTATCTGTGGCTGGCAGGCAGTTAAGTGCTTTGATTGTGTGGCGTTATAATGGCAGCCTCGAGCGTACTGATTGTGATGGTGTGTTTGGTGTGGAACAGAATGTTGAATGTCATTGTTTTGGTTGTAACAGAGAGATGGGTGTGGTTGATTTGCCTGCAGCGCGAGGCACTTTATCCACAGAGGTGTATGCGGTGTGAGGGGGTATGCCAGGCATGTTGTGTGGGGTGCTGTGTGTACTATGTGGCACGTGTGGTGGTGGTGGGGGGAGAATGCAAGTGGTGTACGGACGCGGGGTTACGCCGATATCAACATGAGGAGCAGAGCGTGTGACGGTTACTAAGTACTGTAAAGGTTATGAGGAGGTACTCACTCCAACCCTGGCTGTGGTGTTGCTAGGACCAGCAGGCTGGGTGACCGGGGAGCACTTTACGCTACATGACTGTACTAGATAATGAGGGGTAATAACTCGTTCTACCAACATTCGAGCATCATTGACCTCCGCAGTCCGGGGAAAGAGTCGGGAACTTAAAAGTTTTACGAATTTCTTCAAGAAACAGAAAAGAGCAGACTGCGAAGAAACCGCTTCTTTAAATTAGCAAGTATTAACTGGTGAGTTGGGTTAAGTCGTAGTGTTACTTTCTGCCTCCCTCTCGCTGTTCCCACGGGACTTGGACCTTAACTTATAATCGTCAGCGTGCAAGTCATAGCCATGATGACCATCCCCTTCCAAAAAACAAAACAAGTTACGAAGTGCGGCCAACCAAATTTGGTGGATCTCTCTCTCTCTCTCTCTCTCTCTCTCTCTCTCTCTCTCTCTCTCTCTCTCTCTCTCTCTCTCTCTCTCTCTCCAATCAGATGGGGGAGGGTCAAGTGGCGACGGTGAGGCAGGGTGGACCCTGTGGAGGTGGCTGAAGGAGTACTCCACCGGGGCACTTCCTGGACCGGAGACACATGCGAACGTTCTGTATTCTGGACACTCACCTCTCCCCTACCTTGAACCGTATACTATCCCCTACATCCTGGGTTCTGTACGCTGAACCCTTTACTGTCCTCTGAAGTTATGGTCCTCCGTCCTAATACATCCCGAGTTCGTCTCACGGTTACCCACTGAGTCTTATTACGATGCCTTTACCGGGCAACACCATCCTTCAAACCACGAAACCCCGGTGGGAACACCTATGGTACGTGGACGGCAGAGGTGGTAGCTGCAGGCACCAACTCATCGGTATGTCAAAGTACCAGGAGGAGTGTTGTATCACGGTTCTTCATCGTATGACTATTGATTTCGGATGTAAAGTGGTCGACCCTTGGCCTCTGGCTGCGAAGATGGGCAATACCACCTTCCTCGTTGTAACGCATGGCTGCATACCTCTTGATGCAAGGGTAACTTGGCAAATTCATAATGTGTTCTTTTGTGCATGTAAACATCCTCAAATCGAAAAAAAAAGAAAAAATAAAGAATTCAAATACTGTATATGTGACCCTCACAATCCCAATGGTACGTTAAAATCTGTACAAATGTACAGTAATTTGGCTTGGAAATTGTCCGTATATGGTAATGATATATTCATTTTACGTTGTAGGCAAAGAAATATATTTTTCTTCACAATAATCCTGTCTTTCCTCATTTCAGACCAGAAGACAAGAGTCACCTCATGCCTGGCGTACCGTACCAGACCCTAGACTTCCTGGCTCGCATTGCCAAAGTAATACTCTTTAAGCCAGTCTCTGGGAGAAGGTGAGGTAGTCAGCGTCTTCAAATGCTAACTGTCCCACCAGTCACCAGCACCCTAAGCGGCTGTCCTCTACCACATGTAACGTCCGTATGGAACACATGTAGGAAAATTTTTACAAAATATTTTTCCACTTGTAGTTTTCCAAATCACTTGGCTCCAGTAGTATCAAGTAAAATGGTAATAACTATAGCGAAAAAAGAATATTTTGAATATTTACAAGTGAGGAAGTATATATATATATATATATATATATATATATATATATATATATATATATATATATATATATATATATATATATATATACATATATATACATACACACACGAAAAAAGTGCGACTCGAACATTCGTCAGTACGTTTCATAGCCGCATGCGGAGCGCCGGCTTGTGTGGTTGCTCTAGCCTGCGGTGCGTGGCAACCAGCAATGCAATTAAGCCTGAGGCTGACCCGTCTGATGCTGGCGGGTATGATCGATCTGTATGCTTACAGTCTCACCCCTTTTTCCCATCGATGTTTTCGCGTCGTTTTCTAGTTCTCTGCCGACGCAGGTTTCATCGATGACACCCCAAGTTCCTTGCTCAAACAGAACCCTTTCCGAGCGATCGGCAAAAGTCTACTTGTTCTACTTAGGGTCGTTTACTAAATCACTGAGGCTAACGTATTCCATTCTGACGTTTAAAGTTGTTCTGGGAAGATCCGGGAATTCCAGGTGTTGGCCGTCTCTCGGTACTTACTACGAATTCTGGGATCAGCTCCTTTGCACTCGAGCATTAATCATCCCTCCTGACGACTTGTGAGGACGTCTGCTTGGAATACTAATGGCCCATCTTTGGCTGGGTTCTCTCGCGTTGTCATCGTCACCCTTCATCCTGGATGGCACACTCTGATTATTTCTCTGCCTGTTAAAGGCTTGCCTGTCCAGGTGCTTACGTAAGGTATGACTTGTGAGTACTACGCTATGTCCACTTCACTTGCAGCTAATCTCTGAACGCCTGCGACCATTCACTTCCAAAACTATCACAGGTTTGAGGGATCTAAGTCTCAACCGTATTCCTGACCTCATAAAATGTCTGATTCTTTTTATGTGCTGTTCAGCCGTTACCATCCCTGTGTTAGGGTTTGAAATATTCCTATTATCTACGTCATTCATCAATTCACATGACTCTGTTCCCTTTGCAGTGTCCTGTTTGACTTATGGCACATTTCAGTATCAAAACTCTGGCGCTGACATGACAAGGGGTTGGCTCTGAAGGAGGTTACCTTTCTCATCAGGTCTCCTCTCGCCCACAAGCACACGGCTGCGTCTGTTGCTTGCACCCCGACCTTTTCTCCCGAAAACAAAACGTCGTTTCTGATGGAAATGAGCAGTTCGCGGCTCCGCGGCAAACATCACGGGAAAAGCCTAAGCAAAGCGACTACGGGAAAAACACAAATGATGAAAATACGATCCTGGAGGACGGAGGAATAGACTGGGCAAGTTTTAGAAAAGCAGTGACCACGGCAATTCTATATGGTGATTAAGGATATCAAGTCAAAAGACTGCATTTCGTAAAATTAAGCGCTTAATTACATACTTGATATTAATCATAATTAAATTCATATGCTAATCACTCGACTAATTACACGAATTTTAAGGTTTTGTCCACAGATTCTTATTCAGCAGAGGTAAAAGCATTTGTGTTGAAATTTCGAGGAAAATCTATTTATTGAAAAAATCACGAAAAATCGTAGGATAAAATTTGGTTCAGATTTTCAACTTGTTCAGATTTTAAGGAAAATCAGGGTGTAATTGTAATTCTATATGGTGATTAAGGATCTCGAGTCAAACGACTGCATTTCGTAAGATTAAGCGCTTAATTACATACGTGATATTGATTATAATTATATTAATATGCTAATCACTCGAGTAATTACACGAATTCTAAGGTTTTGAACACAGATTCTTATTCAGCAGAGGTAAAAGCATCTATGCTGAAATTTTGAGGAAAATCTACTTTTTCAAAAAATCAAGAAAAATCCTTGGATAAGATTTGGCTGAGATTTTCAACTTGTTAAGATTTTAATGAAAATCTGGGTATAAGTGCAATTCTCTATGCTGATAAAGGATATCGAGTCAAAAGACTGCATTTCATAAAATTAAGCGCTTAATTACATACTTAATATGAATTATAATTATATTAGTATGCTAATCACTCGACTAATTGCACGAATTTTAAGGTTTTGACTACAGATTCTTATTCAGCAGAGGTAAAAGCATCTGTGTTGAAATTTTGAGGAAAATCTATTTTTTCAAAAAAATCAAGAAAAATCCAAGGCTATAATATTATAATAGCCTTGGATAAAATTTGGCTCAGATTTTCAACTTGTTCAGATTTTAATGAAAATCTGCGTATAAGTGCAATTCTCTATGCTGATTAAGGAAATCGAGTCAAAAGACTGCATTTCATAAAATTAAGCGCTTAATTACATACTTAATATGAATTATAATTATATTAGTATGCTAATCACTCGACCAATTGCACGAATTTTAAGGTTTTGACCACAGATTCTTATTCAGCAGAGGTAAAAGCATCTGTGCTGAAATTTTGAGGAAAATCTATTTTTTCAAAAAAATCAAGAAAAATCGTAGGCTTGGATAAAATTTGGCTCAGATTTTCAACTTGTTCAGATTTAATGAAAATCTGGTATAAGTGCAATTCTCTATGCTGATTAAGGATATCGAGTCAAAAGACTGCATTTCATAAAATTAAGCGCTTAATTACATACTTAATATGAATTATAATTATATTAGTATGCTAATCACTCGACCAATTGCACGAATTTTAAGGTTTTGACCACAGATTCTTATTCAGCAGAGGTAAAAGCATCTGTGTTGAAATTTTGAGGAAAATCTATTTTTTCAAAAAAATCAAGAAAAATCCAAGGCCTTGGATAAAATTTGGCTCAGATTTTCAACTTGTTCAGATTTTAATGAAAATCTGGGTATAAGTGCAATTCTATATGGTGATTAAGGATATCGAGTCAAAAGACTGCATTTCGTAATTTTAAGCGCTTAATTAAATACATGATATTAATTATAGATATATTGATATGCTAATCAGTCGACTAATTGCACGAATTTTAAGGTTTTGACCACAGATTCTTATTCAGCAGAGGTAAAACCATCTATGTTGAAATGTTGAGGAAAATATGTTTTTTGAAAAAAATCAAGAAAAGAAAGCCTATAGCCTTGGATAAAATTTGGCTCAGATTTTCAACTTGTTCAAATTTTATTGAAAGTCTGGGTATTAGTGCAATTCTCTATGCTGATTAAGCATATCGAGTCAAAAGACTGCATTTCATAAAACTAAGCGCTTAATTACATACTTAATATGAATTATAATTATATTAGTATGTTAATCACTCGACTAATTGCACGAATTTTAAGGTTTTGACCACAGATTCTTATTCAGCAGAGGTAAAAGCATCTGTGTTGAAATTTCGAGGAAAATCTATTTTTGGAAAAAATCACGAAAAATCGTAGGATAAAATTTGGTTCAGATTTTCAACTTGTTCAGATTTTAAGGAAAATCAGGGTATAATTGCAATTCTATATGGTGATTAAGGATATCGAGTCAAAAGACTGCATTTCGTAAGATTAAGCGCTTAATTACATACGTGATATTGATTATAATTATATTAATATGCTAATCACTCGAGTAATTACACGAATTCTAAGGTTTTGAACACAGATTCTTATTCAGCAGAGGTAAAAATATCTCTGCTGAAATTTTGAGGAAAATCTTCTTTTTCAAAAAATCAAGAAAAATCCTTGGATAAGATTTGGCTGAGATTTTCAACTTGTTAAGATTTTAATGAAAATCTGGGTATAAGTGCAATTCTCTATGCTGATTAAGGATATCGAGTCAACAGACTGCATTTCCTAAAATTAAGCGCTTAATTACATACTTGATATTAATTATAGATAAGTTGATATGCTAATCACTCGACTAATTACACGAATTTTAAGGTTTTGTCCACAGATTCTTATTCAGCAGAGGTAAAAGCATTTGTGTTGAAATTTCGAGGAAAATCTATTGACTGAAAAAATCACGAAATCTCGTAGGATAAAATTTGGTTCAGATTTTCAACTTGTTCAGATTTTAAGGAAAATCAGGGTATAATTGCAATTCTATACGGTGATTAAGGATATCGAGTCAAAAGACTGCATTTCGTAAGATTAAGCGCTTAATTACATACGTGATATTGATTATTATTATATTACTATGCTAATCACTCGAGTAATTACACGAATTCTAAGGTTTTGAACACAGATTCCTATTCAGCAGAGGTAAAAGCATCTATGCTGAAATTTTGAGGAAAATCTATTTTTTCAAAAAAATCAAGAAAAATCCAAGGCCTTGGATAAAATTTGGCTCAGATTTTCAACTTGTTCAGATTTTAATGAAAATCTGGGTATAAGTGCAATTCTATATGGCGATTAAGGATATCGAGTCAAAAGACTGCATTTCGTAAAATTAAGCGCTTAATTACATACATGATATTAATTATAAATATATTAATATGCTAATCAGTCGACTAATTGCACGAATTTTAAGGTTTTGACCACAGATTCTTATTCAGCAGAGGTAAAACCATCTATGTTGAAATTTTGAGGAAAATATGTTTTTTGAAAAAAATCAAGAAAATGAAAGCCTTGGATAAAATTTGGTTCAGATTTTCAACTTGTTCAAATTTTATTGAAAGTCTGGGTATTAGTGCAATTCTCTATGCTGATTAAGCATATCGAGTCAAAAGACTGCATTTCATAAAACTAAGCGCTTAATTACATACTTAATATGAATTATAATTATATTAGTATGTTAATCACTCGACTAATTGCACGAATTTTAAGGTTTTGACCACAGATTCTTATTCAGGAGAGGTAAAAGCATCTGTGTTGAAATTTTGAGGAAAATCTATTTTTTCAAAAATATCAAGAAAAATCCAAATTTTCAACTTGTTCAGATTTTAATGAAAATCTGCGTATAAGTGCAATTCTCTATGCTGATTAAGGAAATCGAGTCAAAAGACTGCATTTTATAAAATTAAGCGCTTAATTACATACTTAATATGAATTATAATTATATTAGTATGCTAATCACTCGACCAATTGCAAGAATTTTAAGGTTTTGACCACAGATTCTTATTCAGCATAGGGAAAAGGATCTATGCTAAAATTTGGAGGAAAAACTATTTTTTCCAAAAAATCAAGAATTTTTGGATAAAATTTGGCTCAGATTTTCAACTTGTTCAGATTTCAAGGTCAATCTGGTCATAAGTGCAATTCTTTATGCTGATTAAGGATATCGAGTCAAAAGACTGCATTTCGTAATAAGCGCTTTATTATATACTTGATATTAATTATAATTATATTGATATGCTAATCACTCGACTAATTACACGAATTTTAAGGTTTTGTCCACAGATTCTTATTCAGCAGAGGTAAAAGCATTTGTGTTGAAATTTCGAGGAAAATCTATTTATTGAAAAAATCACGAAAAATCGTAGGATAAAATTTGGTTCAGATGTTCCACTTGTTCAGATTTTAAGGAAAATCAGGGTATAATTGCAATTCTATATGGTGATTAAGGATATCGAGTCAAAAGACTGCATTTCGTAAATTAAGCGCTTAATTACATACTTGATGTTAATTATAATTATATTAATATGCTAATCACTCGACTAATTACACGAATTCTAAGGTTTTGACCACAGATTCTTATTCAGCAGAGGTAAAAGCATCTATGCTGAAATTTTGAGGAAAATCTATTTTTTCAAAAAAATCAAGAAAAATCCAAGGCCTTGGATAAATTTGGCTCAGATTTTCAACTTGTTCAGATTTTAATGAAAATCTGGGTATAAGTGCAATTCTCTATGCTGATTAAGGATATCGAGTCAAAAGACTGCATTTCATAAAATTAAGCGCTTAATTACATACTTAATATGAATTATAATTATATTAGTATGCTAATCACTCGACCAATTGCACGAATTTTAAGGTTTTGACCACAGATTCTTATTCAGCAGAGGTAAAAGCATCTGTGTTGAAATTTTGAGGAAAATCTATTTTTTCAAAAAAATCAAGAAAAATCCAAGGCCTTGGATAAAATTTGGCTCAGATTTTCAACTTGTTCAGATTTTAATGAAAATCTGCGTATAAGTGCAATTCTCTATGCTGATTAAGGAAATCGAGTCAAAAGACTGCATTTCATAAAATTAAGCGCTTAATTACATACTTAATATGAATTATAATTATATTAGTATGCTAATCACTCGACCAATTGCACGAATTTTAAGGTTTTGACCACAGATTCTTATTCAGCAGAGGTAAAAGCATCTGTGTTGAAATTTTGAGGAAAATCTATTTTTTCAAAAAAATCAAGAAAAATCCAAGGCTATAGCCTTGGATAAAATTTGGCTCAGATTTTCAACTTGTTCAGATTTTAATGAAAATCTGGCGTATAAGTGCAATTCTCTATGCTGATTAAGGATATCGAGTCAAAAGACTGCATTTCATAAAATTAAGCGCTTAATTACATACTTAATATGAATTATAATTATATTAGTATGCTAATCACTCGACCAATTGCACGAATTTTAAGGTTTTGACCACAGATTCTTATTCAGCAGAGGTAAAAGCATCTGTGTTGAAATTTTGAGGAAAATCTATTTTTTGAAAAAAATCAAGAAAAATCCTTGGATAAAATTTGGTTCAGATTTTCAACTTGTTCAGATTTTAATGAAAATCTGGGTATAAGTGCAATTCTCTATGCTGATTAAGGATATCGAGTCAAAAGACTGCATTTCATAAAATTAAGCGCTTAATTACATACTTAATATGAATTATAATTATATTACTATGCTAATCACTCGACCAATTGGAAGAATTTTAAGGTTTTGACCACAGATTCTTATTCAGCATAGGGAAAAGGATGTATGCTAAAATTTTGAAGAAAAACTATTTTTTCAAAAAAAATCAAGAATATAGCCTTGGATAAAATTTGGCTCAGATTTTCAACTTGTTCAGATTTTAATGAAAATCTGGTATAAGTGCAATTCTCTATGCTGATTAAGGATATCGAGTCAAAAGACTGCATTTCGTAAAAATAAGCGCTTAATTACATACTTGATATTAATTATAATTATATCAATATGCTAATCACTCGACTAATTACACGAATTTTAAGGTTTTGTCCACAGATTCTTATTCAGCAGATGTAAAGGCATCTGTGTTGAAATTTTGAGGAAAATCTATTTTTTGAAAAAATCAAGAAAAATCGTAGGCTATAGCCTTCGATAAAATTTGGTTCAGATTTTCAACTTGCTTAGATTTTAATGAAAATCTGGGTATAAGTGCAATTCTATATGGTGATTAAGGATATCGAGTCAAAAGACTGCATATCGTAATTTTAAGCGCTTAATTAAATACATGATATTAATTATAAATATATTAATATGCTAATCAGTCGACTAATTGCACGAATTTTAAGGTTTTGACCACAGATTCTTATTCAGCAGAGGTAAAACCATCTATGTTGAAATTTTGAGGAAAATATGTTTTTTGAAAAAAATCAAGAAAATGAAAGCCTTGGATAAAATTTGGTTCAGATTTTCAACTTGTTCAAATTTTATTGAAAGTCTGGGTATTAGTGCAATTCTCTATGCTGATAAAGCATATCGAGTCAAAAGACTGCATTTCATAAAACTAAGCGCTTAATTACATACTTAATATGAATTATAATTATATTAGTATGTTAATCACTCGACTAATTGCACGAATTTTAAGGTTTTGACCACAGATTCTTATTCAGGAGAGGTAAAAGCATCTGTGTTGAAATTTTGAGGAAAATCTATTTTTTCAAAAATATCAAGAAAAATCCAAGGCTATAGCCTTGGATAAAATTTGGCTCAAATTTTCAACTTGTTCAGATTTTAATGAAAATCTGCGTATAAGTGCAATTCTATATGCTGATTAAGGAAATCGAGTCAAAAGACTGCATTTTATAAAATTAAGCGCTTAATTACATACTTAATATGAATTATAATTATATTAGTATGCTAATCACTCGACCAATTGCAAGAATTTTAAGGTTTTGACCAAAGATTCTTATTCAGCATAGGGAAAAGGATCTATGCTAAAATTTGGAGGAAAAACTATTTTTTCCAAAAAATCAAGAATTTTTGGATAAAATTTGGCTCAGATTTTCAACTTGTTCAGATTTCAAGGTCAATCTGGTCATAAGTGCAATTCTCTATGCTGATTAAGGATATCGAGTCAAAAGACTGCATTTCGTAATAAGCGCTTTATTATATACTTGATATTAATTATAATTATATTGATATGCTAATCACTCGACTAATTACACGAATTTTAAGGTTTTGTCCACAGATTCTTATTCAGCAGAGGTAAAAGCATTTGTGTTGAAATTTCGAGGAAAATCTATTTACTGAAAAAATCACGAAAAATCGTAGGATAAAATTTGGTTCAGATTTTCAACTTGTTCAGATTTTAAGGAAAATCAGGGTATAATTGCAATTCTATATGGTGATTAAGGATATCGAGTCAAAAGACTGCATTTCGTAAGATTAAGCGCTTAATTACATACGTGATATTGATTATAATTATATTAATATGCTAATCACTCGAGTAATTACACGAATTCTAAGGTTTTGAACACAGATTCTTATTCAGCAGAGGTAAAAGCATCTATGCTGAAATTTTGAGGAAAATCTATTTTTTCAAAAAAAATCAAGAAAAATCCTAGGCCTTGGATAAAATTTGGCTGAGATTTTCAGCTTGTTAAGATTTTAATGAAAATCTGGGTATAAGTGCAATTCTCTATGCTGATTAAGGATATCGAGTCAAAAGACTGCATTTCATAAAATTAAGCGCTTAATTACATACTTAATATGAATTATAATTATATTAGTATGCTAATCACTCGACCAATTGCAAGAATTTTAAGGTTTTGACCACAGATTCTTATTCAGCATAGGGAAAAGGATCTATGCTAAAATTTGGAGGAAAAACTATTTTCTTAAAAAAATCAAGAATTTTTGGATAAAATTTGGCTCAGATTTTAACTTGTTCAGATTTCAATGTCAATCTGGTCATAAGTGCAATTCTCTATGCTGATTAAGGATATCGAGTCAAAAGACTGCATTTCGTAAAATTAAGCGCTTGATTACATACTTGATATTAATTATAATTATATTAATATGCTAATCACTCGACTAATTACACGAATTTTAAGGTTTTATCCACAGATTCTTATTCAGCAGAGGTAAAAGCATCTGTGTTGAAATTTTGAGGAAAATCAATTTTTTGAAAAAATCAAGAAAAATCGTAGGCTATAGCCTTGGATAAAATTTGGTTCAGATTTTCAAGTTGTTCAGATTTTAATGAAAATCTGGGTATAAGTGCAATTCTATATAGTGATTAAGGATATCGAGTCAAAAGACTGCATTTCGTAAAATTAAGCGCTTAATTAAATACATGATGTTAATTATAGATATATTAATATGCTAATCAGTCGACTAATTGCACGAATATTAAGGTTTTGACCACAGATTCTTATTCAGCAGAGGTAAAACCATCTATGTTGAAATTTTGAGGAAAATATATTTTTTGAAAAATTCAAGAAAAATTCAGATTTTCAACTTTTTCAAATTTTATTGAAAATCTGGGTATTAGTGCAATTCTCTATGCTGATTAAGGATGTCGAGTCAAAAGACTGCATTTCATAAAACTAAGCGCTTAATTATATACTTAATATGAATTATAATTATATTATTATGCTAATCACTCGACTAATTGCACGAATTTTAAGGTTTTGACCACAGATTCTTATTCACGAGAGGTAAAAGCATCTATTTTGAAATTTTGAGGAAAATCTATTTTTTTAAAAAATCAAGAAAAATCAAAGGCCTTGGATAAAATTTGGTTCATATTTTCAACTTGTTCAGATTTTAATGAAAATCTGGGTGTAAGTGCAATTCTATACGGTGATTAAGGATATCGAGTCAAAAGACTGCATTTCGTAAAATTAAGCGCTTAATTACATACTTGATATTAATTATAATTATATTAATATGCTAATCACACGACTAATTACATGAAGTTTAAGGTTTTGTCCACAGATTCTTATTCAGCAGAGGTAAAAGCATCTGTGTTGAAATTTTTAGGAAAATCTATTTTTTGAAAAAATCAAGAAAAATCAAATGCTATAGCCTTGGATAAAATTTGGTTCATATTTTCAACTTGTTCAGATTTTAATGAAAATCTGGGTATAACATCTTGGAAGTGAAGTCTATAATACGACCCTGGAGGACGGAGGAATAGGCTGGGCAAGTTTTAGAAAAGCGGTGACCACGGCAACATCTCGGAAGTGAAGTCTACCTCGAGGATAACAATGAAGACACACCAGTGAAAAGCTGGGCATCACGAGAATACGAGGAAACTAGTCATTTTACTGAGTGTATGGCACACTCTACATAGCAAAGGGTGTGGAACCCAATACGATGCAGACATTCATTCAAATCGCATATCAGGCTACCACAGGTTGATGACCCAAGCACAGCGACGAGTCTCCTAGCCTAGCCATCATCAACGACCGACAGGACCTGACATGGTAGCGAAGTCTTACAGAAGTCGTAGAAACGTCCGAGTGGAGTGAGCCTACAGCACGAGCAGTGGGACGGATGACAGCCTCAACCTGGCTGGCTGTGCTAATCCCGAAATCATCACAACACCGAAGGACTTCTCATTCCTTCCCTCACTCGGATCTGAAATATGTTTATAGGAGAGATAAACTTAATTTAGGACAGAGTCCTATGAAGTGACTAAGTCACTATCACAAATGGCTGCGTCAAAATACCATTTAAGACTTGTTGGTCCGTGATAATTCAATGAATGATTAAACTCAAGCCCCTAACCTTAACTTTCAATAACACTTATTTAGGTAATCAGCCTCGAAGTACGAAACGAGCTGACGAACAATAACAGTTCTTAAGGAAACGAAGTCTGGGAAAGAAGGTCTGTCTTCTGCAATTCCCATTTCAATGACCATCTGGTGGGAGACAGGCGGAGGAATGGCATCAGTTTCCCGCGATGGTCAGCCATCCCTCACTAGTAGTCCAGAAAAAAAAAAAGAAAACAGTCAGTATCAGCGGTACAAACAATATCGATAGTGAGTAGAGCGTCCCGGGGGAAGACAAAGGACGGCAGGCCAGCAAGGTGTCTCTGCTTTGAATCACTTTCCCCACAAGACCGAGTGTCTAGCACCACATTACATCCTACTGCAACAAGCTTGCACCTACTTCATGTGTGTGGCCTCTCGTCCTAACGTAAATCTATGACAAGTAATGTATATGACTGCATTTACGGCATATTGTCTTAAATGTCAAGAGATACATACCTTAACATATTCTTCGAGATTAAAACTATTCATTATCCATGTTTACCTGTTGGGTCTTGGGTCGTCCTTGGGACGACAAGTCAAGTGTTGTGTCCTTTTTTTTGTTCATAACCTTAATAAAACGTCGCAGTCACATACCAAAATTCTAGGACAGGCCAGGGGGAGGACGTGCACATGTACACTACGGTCGGTGTGACGCACGAGAGGTTGTACACACGATTCCTGAGACCTCTTGTAGGTCAGGGGTCACGCCACATGTCTGCGAACAGACTGGGAAAGCTTCTCGACATATTCAGAGATGAACACTCGTTTTGTCTTTAGTTTTACCGACGATCAGCCATAATGAACTGTGGTGAGAACGATTTAAACGTGGTCACTTTATGATCGCATTCATAGAGGCGAGATGTTATCGCGCGCCGTGACAAGTTACCGAGAACGATAAATGTGATGCAGGCGAGAAGAAGTGAGAGGACAGAGGTAAAAGGAAGGGATCGAGATTAAGGTGAAGGACAGGGGCACAGTGGAGTGATAGTGGTGGGGAAGGGACATAGCTGAGGGGAATGTCTGGACGTGAAGGGAGGAGGTGGAGGTAGCTGTGAGGGAGGGAGGTAGGGAACGGCAGGGGATGATGGGGGTGGGTGAGGGGTGTCAAAGGCAGGATAAGGCCGAGGAATGTCCAGGGGAGATCACTGCTGTTTCACAACGTATTGAGAATGTGGCAAAAAACCCCACACAGTTCTATCCCGAGTATTATATGCTAAAGGACGCGCGCCACCTCCTGGGAGGAACAAAGACGCCCGTCCATCCCTTGGCACACACCGGGAAGGCCAAGATCCCGCTCACTGGATAGCAAACACACACACACACACACACACACACACACACACACACACACACACACGTGTAATGCTAATACCAAACACGTCATCATCTTCAGAGGGAGGCACCGGGTAAATCCACTTGGGAAGTTGACAATGGAGGGGAAAGAGTAGGAAAATGTAAACATGTCTCTTCTCCACCATCCTCCGGCCACTGAGAGAGAGAGAGAGAGAGAGAGAGAGAGAGAGAGAGAGAGAGAGAGAGAGAGAGAGAGAGAGAGAGAGAGAGAGAGAGAGAGAGAGAGAGAGAGAGAGAGAGAGAGAGAGAGAGAGAGAATGATCTTCACATATACACCCAAAGTGCGGGCACCTCTGCGTGTAAATCCCTGTGTGTGTGTGTAATCCTACGCAAGGGGATTAGCGTCAGTAACTCATGCGTGTAATCCTCTTATGTAGCCCTCCGTATCTGTAGACCTCATGTACATAACCCTAGCCCCATGTGTGCAGATTTATGAATACGACTCCCAAGCATGTATCCCTGGGCACATAGTCGTCATGGGTAGTCTCATCCAGACGGAGTCCCAAAGACGTTGTGTGAGTGGGTACCTGGATGTGTGCACCGCCGTGCGTATGGCCTTCACCCGCGTATCGCCAAGCGTATCCGACCCGCAGGTGGAGCCTCTGGGGCCGCGTATTGGATATACCAGTGCCAGTTACCCCAGGGCCTGACTCGTAGCATCACCTGCAACTTCGAATAGCCTTTCGCTGAGCTACTTGTCAACAATGGCCCTTTTGATCTCGTTACAAAGGAAAGAATTAGAGAATGTAAAAGTACGAAAAAGAAATCAAGGGCTGAGAGAGAGAGAGAGAGAGAGAGAGAGAGAGAGAGAGAGAGAGAGAGAGAGAGAGAGAGAGAGAGAGAGAGAGAGAGAGAGAGAGAGAGAGAGAGAGAGATGCGTGTGAATTTATCATATTTCAGACTAGGTGGTCTGTGGCTTCGCATATCCTCCGATGCTGATAACGTACTGCCAGTTGGGAGTACCGGTGGATGCGCTCGGCACCGTCCCAAGAAATGCTGAGAGGGAAAGTGGCCTTGGGAGCGTTCGCTGCGCGTCTGGGATAATCACATCATCCATCATTTTTCTGCTGGTACAAACGGGAAGGCAAGGTGAGGTTTACCGTCTTAAGGGCACCCTTACAGTCAGCTAGCAAAGGGTTGATGGTGTGAACAATGTCATGTGGTCACCGTCTCACACAATGACATCCGTCAGTTTCTCGTGTTTTCCTGGGTGGAGCCGGAGGCCCGTCTGTGCACACCAGAGAAGGACTTAGAAAGAATAATTCATGAAATACTCTCGAGGAATCGGAGGGATGATTTGAAATGCGGATGAGGGACAGTGCTGGCGAAGCGGTCGTCCAGTCGAAGCAAAAAAGATAAAAAAAAGACGGTGAAGATGGACAGTGCTGGCGAAGCAGTCGTCCAGTCGAAGCCAAAAAAAAAAAAAAAAAAGACGGTGAAGATGCTGCGGTAGCCGTGAGGTGAAGAAGAGTCGGATGTCCCTGGATTGGCGGATGAGTAACGCCCATGGCCACCAACATTCCTCACAGTCCACCCTTTTCAACACAGGTTCACCCTGTCATGTCGCCTCAAGGGGATACAACTTCGACAGACACACACACACACACAAAAGACCTGAAACCAATACTTTACATCCTGGTCACAGTTATCTAGCACTCTGCCTACGAAGAAAACAAGGCATCTCAGATTTTCTTCGTATGTCAGTCGCGAAGGAAAAAGTGTGTGGTGTACAGCAAGGGGAATCTCCACACGGAAGCTGCCTCACATTCTTTTCTTCTGCCCCCCGTGCAGGACACCTCGAACATACTCGTCGAGGACACGAGTCTTACGATTCTGGCTGGGGTGGGGTCCCTCTCTGGGACTTCCCCAACCCCGCTCACATGGCTGAGTCGGACTCGCTCGGCCTATCTACAAAGACGAAATTTTTTTTAAAAATCTTTCGTTATAACTTTTTTTTTCTCATGTGTGAACGACGGGTCTTGTAGAGTTACGGGTCAGCTGTATAGTGCTGGACGATTTGTAAGTTTTAGACAAATTTCAGTTGGTCGAAAATGATCACATAAGAAGTTTCGTGTTCCTTAGTGTCATCAGCACCGGTATGTGTGTGAGTGTGTGGTATCCTGTTGTGGACGTGATATGAGATCTCTACTGGGATATACTCGAAGGGAAAAGTCGCTCTTCAACCCATCTCACAGCAACCCTGTGAAGGCGACGCAGATGGTGAAGTCAAATGGTCCTAGAACCCCTTCGGAGAGACACCACAGATTTGTGCATGGAGTAAGGATGAAAGCAAACTCTTTGGAAAGGATAACTATCACTCACTAGAAATAGAATACACACACACACACACACACACACACACACACACACCGAAGGTCCAGTGGGGAGCAACAAAGACGGTACTATAATCAAAAGGGCTTACTTACAATGAGAAGTCAAAGGCCATCAATTTTTCCACTATAAGAAAAAAAAAAGCGGAGTAAGGGATGCCACGACTGCGTCATCTAATTCACATGCCAACAGTGACCATTTCTTCGAAAGATGCAAAGACAGATCCACCACACTCCATAACTTGAAATTAAGCAGGAAACTCGTCAGAAATGATAGAATGAAGTACTTTGATGGCACATGATGAGCGAAAGAATGGAATGAATTGAGTGATGTGAATGCGGACGGCATGCACACTAAGTTTCAAAAGCTGTGTCATTATATACGGGACGTTCAAGCGATGGTTACCTACGCCAATGGGGAGTCTCTCCCCGTTATGTTCAAGTAGGTAATTACAGACGACGCTCCACGAAGACAGAACTTCCTTTCTGTACTGTACAATTACGTAATTACAGACGGGACCTGTTAGAAAAAAAAAAAAACAGGTATTTGCACAGAAAATGAGCATGCGCACACATACATGTGGTGACGGAAATATCTGTAGAAACACTGGAACATACACACACCAACACGTGTAAACATACATGAACGGATAGAAACAGAAACACACGCGCACACACACACACACACACACACACACACACACACACACACACACACACACACACACACACACATACAAACTAAAACTTGGCCAAGAGAATCTTGTCACATTACCGGTGCCGCACGACAGACATAGGCAGCTGCTGCGTTTGAATTCACTGGACTCGATATATCCTGAGTGGTGCACCTGTGTTGGGCACGCCCCCTACCACACATCCTGAGGTCGCGTCCCGACAGAGTGTGGGAGCAGATCTTCAAACTCACGCGAGGAAGATCCTGACGTGTGAATGAATGCCTTGTAAGACATCACCCTCAGGACGTACACTGTATACCACGAAAGCAGAATCTTATGGTGCATCAGTGAGGGCTCCTGCAGGGGGGGATGCTGCACACGACTGCATGCAGGCACGAGTGAAAGATCCTGCACATGACTGCATGCAGGCACGAGTGAAAGAAGCCGCGCATGAACACAGGCTATCAGCATGGGTGCCCATCTGCTCCAACAGACGTGCACGTGAAACGGGATAAGAGTCGGCCATCTGTAACCACTTGATCACGACAGTACGACTTTCACGGTTGAAGTGTAAAAAAAAATGAGGGTAAGGTTTACATATCCTGAATTACTTGTGTGAATTCTATTTATGTGAATTCTATTTCAAATATGCTACAGCTCTAGTAACATATCGAAATCTTTCAAAGTAAAAATCTAAGAAACACTTCGGTTATCATCTTAAATGACCAGTTATAATGATGATACAGAAACCATGAATACTTCGAATATAAAAATCATAGATGGTAAAATTCAGTTTTTAAAATTACCTTCCCCCCCCCAAAAAAAAAAAAAGACTCAGTTACTTTTACGACATCCTTTTAAAGTGCAAACCCGTCATACATTTTCTGTCTTGATTTCTAACAAGAACACTAAAACAAACATGAAAAATGAACCCTGGAAGTTGAGGTAGGTCAACCACAGTGAAGGTGTACGTGTCTGGCTCTCCTCCATGTACGGCCATACCGTGACTACTGGTTGCTGCAGCGCCTCACCCTAGGAATTAATCAACAGGGCTTAGCAATCTGTTTTCCCGGCCCGACCTGACTGTTCGTTTTTCCACCGCGAGAATCAACCTGGCGATGCTGGAAAATGATGTCCACATTCTTTTCGATATTCCTACACATCATTACCGAGACCCCTTCCTACCCAAAACCTCTCCAGAGATAACCATCAGCCCTCAAGGAGAAATATAAGACTCATCCCAGCCGAACTCTTCAGTCACATCAAACACAACCAAATATACGCACAGTGAAATGATCCGATAAGTACTATACAACCACCCTTCCCAAACTCAGTCTTAAACTCCACCCAACCAACACATAAATACATGAGCGGCTACACTCCCCAGACAAACACGAGTCACACTTTCCTATCTAAGCGCTGGGTATCTTCCATCCTCACAACGCCATAAAACACCGTCTCAACGTATCCCACGACCCTTCACGTCCACGATAAAACATCCACCACTAAGACAAAATGAACACTTACTACACAACTGCTCTGTACTCTCCTCACACAGACGGACACACATTACCCTGTGACCTATGGTCCCGCCCAGTGGACGTGGCTGGCCTCGTGAGGGCTGCCGAGGCCCTAAAAAGAAAAGAGGGGACTCCTGGGGCTGGAGGTATGTGTATTTACTTATATATCATCCCCTGGGGATTGGGTAGAAGGATTAGTCCCTATCTCTAGCACAACGGAGATGGCGCGACTGGGAGGAGCAGGAGCGTAGGGCTGGAAATCCTTCCATCCTGAACTCACTTTCCAAAAGCAGACACAGGAGCCATGCGAGGATTCTGCCTCGCTCCAACGTCTGTTCCAAGGTCTACCTCGATATGGCGTGAAAGGCAAAGAATTATATATATATATATATATATATATATATATATATATATATATATATATATATATATATATATATATATATATATATATATATATACACACACACACACACACACACACGTATAATAACAATGAAATACGAAATACATGAAAAGCAAGATTTGGGAGAGGCAAGATTAGTCAGTAGCAAATAAAATCATACGTCTAACAAAAGACAAAAGAAGAAGGTACAAGTGACTAAGGGAAAGTAAAAGTTAAAAAAAGGTAAAGATTGAGTTTAAAGTAAGAAGAAGTAAGAGAAGAAATAAAGTGAAAGTAAAAGAAAAAGATGTGGTGAAAAGCCACAACAACACAAGGTTATGCACATGACAAGGTCAGAAGATATGCCGGTAAGAGTACAGGGGAGACAGCCGCTCATGTTGGATTACCTGGTCAAGCCACCACGGGTCTTTAATACGCTTACGTGTTTATCTCGCGGTAACAGATAGTCGCTGTATACTTCTTGTCTGCTTGCATATCAAATTCTCGCCAGCTTTCTGACTCACGCATTCATCGTAGGGTTCATTCGCATTTGCCCACACTCTCCTCACCGCTCTATTACAATGCTGCCTCCTGTTCCTCACCGCACCGAGCGCCTCTACCATTCCTGGTATTTACGTACATCCGTCTTGTATTATTTTACCTCCACTCGACTCCCAATTCACAGCTGTCGCTTTACATGCCGGTGTTTACCTGTTCAAGTGTCTCTATCTGCCTATTAACTTGAAAGTTTATCTCTTTCTTTGTCCGCCTTATCATTCACGTGTTAATCAACTGCATCATCTTCTCTATCATTGACTGCGAGTGTTTGCCTCTTATATGCAACTTAAGGTACATACATCTACGTGCACTCTCTGCCTCGTCACTGTTTATTCTTACAGTCACTTAGTGTACTTGTTGTGTGCTTGTATTCTCCTCTCTATTCTTCTGCGCTTATTCACTTAAGTTTCTCAGTTAAGCGTAAATTTTACTTTTTTTTTCCTTTCGTCATGTTTTTGTATTCCATTGTTTCTGTGCGAGTGGGAGTCGACGAGTGATTAAATGGTGCCGACACCTTCACTATCCAGGCATGAACGATGGCTAGTTGTCTGTGATTTTGCCTCGCTTCACTATCCTGCTGCTGTCTCTCGTCTCACCTTCATTACTTTACTATCCTTAAAAACCTGTTTCCTCATATTTCGCTCTTTGCTTGGTGCATCACCTGTTCGGCTGCAGACTTGATCCCCGGGCTGACGTTGCGCTTTGTATCACAAGCAAAGACATTTATTATCAGGAGAAAATAGCGTCTTAGCTAACCACGCCTCATGACTACCATGCCCACACCCCTGCCCACCAAAATTTCTGTGCAGGATCTTTGTTATACATGTCTTATAGAAATAAGTAAACAAGTTATAAAATAATTCTTTATTCTCTCTCTCTCTCTCTCTCTCTCTCTCTCTGTAAAGCATGCTGAAGTTTGTGTCCGTCTGGACAAGGTAAGTGGAGGGCAGTTAACAGGCAGCTCTTCTGCGTCTTAAGTGTGGAAACTGCATCTCGGACATGTGGGGTCCTGTGATGTACTGAATCGGTGTTCCTAACGTAGAAGGGATGGGCCACCGGTGCCCAGGGCACAGACGAGAAAGTGACTCGCGTCTGTCTGGGAAATGTAGTTTCAGATGAGTCCACGTCTGCTGGAATGGAGTCTAAGATTGGACTGTGGCAACGACAGTTTGGTGTCTGTAGGATCATATCGATGTGAATGCGTTTCCTCATTCTGTTGTCTGCTTGGGGTAGGGAGATAGGTGTGCACAGGTGGCTGAGGTGTGGGGCTGGGGTGAGCCCTTTTATTTCTGTGTGAAGACTGGTCGGTGGTAATGAAGTGGCTCGGATGGGAAGAGGTCAGTGCTTGCTCAGAACTGAGTGACGAGGATTAAGGCAAGACTGTACTTGCAATATTTCTATTTCGTTGTGCAAGTGCTGGGTGTCTGGTCGCTTCGGAGACCTGCAGTTGCTTTGAATGTCCTGATGTGCGTGGTTTGTTGTTTAATGTTTGCTCCTATACGGGTGTACGATCAGAAAGGTGAAGTAAGGTTGAGGGCTGAGATGGATGAATTGTTTGCAGATGATACTGAAGAATTTTCTTCGCAGTCCGAAGCTGGTGCCGATGAGCGTTCCCTGGGAAATCAGTTTAAGTACTTTGTTCTCATGTTTGTTAATGGGGAAGTGAATGCCATGCGCGTGTCGTGTATTATCATCAGAGTTCAAACTTCGGACACTTATGGTGCTACTGCACCTTCAAGTCAGCGCTCCACCAGACATACACCCATCACAGACCACACTCCCTAGACAAATACGATTCTTTCTATTCTATCTACACTGTGGACAACACCCATCTCTACACCATTACAAACACCGGTTCAACGGATCTCAAGACCCTTCGTGCCCACGATGAAGGCGCTGAACACTCACTGCTCAATATCCCCGCATTCTCCCCACACAGAGACACACATGACTACATTTCATGACCTGTGGCCGGCTTTCTAAGGCTAAGAGAACCCTACAGGAGATAAAAGGGACACCTGGGGCAAATAGGTACAGCATATGTGTATGCGTAATGTCTTATCTGTATTGTTCGGGTAGGAGTCCTACACTCGTGAAGCCTCATCTTTCGAACTTTCGTTGCATACAACGATCTAAACTTCTGTATGATGTCCCACATTCACACTCTCATGACTCAAGTTTATTCCACTCACGCACTACTCGTGATATAAACGTACTTCTGTACATCCTTTCTAAAGATTTCGTAACTTCGTGCAATGCCCTCTGGTATGAGTGGGTCTGTGAAGTGCATTGCAGCACGTTAGTGAACTTGTTTCTATCGAAGTGCATTTCCCGTATGTGGGGAAAGCAGCAGTGGCTTCATTCCACGATAATCTTACGTTTCTCACACAAGTTGCACCAAGATTTCGTAGCTTCGTGCAATGCCTTCTGGTATGAGTGGGTCTGTGAAGTGCATTGCAGCACGTTAGTGAACTTGTTTCTATCGAAGTGCATTTCCTGTACGTGGGGAGATGAGCAGTGGCTTCATTCCACGATAATCTTACGTTTTCTCACACAAGTTGCACCAAGATGGCTTCGCAATGCATTCCTAGCTTCCTAACTTCCCTTCCTGTCTTTTCCTTAAGCATTATCAACCCGAATATTCGGAATATCTTCCTTCGCACATGAAAAGAAAAATAAAAGCAATTACTTACATCTACCGTAAAACCAAAGATGCAACTCCCTAATTCAAGAAGCAGAAGATCTTTATATGTGTAACATTCATTTGACTTTCCATGCCTTCCTGGCGGAACAAAAATGCCATAATCGTGTTTCTGGCCGAAATATATGCAAATTCACTACGTGCTGAGAATATTCTAAGATCTGTTGAAGAACCGGCACCGATACGAGTCTCCCGGCCCAACAGCCGAACCGACTGCCTTTATCCTGAGTTATAATACTGTACTTGTTTGTGAGCGTCGCCTGGCTTACCCCCCCTCTTCTTCTCCTTCTAACATGACCAGAGCAGCAGCTGAACTGACGAGGATACTCCTCAAACTGAATGGCTCAAGTCCATCTCTTGGCTTCAGTACTGACCTCTGCTCCTCCCTCTTGCTTTCTTCCCACCTTCTCCCCTCCCCTCAACCCTCACCCTCACCCCCACGTATGACTGTCGTTCTTTAACCCCCGTGAAACAATCCTCCCCCTCACCCCGCACCTGACTCCCCCTGCAAGACTCTTCCTCCCTTGTAATTCATCAATTTCTTCTTCCCTGTCCATATATCATTGTCCCTCCCTGACCTCCATGCCTCCTTGTTATTCAACGATCCCCCCCCCCACTCCTACCTCCCCCCCCCCCCCCCCCCCCTGTGAAGCAGCTGCCGTCAGTCGCCCACCCATTGCCCCCCCCCAGCCAGAGACACCCCCTCCCCCTCCCCTAACCTCCGTCGGCGGCGCTCCTCCCCCACCTCCTCCTCCTCCTCCCGTCTTCACCGCGCCCTTGTCTGTCCCTGGTGGTATATAAGGTGTCCTACTACCACAAGATCGCAGTTGGTTCCTCTCCTTCAGTGCTTAAACTCAGAGACACCAGGTAAGTCGGCGAGGTGGCTCTCTGTGGCCCTCCCTCAAGGGGGTCCGGACCATCCGAGCTGGCCATCGTCTTGTCTTCGGGAAGCACGTCTTCCCGGTTCACTCTGACTTAGTGTGTAGCGCGTTACAGGTGGTGAGTGTGATGGTTACAGCGAGTGGGGAGTAGACACTGGTTATGCTGTATATTTTTCCTAAGTTTACTCTGTTGCTACGAGGATAAGAACTTAAAAGTCTCAGAAAACAGGATGATGATGATGATGATGATGATGATGATATCATCTCTGAAGGCATCATAGACGCAGTATAGTTCTTAACATATCTGAAAAAGATATTACCATGTCTGAGATTCATAGTACCTCCGTCTCTGGCAAGGGAAAGAAACGAGCGTCATGCAACTCCAACAGTCACATGAAGGCTGTATCGTCTTCGTTAAAACTTAAGATTATAATTCACTGTATCTTGACGATATTCTGATGTCTGTATATGAAGTCAAGTGTAGCTGTGATGGGAAAATGTGTCTATATCTTAAAGCCAGAGCTTAAGAGGTCTTCTGCTAAGCCGAGGATAACTTGGTGAGTGAGAGTTGAACTCTCCCACCAGTCCGTATAACTTTCTCCGTGACTGGCAAGCACCCTTTGAACCACCACCTCCCCGTGAACCATAGCCTCCCCGTGAACCACAGCCTCTGTTGAACTAAAGCCTCCCTGTGAACCACAGCTTCTCTGTGAACCACAGCTTCCCTGTGAACCACAGCTTCCCTGTGAACCACAACCTCTGTTGAACTAAAGCCTCCCTGTTGAACCAAAGCCTCACAGTTTATCTACCACATCCGGTGGTTTTCCCCTATTCTCAAGTCCCTTTCAAGTAACTAGAAGTAACACAGACAAGTCTCTCCGGGCACCAGTCACGAAGCCAGAACGAGAGGCGACAAGGGAAAGGATAAGCTCCGGGACGCACAAGTGAAATGACTTTTTAGTGCAAGGAACATTACCCTGTTAACCTATAGTCTTTGTCTAAAAGGTCTTATCAGATATGAAATATACATACACACACACACACACACACACACACACACACACACACACACACATATATATATATATATATATATATATATATATATATATATATATATATATATATATATATATATATATATATATATTGGAAAGAGAAGAGGGAGAAGAAAATCAGGTACAAGAACGTGGGTGACTTTATGTCTATATGTTGCTAGATTCCAGCTGAATCAGGTGGTCACCAGACTTCACCGCCAGTACTCATCACTTAACACCGAGAATATATTGTCCCTGACAACCTGCAGTGTCGCAGGTACTGCGGCAGAACAGACACTGGGGATGGTTTGATTCATTAACCTCGCCTAAAAGGTTCTTCCCCAGCGCATCACTGAGGCATCCGCTGCCCAATATGGCGTGCAGGTCACGGACGTGGGACGACAGAGGAGTCGGGGGAGAGACTGAGAGAGCTGAGGAGGGCGGATCCGTTGCATGAGGAGGAGGAGGAGGAGGAGGGGGCGGCGGGGCGGGACGCGAGAGAGGTAGAGACGGAGAAAGGAGAGCTTAGGGTGACGGGGAAGAGGGTTAAGAAACGCTAAGTCCACAGAGGTCAGGGGAAGACGATGAAAGTTCGTATGTACTGTGTAGGCATTGTTGATCCTGGGCGGCGGTGTTCACACTGTGGCTGGCCCCAGCAGGCTTATGTGGCCCCGCGTCTGTCTCCCGCAAATGAATCTTTACCTGTTTAGTTACAAGCTTACAACAAGAGGGTAAATACTTGTGGCAGGTAATGGAAAACACGAGAACCAGACCAGCGCCCAACAGTCAAAAAGATAATTAACATAATCATCATTGAATAGAAATAAATATGTATAAATATACATATATATAAATATATGTAAAATGTACGGTGCAAGAGGGTGAATGAAGAACAGTTAGTAAGAGAGAAAAAAAAAAGAATTACCACGGTCATATTACGCAAGTCCTCGCCCAAGCAACTGTTCTGATCGCTCAACCTCTCTCATCCTAACCCATCATATTCCAAGACACTCACAACATAAAACTTTTCACGCGAGATCTCTACGTTCTCCATACTCACTTTCCTCTACCAGCAGTGTCAGCGCCCTCAGAATCCTGCCGTTAAGTTGCTGCTTTCGCCATATCTAGCTACAGGGTTTTCATGATTTGTACCATAATCAAACGTTGTACCGTTTGGATAAGCGACAAATGCGGCTTGAAATGACTTCAGTTATAAAATCAGTCATATGTGTAATTATGCAAACTCCATGACCCCTTTTTTTGTGGGGGTCAGCAGCGCGATAGCTGTGCTCCATACGGGAGCCCAATAGTCGGCTACTTTGTAACGGGAAGGCCTTTGACGACGCTGTACTCTTTCCCTTCTGTTGACGTTTGAACAGCTTCGTTGAGTTGATCCCCCGTTTACAGTATTACCACATATAGGTATGTGTGAGGGAGTATGTGTGGTACGTAAATGAAATAAAAATCATGAACTTCCACAAGAGATGTCAGACAGCATAAGAGACTAGTTATCCCTAAAAAGATCGTACGCCAACCCTCCTAGTTCTCCTTCATAGAAAACTTAGTGATGGGAGCGGTGACTATAATACTTTAGTTCCCAGACGTCGTTGAAAATTCCAACGATTCATAACATATAGGATTTGAAATGTAGCATATCTGTCATCACTCCCGTCAAACTGATGTATAAAGATAATTTTGTGCCTATAATGAGATATCTTACGTTAACCTAGTCCAGAATTCTGATAACATAATCCCTGTTTCTCTTGTCATCCGAAATATAAACTGAAGGATGCTGGTAGGAGGTTGTGGGGAGACTGGTGATGACGGGACCAGTGGGCAGGGAGGGTGATGGTAGTGTTGTGGGGAGGCAGTAGAAGACAAGGCAGGAGGGAAGATAGGACGCTGAAGAGGTATATCAGGTCAGAATGCAAAGGACCGACAAGGGATGTTAGGGTAAGCTAACATTCCATGGCAAGGTACATTAACGTAGGCTGCGTGGTAAAAGGTACCTGGCCAGGTATGTTAAAACTGGCTGCATGGGATGAAGAGAAATATCTTAAGTTGTACAGATAATCATGGAAGAAAGATATTCTAAAAGTCCAGAATAACTGTAGGTACAAATCAGACCCGGGATTCATTCCATCTCGCGCACGGAATCATTCTAACCTGTTGTGACAGGCGAGAAACTGCTTGCATAAAGTCGCGGTTGAATCACAGGCGCCATCACGTGGGGTCGTGTCGTTCAAGCCCATAGCTTCGTGCAATGGGTTCACGCGACAGGCAGTGGAGGGAGAGGAGCGTTCTCGGCAGAAGTCTCTCAAGGCACCGCGTTGAACAGTTCGTCCTACAAATCGACCCATATTTACCCTGAATACCTCGTACTGATGCCGTGATCTCTACGAGACATACCATATATTAAAAGGATCTATGATTCAGAGTGGGAATCTAAGTAGGTCTGTGTTGTGCGAATCATTCATCTCACCAGAGTCACCCCCTGCCAAATGCCACTACCTCTTGTGAGACTCCATGTGAGTAGCAGTTTTCACGTGACTATCATACTGATTGACCTAGCATAAGATGGGCGCCCCGGGACTACACACCCTCCATGCAAGCGGCCACGTATGCCCTCATCCAGCACCCATCCCACTCTAGAAGAGTGAGATAGGTGACGGGTGTGGGTATTGTGGGCGTTATGGGACCCCAGGAAAGTGGGTGGGTCCCGGGGCCCCGCCCTTTGCCCCGAGTGACCACGCCCCTAACCTGGTGTCTCTTGCAGGATGCGGCTGCTGTGCCTGATACTACTGGTGGTCACCGCCGCCGGGGCCGACAAGTTCTTCCCAGGTCCTCCTGGGGGCCGCGCCTTTGACGTCTTCCCTCAGGGTCTTAATGACTATTTACCCCCAAGGGAGGAACCTTGCCTCCCAGTCTACGTCACGAGAACAAGTACGTCCGTCGTACAGTCTTTCTCGATTCGCACGGATGATGTTGTGGTGACAAGAACCGGTACCACCACAGTGCTCATCTCGCAGGTCATCCCCACCACCATCACAAGGACCAGCGTCAACACTGTGGGACAGACGGTGTCTCGAACTGTAGTCCTGACTCAAACAAGCCAGGTCGTGACCACCGTCGACAGGACAGTGACCGGCCCCGACTCCACCAGGACCATCCGGTTCACTGTCACCAGGACGGAGAACGTGGCGAGGACCATTACCAACACGGTACGCTCCACCGTCACGAGAGATGTGGTCGTTACCAGAACGTCTATCGAAACCGTTGCGAGGCCTACTACCATCACAAGACAGGATGACCGGGTGGTGACCAACACGGTACCATTCCAGCTCACGACCACCATAACCAACATCAGGACCTCCGTGGTTCAGTCGACGGTACAGATACCAGGTCCGACACGTACCGTACAAAGTACGCAAGTGGTGCGTACAACGGTAGACACCACCAGCATATACCAGCCTCCTCCCGTGAGGGTGACGCAGACACGTACCAGCAGCCAGGTGATCTACACCACTGTGCTCACTACCAGGATCACCGAGGAAGTACGCCCGATACAAGTTTTCACCACCCGCACCATCTTCAACACACAGTACCGCACTGAGACCCAGCGGGTCACTGCTACACGCACCACCACACGCATCGTAGGTAACACCATCACCAGGACGCAGGTGACCACAGTGGTGCGGCCCACCACAGTGGCTTTCACAGAGACGGTGGTGCGAACAGGAGAAGGCCGTGTAACCACTCGCACCTCCACCATCTTCAGCAGCATCGTGCGCACGGTCAGCGTGCCCGTGCAAGTGGTGACGCAGAGAGTGGATTCAACACGGGTGGTGGACAGTGTGGTGTTCATTACACGGACTGGCATCAACACCAAAACGGTCACCAGGACGGAACAGGCCCCATGCACAGCCGTCGGTTACAATTACCAAGCTCCTGCAGTACCCTTCGGCATCTAACTCCACGAAGGCCATCAGAATTCATCCGTACAGGCAGCGATGGTCTCAACACACGACTGTACAGATAGTAAATAACTCCTGTAGACTTCAATTAGAAAATGAAAGGAGCAGCTGACGGAGTCCTCTGGGTCTGTAGTGTTCTGCAAGACAAAACGAGCACGACGCTGCGCTCATGACGGATCCGTACTTACCCAAAAATGTCATCTGACGGTCACTTCAGGAGAACCAGAATATAAACATTAAATTGCCTATAACTTAAAAGTATAAGTCCAGAACAATAACTTTGGCAGAAATGAAAACTTGGAGTTATAACTCTTCAAAAATAAACACTGATATCTTGTTTCCTTCATTCTTATCCACGTACATTATGAACATTCTTATCAATGTACATTACATACATATAATATACATGGCAGTTTATGGTAAGTTCTGAGGCATCCTTATCGTCGTAAAAGCTATATGTCTGTTATCTGAGAAATATTTCATATATACTTGTCACTAGAGATGGGTAAAGACTGTTGTGTTTTTGTGTTGCAGGATGGTGCACAAACTGTTGCTAGTGTTGCTGGCGCTGGCGGGGCCCTGCCTCACCGCTAAGCTTCCCACTATCGCCGGCGTCCCTCCTGGCCGTGATAGGCAGCTCTTCCCAGGACCCTCCCAAGAGCTCTTCCCCGGTTCGGATGCCTTCATAGACAGCTACCTACCACCCCCGAAAGAGCCTTGTGTCCCTGAGACCAAGACCCGGACGCAGACCACTACCGTGACCTCCTACAGGGGACAGACACAGACCAATTTCATCACCCAGTTCGTGACGCGGACGGTGACCAACACCCGCCAGTAGGTTCCACTGTGTATTCCACCTTGGTCTCCACTGTGACCCGCCCTACCACCATCTTCAACACCATCGTCTCCACGCAGTTCATCACCCGTACCCAGTCTAACGTGGTGACCCGCCCTGGGGGCACCACCACATTCACCAGGACACAGACACAGGTGTCAACACTCACCCAGATCCGCACCATAGTGTCAACCGTTGTGAACACCGTAGGGCAGACCCTCACACGTACCCAGATCTCCACGCAGCTGGTGCCCACTACCTTCACGCGCACGGTGACGAATACAAGAACCCAAGTGGTAACCCAGACCCTGAGACCCATCACCAGTACCCGCGTGGAAACCCAGGTGAGGACGTCCGTGGTGACGCGCACCCAGCCGGCCCAGACCTTCACCGTTACCACCACCCGCGTATCCACTGCCTTCGTAACTCGCACCGTGACCCAGCCGGCCCTCACCTCAACGGTGGTGTCCACGCGGGTCAATACCGTGAGGAGCACCGTTGTCAACACCGTCGTCAGCACCCGGGTGTCCACTAACCAGGTTACCATCACCCAGACCCAGACGCGCGTCACCACCCAGGTGAGCACAGTGAGGGTGCCAACCACCGTCGTCCAGACTCAGATAGTGTCCACCACAGTCACCGATGTACGCCTCAGCACACAGGTGGTGCCCACAACCGTCACCCGCCGCACCACCGTCACCAGGACGGTGCCAGGCACAGGCCAGGTCATCACTAACTACGTGACTCGCACCGCCACCAGCACAGTGACTCGTGGAGGAGGCATAACCACCACCCAGATCGTCAACACTGTGTACCGCACCAACGTCGTCACGAGCACCTCCTTCCGTGACCGGGACGTGACCGTCACCAGAACTACCACCGTGCCATGCACCTCCAAGGTCGGCTACCACTACGATGAACCAGCCCGCCCATTCAGGCTCCCTGGTTAAAGTCGCCATTAGAGAGAAGGTGAGCCGGTGTGCTTCCATCTCGACCCAACTCACATTAATATTTTTGACACCGGACGAGGATTGGACTAAAAAAAAGTAATGAGCTGCTGTCTTTAGAAAACAACTTGTATTATAACATCTCTGCAATAATCAAGTTTGTACATCTTCAATAAATAAACAAGATAATTAACGTTCCCCTCTTGCATGCAACACAACGACGAGGTTTTTCCGTCAATCTGACTCAAATTTTGGCTGCGAGTGTTCAACCTGTGATCCGGTAGGGTGGGCGAGGGCGGCCACTGCTGCACGTCCCGCTAGAAGTGTCAGTCTTGTCCCACTCCTGCACCGAGGGCCACAATCGCCCGAGGTACAGCAAC
>NC_092236.1:10559517-10724517 GCF_036320965.1 Panulirus ornatus | reverse complement strand
GAGGTGCGCGGGGAGGTTCCTCGCCCATAGCAAGAGGCTTTGAGGGGTCGGTGAGGCTACTCAATACTCCCTCGTCCTCCTCTAACCAGCCGCCGGTGGGTGGCGGAATGGGAGTGCCCTCCATCAACTCGCTGCTCCCTTACTGAGTCAGCGCTAAACGAACCTCCTTTACCCCGTGAGGCGTAGTCTTTCTACGCCGCAACTCTGACTAAAAGCGGCATTCCTCAACTCCCTTGCATGAGGATTCATGATGATCAACGCTTGTCCCAGCCCCGCCGCCCAAGCAGGAGGCCCCCCCAGCGATGGCAGGCTTCTTCCTGCCGTGTCAGTCCCTCCCTTGACTCTCTGAAGGGCGTGGACCTCCTCTCCACCCTACCATCTCATTCACACTACCCACAGCCCGCCGTCGGGACCCCTCTAACCTTGAGACGAAAGTGAAAGGTAAGGAGGCGGGGCTGAGGGAGGGGCGTGGGGTAGAGGTCAAATGAAGGAGGGGCCTAGTAAGAGGGGGAAGGGTTACCTTTATGTGGCTGGGGGGGTGGTGGTGTGAGGGGGTAAAAAAGGGGGGGGTATGGGGTGGGGGGGAATAGAAGGGGGGACGATAGTTACACTGGGGCTGATCACATAGCCTGGTGCGTTCCCGCCCTCCTCCCTCCCTCCCTGGCCACAACTTCCTTTGGTTTGTCAATAATGTCTGTCCTTTATCCTAGATACAGTGCGTCCCTCATACGACGAGGTGAAAATATAGAAATTCATCAGTCGATACGTCACATGCTTCACCTGTCGGTGGCAAAAACAAAAGATCAAAAGAGAAAGGTAACCTGTCAACTACTGGTAAAGAAACACAAAAAACGGGCGGCGCGGGTGAATGCCTCTTCCCATTTTCTTTCTCTCCTGCTGCCATATTAGCACCACGAAGGTCGGCTGGCGTAATTTTCAGGACACTCGTTGCGCCTGCGGCATGGTGGGAGTGCAGGGAGTGAGGGTAGGGGGTGGGGCTGAGGCAGAACCACGGAGAGGGAAGCAGGGGGAAGGGAACGATGACGAATGGAGGGAGAGGAGAGGGAACGAAAGAGAAACAAGGGAAGTGGGAGGTTGTCTGGGGGTGAAAGCATACTGCAGGGGAAACTCTCGTAAAACCGGACTTTCGTCAGTGGTTACTGGCTATAACGAGCATTTGTCATGTGTAGAACGGGAGATAAAGCAGAAAAAAAAAGCAAAGGCAATTTAATGGTTTAATCGTAAATTACAGATACGCTACGATTATGAATACTTTATAAGAGCCTATTTATATAGTTTTCATATTCGTATATATATATATATATATATATATATATATATATATATATATATATGTATATATATATATATATATATATATATATATATATATATATATTCCTATGAGTCCATGGGGAAAATGAAACACGAAAAGTTCCCAAGTGCACTTTCGTGTAATAATCACATCATCAGAGGAGACACAAGAGAGAAATATAACAGTCAGTTGATATACATCGAAGAGACGAAGCCAGGACGCCATTTGGTAACCATGTGTTTCATTTTCCCCGTGGACTCATAGGAATATCTTGATCACGCGCAAAATTGTGATCCTTTCCAATATATATATATATATATATATATATATATATATATATATATATCATCTCGAAAGTTATCATCATTTAGAATGATGAGGCTAAATGAGATTAGTGTATCACCAATCACTTCAAACAAAATCAAGAAGTGAAAAGTGCTAAAATCAGTCAACTCATACTTTGGCGACTTACACTTCTCATTATCTTTTAAAGTCCAGCTGAACTCTTACGCAACCCAAGGAACCCTTTCAAGGGCTCCCGCAACTCTCAGACTTCACGCTACACTGGAGCAAGGAAATAACGGACATGGTCGTGGCGAGAAGATCCAAGACGACACTGCACTCCTTGCTGTCCGCTGATGATGCCGCAGCCCTGCCGAAGTTGATATGCAACTGGCGATGTAACCATTGCAGGCGGAATCCTATAACACACACACACACACACACACACACACACACACACACACACACACACACACACACGTGGGTTAAAGAAGAGTGACGAAACACAAAGGAGACTTAAGCAGCCACAGAACGTCAAATGCTCTCGTGATACACGTGGATGAGAAGAGACCTGATGTTTGAATCATGGGCAAGAGAAGAGGCAAGGAGGCTCTAGAGGCAGCGCACGTGCGAATGGAGGATTTCACAAATACTATGTCGGGCTTTATCAGGTGGAGGGAGATTCCAGGTCATATTGCGATTTGAGTGGTCGAAGAGGAGGTGGGTGGAGCTAGCGGACCAGTCTAGCCAATGGAACTACAAGAACAAAACGGAAAGGCGGCCAGCCGAATGATTAGCGATGCATTTGTATAAATTTTGTGTTACCCTGATGTATAAATCTACTTGAAGAAGACTGTGTTGGAACATCTAGAATATCATCTCTGCTCTATCCTCGTGTTTCTCTAGCACTTCGTTATCTCCACATCATGATATATATATATATATATATATATATATATATATATATATATATATATATATATATATATATATATATATATATACATATATATATATATATATATATATATATATATATATATATATATATATATATATATATATGTCATCATTATCATTATACTTTGTCGCTGTCTCCCGCGTTAGCGAGGTAGCGCAAGGAAGCAGACGAAAGAATGGCCCAACCCACCCACATACACATGTATATACATACATGTCCACTCACGCACATATACATACCTATACATTTCAACGTATACATACATATACATACACAGACATATACATATAATCACATGTACATAATTCATACTTGCTGCTTTTATTCATTCCAGTTGCCACCCCGTCACACATGAAATGACACCCCCTCCCCCACTCATGTGTGCGAGGTAGCACTAGGAAAAGACAACAAAGGCCATATTCGTTCACACTCAGTCTCTAGCTGCCATGTATAATGCACCAAAACCACAGTTCCCTTTCCACATCCAGGCCCCACACAACTTTTCATGGTTTACCCCAGACGCTTCACATGCCCTGGTTCAATCCACTGACAGCACGTCGACCCCGGTATACCACATTGTTCCAATTCACTCTTAAATCTTTTTCACTCCATCCTTCCACCTCCAATTTGGTCTCCCACTTCATCTTGACAATGCTGGAACAATAACAACAAACACACAACACTACAACAAGCGATTAGAACACTGGCTCACTCAAGAGAGTGTCTGACAAGGAGAAACAATCAACACCTGCACGAGGCAAAACCACTGCAGTACAATCTCATCTCAACATACCTGGCGCTTACTTCTTTACGAGAACACTAGACCCTCTCCCACTCTAATCCCTTTATAACCAAGTACCTCCTCCTATTCAAAAAAAAAAAAAAAACAAACTTACCTCTGCTGCACACTTCAGTAATTTATACTTACAGGTCCCCACTTCCATAGCAAACTTACCTCTGCTACACACTTCAGTAACTTATACTTACAGGTCCCCACTTCCATAGCAAACTTACCTCTGCTGCACACTTCAGTAACTTATACTTACAGGTCCCCACTTCCATAGCAAACTTACCTCTGCTGCACACTTCATTAACTTATACTTACAGGTCCCCACTTCCATAGCAAACTTACCTCTGCTGCACACTTCAGTAACTTATACTTTACAGGTCTCCACTTCCATAGCAAACACAACACTGATCAAAACATATACTCACCGTAATGTCTCGACAAGCATGAAAGATAACCGCCGACCCAAAGCAGTCTACAACTCCACCCGACCAGACAGACGCACATATGAAACTACACTCCCTAGGACAGTGAGAGTTACGATTACTCGCCCTTGCTTTATTTACCACCCATCTCGATGATCAATCACCGATTCAATATATGACAAGACCCTCCATGCCCAAGATACAACTTTCACACAAAAGACAATTCATGACGTTCACTCCTCACACTAACTCATTCCACGAAGGTCATGCACACATTCCCTCACTTCATGATCTGTGGTTTTCTCCTTGTGGACGAGGCCTGCTTCCTGAGCGTCGCAGAGCACCCGCACAGGGGGATTCTGGAACATGAAGGTAAATATCTTATATATATATATATATATATATATATATATATATATATATATATATATATATATATATATATATATATATATATATATCATCTCCTTACTACTGTACGTGGAAGGCTACTCCCTCACTACCGCTGGTGGAAGGCTACCCCCTTACTACCGCAGGTGGAAGGCCATCCTTTTACTACCGCAGATGGAAGGATACTCGCTCACACCGCTGGTGGAAGGCTAACCCCTCACTCCCCGCTGAGGAAGGCCGCGCCAGGTTCGGGCCGGGAGTCAGGTCGCAAGCAAGCCACCCATACTTTAAGCCCACGTCTGTGTATCCAAAACTCTTTTTTTCTCTCAAGGTCATGGTGGCTGTGACCACTGGTGAGGGAAGAGGAGAAGGGTAGAGTGAGGAGGGTGAGGATGATGTGAGGCGGCAAAGGAGCTGGGAAGAGAAACTGTATCCCGCTACATGTGTGACTGAAACTGTGATATCCTATTTCTATATATATGTTCATACTGGGATTACTCTATTCCAACCATACAATTCATCCCGACTAAAGCTAAATCCACATCATACAAAGCAGTTACTGAAGGTCTCCCTCGCTCTTCTCGGATTCGCCAGGTCTATCCCCCTCAGGCGACGATATGTTCTCTGATGGTACAAGTTTTCCTAGTTGTCATATGAACGCTTCTTTTGTTACTTATCGCTTCTTTGTTACTGTAGTCGTGCGCGAAGATCTAGCTCTGTCGGCCTTGCCAGGAACTTCAACAGGAGAGGCACCTTCCCAAAAATAACACACGCTCAGGAAATACCAGGGGTCCAGTTATTCATCACTGATCTGGTGGACCCGTGCAGTGATGGTGTGTGAGTCAGCTGGGTCAAGCAGGCAGGCACGGCAGCCAAGCACCCACCTTGCCTCGTCCTTGCTCCCTCCACGCCCACACCCTCAGGCAAATACACGCCGACGCCCAGAAGCTCATATACACCCACGCCCTCAAGTGTTCACGCCCAAATCCTCACCTAGATACACGCACTCACTCACATTTCCACCAATGTCCTCATTTACAAGTATATTTATGCCAATGTCTTCATGAATATCCCCACCCACGACCTCGCATGTTCCTGGCCGAGCTGTTAAGCTGATCCACACCCATACCCACGCACGCTGACAAGATTGCACATACAATGATACAGCCTCGACAAGGGTTGCTTTTCACTCGCTGTGTTATCTCTTGCAGGAGCCCAGTAACACACACACACACACACACACACACACACACACACACACACACACACACACACATACGCCAAATGGCGTCCTAGCTTCGTCTCTTCGATGTATATCAACTGACTGTTATATTCCTCTCTTGTGTCTCCCCTGATGATGTGATTATTACACGAAAGTGCACTTGGGAACTTTTCGTGTTTCATTTTCCCCGTGGACTCATAGGAATATATATATATATATATATGGCTCAGCCATCCAACACCTTGATGCTGTGTTGTCGAGTGATGCGTGAGATGGAGAGTCTACTCAATGATGTTGACCAGTGCTTCTGTGATTATATATATATATATATATATATATATATATATATATATATATATATATATATATATATATATATATATAAATATATATATATATATATAATACAAACCTCCAACAGCCAGGATCGAACCTGGGACCCCTTGTGCAAGAGGCAGGCATGCTAACCGCTAGGCTAAGGTGCGCGTTCATATACACTTTATTCGTATTCATATAACTCCGCGTTGTACAGTTAGGTTCGGTAAAACGCTATCAGCTGGCTATGTGTTCTGTTCGGAAACAACCGATAGACCCCGTTGCTCACCATTGTGAGACGAAGGGTGTTCGAGTACTTAGTATTTCGGATAGTTGTTTCCTATTATACAGTCCCTTAGCCTAGCGGTTAGCATGCCTGCCTCTTGCACAAGGGGTCCCAAGTTCGATCCTGGCTGCTGGAGGTTTGTATGTTCTATGAAGGTGCGCGTTCATATACACTTTATTCGTATATATATATATATATATATTTTTTTTTTCATACTATTCGCCATTTCCCACGTCAGTGAGGTAGCGTTAAGAACTAAGGACCGGGCCTTTGAGGGAATATCCTTACCTGGCCCCCTTCTCTGCTCCCTCTTTTGGAAAATTAAAAAAAAAGAAAAGGGGAGGATTTCCAGCCACCCGCTCCCTCCCCTTTTAGTCGCCTTCTACGACACGCAGGGAAGACGTGGGAAGCATTCGTTCTCCCCTATCCCCAGGGATAATATATATATATATATATATATATATATATATATATATATATATATATATATATATATACACACCCTGGAAATATAGGAGGAAAAATACTACCCAAGGAGCGGCGAAATGAAAGAAAGGCTGGATATCTTCCCTTCCTGGGTTATTACATATCATTTACGAAAACAGGTCCAAAAAGGGAAGGAGCCAAACAAGGATTTTACCTCTAAGGTTCATTCGGCTGTCCCTGACGCTACCACGAGAGAGAGAGAGAGAGAGAGAGAGAGAGAGAGAGAGAGAGAGAGAGAGAGAGAGAGAGAGAGAGAGAGAGAGAGAGAGAGAGAGAGAGAGAGAGAGAGAGAATAACGGGCACACTCTTACGTGCTCTTACTATGATGCCCGATATGTGACAGGACCCACGAAATCAATCTAGTATGATGCCTACTATGACGAGTCTTCAGGGTGCGGGTGCCCAGTGTGATGCCTTGTGTGACGAGTCCCCAGTGTAACGCAATCTAACATGACTGGGGTCTAGAGTAAGATGGGTCAAACAGCATCATTACCTGGACCAGTGTGACGTGGTACACACGCGTATCAACATACTATCTAATATACAGTTTAATATGATAATAACTGTGTCGGAGCACCAGTGTGACGAGGTCTCCCATGACGCAGTTTAGTGCAATGTGACGGGGGTCTCTTGCGACGGACTTTGGTGATGGGCGTGCTGTATGACGGGGGTCTACTGTGACGGACTTTAAGAGGGAGCAGTGTGATGGGGTCCGGTTTAAGGCCTGGGGATAACGGGCCGCTACACCTGAGTGAAGAAAAGTGAAAGTGCAACATCTACTACCTGGCTGGTCGTCTGGTGAGGGTTGGGTGTAGTTGGATGGCGTCGGGTGAGACTTTGGTCGAGGGGGGGCGTGACTGTCGCGTCGACGGGTAGCGAGACGAGTCAGCGCGCATCGATTTTTAGCAGAGGGTGTTCAATCGTTACTCTCCTCCCTCACCCCACGACACAGAGGAACGTCAAGGCTGTGCCAGACTACCTGCTAAAGATGAGGCTGTGTGGTCAGCGTACTGCCAGTGTCCGGGGTGACCATGATCGAGGTGCACTCAAGGCACACTGACCTTGCTGGTCCGCCCCCCCACACACACACACCCTCCAGGCCATACTGGATGAAGGCCAGCCAACGCCTCTTGACGACCACGATGGAATATACTGAATAAACAAGTGGCGAAGCCATCCTTTCATCACGACCATTTACCAGGTGAACATCCATTGGAACGACTCGATGATGCATCTTCCATTATCGGTCGCCCGAGCTTCTGTGCGTCAGTGGTCATCATCATAAACTACCCAGAAAATTATCAATGAGAAATGATTTCTTCTTCCAGGACTCGACATCCTTCGGCATCAAATCTGCGATGCAGTGATTCTTGTGAGTTTACAGGTGGCGATGTTTAATTTACACCAGCACACACGGGACCGGCCACAGCCTGTCTGTCCCACTTGCCGCCTCCCTCTCACATCACACACCTGCTTATCTTGACCTATTCTCGTATTCTCCTTCTCCCTCTGCCCCTCCCTCTTCTACCAGGTTCTCCCTATCCTCATCATCTCTTTCTTTTTCTCTCCACTTCCCTCGTTCTTCCTTATGGCCTTTTACTTTCTAATATTCAGTTTTAGGTTCACCTTACCTTGAACATCTTCACCTTTGATATCAGTACTACTATACCTTACTCACTCATCTCTTTGATCTAACTTTCCGTCTGGTGAATTAGCTGCATCAACCACGTTTTTTTTTTTTTTCTAATTTGGTACGTGGGTATTTTTCCTCCAAAGCTTCTACACATTTCTCTAGCATCCCGGACCTTGCTGTCGTCAGTGTAAATATTCAATAATGTCTCAACGCCTGGATATGTTTATTTTGGTCTGCAAGGCATCAGTCTGCATCACGTAAATAAAACAAGCCTTCCAAGACTGCCTCGCCTTGTAACACACACACACACAACATCACGATGGTCAAAAACCCACGAATTTATAAATTCTCTCAGTTAATCTCCATCTCAGATGTATATGATATTAGAAATAAGAATATCACTTTAAGGTGAAAGTGATATTAAAGTGCGTCATCAAAAATTCTGCAACAAGATATTAAGTGTGAAACTGTTTTCCAGGAGACAGTGTATTACCAACTTCGGGGAGAAGAGAATGACTGACACAGGTGGGAAAGTAGATATAAGGGTACAGGGGTTATAATCACTGCCGTTACAACGAACGGGGGTGAGTCTGGGGAAACAGATATTTGTCTGAACTCTGACGAACACCACAGTCGCACTAGACCATGGCCATGTGTCGACGGACGCGCGAAGGTATCTAGGAGGACATTCTACTGTATCGCTGACACAGATGGATGGCTGAAGAAGGACAATCTGGCGGTCACATACAGAGCTGAGGACATGACAAGGAAACGTTCTACAAACATGTGGCTATCATCAATGCCAGCGAACTAGGGGGATTTCTCTTATGAAGACCGGTTTAAGGGAAGACCTCCAAAGAGACGCATTAGGACGGAGGACGCAGGGAGTGAAACAGACGGATGGACTGGTGAGAACCTGGCGGAAGTGGCAACCTTGGAAATGGAAATCCGTTGAGAGAATTTCACTCCACTGACCAGCGTTAATGTGCCGTCATGCTGTACCTGTATTCTGTTACTTAACTATATTTTGTGAATAACTCTTTTCAACTTTCAGAAATCTTAGAGTCTTTCCTGTACTAAAGTCTTCACACTTCCGAATGCAAGGAAACTAAAAAATTATTTCATTTTTTTTATAGAGCTTGATATGATGTCCAATTTCCAAGGACACCTTTGGAAAGCAAAACAATTTCCGTTTAGAATATCTAGTGCCAACCAAACCAAGTCATCCAGCCCCTGGCGAGACCCACACACCCCACACACGTATCTGGAAATGCACGACCCAGGACTCCCGCCAGGCCCACACCTCTCCTAACCTTGTCCACACCTACAACTGTTTAAGACTGCCACCCTAGAGTCAACAGACGACCTGGAGCAGATGCTCGAGGTAGGCCCTTTCCCCTGAAATGGTAGGTTCATTAAGTTACTCTTCAATTTACGTGTTACGCAAACACACACAATCTCTCTCTCTCTCTCTCTCTCTCTCTCTCTCTCTCTCAGGATATTTGTTTATTCCAAAGGGCTCCCCAGGGAAGGGGGAGGAGGGTAACCCGAGGCACAAAATGCCCCAGCTGGCCTCCTTCCATCCCTCTGGGCGACCCTGGACCTTCAACACGCCTCTCCCGACACACATCACAGCACGCACCTGGTCAGTCCCATAACCGTCTTGCACACCTGAACAGACCTCCAGCCATCCCCTATGCTTCTGGCATGCTCTTGGCCGGATCCATACCTTTCCTTCACGTCGGTGCAGCACCCATACGTCAGTGACACATCCATCTAGACCAGCTGCATCTTCCCCACACTCTAGGTCAAACTGAAACCTTTCCATCAACGATGCCCAGGAGCACTCCCATCCTCGCCGCCTGATCAAGCCACTTCCCTCCCACACATTTGGTCAGGCCAGCGCCTCTCCCACACACCTCGTCAACCCAACGCGTCTCCTACACACTTGGTCAAATTAACAACATCTCATCACTTCTTCTTTCTCTCCTTCTCTGAACTATCCATGATGATGGTTCAGGGATAACGATCATCGTTACCAAAAGGATGTTTGCACAGCTGGACAATTCTGTTCTACTGGTATTGTCATTCTCTATCCAGCTATGACAGTTCCTGCTTACTCATGCACCAATGGGGAGTGACTTGTGAGAGTTAAAACTCGATCCGTTTCCGGAGAGAAAGAGAGGGATAACCTTCCCGTCTCTGACAAGGGGAAGAAAGTATATGATAACTCTTGCATCACACTAACTACTGAAGCAGTCATCCTGCTGTATCACTTCACATTACACATCTCTCCCCGTCATCAATTCTCTCGCCATCTGCTCCATCCTCGCCACCCCGTCCGTCTCTTGTTGGAGCCAAACGGCCTCGCCAACCAAAAGCCCGTACAGCCCATGCCCCAGCTGATCATGCTCATTCTACCTAAGTCCACGCTATCCACGCCCTAGCTAATGATGAGCTCGCCAGCCGTGCCCTGGCAGATCAATGTCCACGACGACCAGGTGCATGCTACCCATAACCTGGCTGATGATGTGCTCGCCACCCACTTTATCATCACCGAGGTCCACTCCCCCCCAAGCTGCATGACTGCCGCTCGTGGCCCGACCACGCACGCCTCACCGATCCATGTGCTTCCCACGTCATGTAAACAGAACCATGACCTTGCCAGCCACACCAAGACACCACCTCCTTGACATCTATTGGTATTTAGTGAACACAAGAAATGCATGTAGCGAGGAACCTTATCACTGGAATCCCGTTTTCATTACTTTCCCTGCAACTGTCTCATGGGATATATAGCTTCTGCTTTTGCCTTTCCCAGCATGATCCCAAATTATGTGCCACGTGTTTCTATACACTTTGTAAGCCCCTCTCCAACCTCTCAATATATATATATATATATATATATATATATATATATATATATATATATATATATATATATATATATATCGTATTTGATCGCAGTTTCCTGCGTTAGCGATGTGGCGCCAGGAACAGACGAAGAGAGGCCTCATCCACTCACATATATTCTTCTCTCTCTCTCTCTCTCTCTCTCTCTCTCTCTCTCTCTCTCTCTCTCTCTCTCTCTCAAGACTATATATATATATATATATATATATATATATATATATATATATATATATATATATATATATATATATGCAAAGAAAACAAATCAACAAATATTTTCGTGAACTAAACACTCAGAGAGGCAGTCCTTCAGATTCGAGTCTTCAGGCGCTTCCTGCAAGCCTATATATAGCCGGAGCACCACCTAACTCTTGAGGTAGCTGGCTGCTCTCTCATCCCACACGACGCCTCCAGTTTGCCCTGAGGTTATGGAGGATCAAGGAGGCTGTGCTGGGGTCCTCCTCCCCAGATTAGCCAGGGATGAGTTGCCATTTCCAGAGGCTCCTTGTTCCTCCTAGGGGCCCAACCTTCAGCACGACGCCGGGTAACACCCTCAACGCCGACAGTGTTTTGGTTCTTTCTGCCACTTAGATTTCCGCTGGCTGAGTAACAGCTGCTTTAGGGGACAGACCAAGTTGTATGGAAGGAACGCTTCTACCTCGAAGCATCTTTTGAGTCACATAGAAATATCTAATGAAGGCAAATTACACCCCGGGATGAAAACTAACATATATACCTGTGGGATAATTCTGCACACACACAAAAAAAGAAATATGGGACTTTAGTGACATTTTCCGGCTTATAAACAGACTCTTCCGCCCGAGATGGCCTTGTTTGGGGCATGTTATTTGCCCGCACCATGCTGGTCACTGAGCACACACACACACACACATACACACACACACACACACACACACACACACATATATATATATATATATATATATATATATATATATATATATATATATATATATATATATATATGTGTGTGTGTGTGTGTGTGTGTTGGAAAGGATCATAATTTTGCGAGTGAATACTTCCAACGTATTCCCTGCGTGTCGTAGAAGGCGACTAAAAGGGGAGGGAGCGGGGGGGCTGGAAATCCTCTCCTCTCGTTTTTTTTTTTTTTTTTTTTTAATTTTCCAAAAGAAGGAACAGAGAAGGGGGCCAGTTGAGGATATTCCCTCAGAGGCCCAGTCCTCTGTCCTTAACGCTACCTTGCTAACGCGGGAAATGGCGAATAGTTTGAAAGAAATACATATATATATATATATATATATATATATATATATATATATATATATATATATATATATATATATATATATATATATATATATATAAGATAACCTAATCTTAAATTGATATCAAATAAAGTAACACCTGACTGTCATTACTTTGGATACACCTATATTTTCAGCAGATATAATTACATTTCACTTTGAAGTAATTTCTAACGAATGAGTCCTCCTTGGGCAAGAACGAGGAAGGCCAGAATTCCGGCTGAAGTATTAGCCAACAACGGGAGACAAGGGGTAGACTGAGAGATATTGCTGACAGAGGCACCGAGGACCACGGAGCCCCTAGTCTCCACCCTGCTCACCAACCACACGATATCTCCAGATACAGCAATGCGGCCTCGCTGGTGGCGTCATGTTGCAGGGAGGTGATTGACTCTACTCTTCTGACACCTCACGTGCGACTTTCTCCTGCATACCTGCCTCACCGGTGTAAAGCTCCTCCTAGCTCACTACACTCCTCTGCCTTCGGTATACACGTACGTCCTTCCCCCGACCCGAGGCGGAGTCGGGTAACGAAGAATCCTCGCTACGGGGGATCTCATCGCATCTGCCTAACGTGTTCTGTGTTCCTGAAAGATACTAGAGAAATACTGGTCTGTATTACATCGTCTATAATACACAGCCATGGCCGGTACAGAGCTATATCCCAAGTACTTCACGATGAGTACATTACATACCAGTCCCTCACGAGAGGTATGGTATATCCCAGTTCCTGACAAAGGGTAGAGCATATCCCAATCCCTCACAAGGGGCACAGTATATCCCAGTTCCTCACAAAGAGTACAGCATATCCCAATCCCTCACAAGGGGCACAGTATATCCCAGTTCCTCAAAAGGGGTAGAGTATATCCCACTCCCCTCACTGGGGAGGCATTACATCCCAGTCCTTATAAGGTGTACCGTGTATGTCTTGTGCACTGTAAGAGAGACACCATACCTTTCCTGCGTCATGAACAGGAACAGAAACCCCTGAAAATTTCCCTCATATAACTCTAGCCATTACTCCTCAGCCCCTCCTTCCCCACACTCCTTATTCCACCCACCATTCTAACCACAACAGATTCCAATACCGTGTGCTCCCTCACCTCCAGAAATACTTCAATGACTGCAATACGTGGAGAGGTGAAAATCACATCACGTTTCGTCTTGGGACTTTTCATTTTGGTCCCCAAGTGTCTCTAATCATGCCCCCGAGTACGGTAATTTAGCTTATCAAGTAATTAGCTTTTTAGACGTTTTTTAACGACGTGAGTGGCCATCAGTCACACACAACTCTGGCCTGTCAGCTGCACCTGGTGCGGCGGCAACAACCGGGAGAGAGAGAGAGAGAGAGAGAGAGGAAAGGGGGGAGGGGGGGTTCTTCTTCTTCTTCTTCTTCTTCTAATGACACCAATCACGTCCAGAGCTGATGATTGTGAGTAACGGAAAAGTACGTGAATAAAAGAATAAAAATGACTCATCACAGATAAACGAGAAAGTGCGTTAATTCATCTGTAAAGCGGGATGATTTTGCCGAGTGGAACTGGGAGAAAAAATATTTCATTTCTTTCCTTAAGATATTCGCAAGTTAAATATTGGTTTCAAATATTCGTCAGCGCCTGTTGAGCTGCTGGGCCGTCTGACGCGCGAGCGAGCGTGTGACAGACATCCTATCTACTCTGATAAGACTCTATATGACTCCACTGACGGTCAAACCGCGTCGTCGCTTCCGTCTGGCCTCATTTTCACTCGTTCTCCCATCACTTTGCATCACACTCACTAACGACGATATCACTTTCAGTCTGTACCAGTTACTTCTGTCGCTATCATTTTGCATCACTCTCACTAACGACTATATCACTTTCAGTCTGTACCAGTTACTTCTGTCGCTATCATTTTGCATCACTCTCACTAACGACTATATCACTTTCAGTCTGTACCAGTTACTTCTGTCGCTCTCACTTTGCATCACACTCACTAACGACGATATCACTTTCAGTCTGTACCGGTTACTTCTGTCGCTCTTCACTTTGCATCCTTCACTATCGGTAGCCTCACTCACACCATCATTTGCATCACTGTCTCATCGCGCGCATGACTCTCACTATCGCCCGTAGTTCCCTATCTAACGTTCATCACTCGCATATTCCCCAGTGTCCACTTCCATCGTTAGTCTTCGTCACGCACTACAGCATCTGTACTTCACACTATTTTCTTGTAGATTCACCATCACTTTTCTCACATCATTTTCTTGGGTTGTTCACCATCAAACTACAGTGTCACTATCCTCTGCATCACTCACTCTCCACCTGTGCCACTCACTATCGTCTGTACCACTCACTTTCACTTTGGGAAACTGTCACTCTCATTTGTATTGCTGTTTCCCCATTTGCAGCACACAATGTCATTTTGTATCACACACATTCATTCACTATCAACAATGAAACTCTAGAAAGCATCTGCATCACTTTCACTATCATTCCTATCACTCACTATCAACTGTGGCACTCACTATCTTTTCCAAAACCTCCTATCACTCACTATCAACTGTGGCACTCACTAACTTTTCCAAAACCTCCTATCACTCACTATCAACTGTGGCACTCACTATCTTTTCCAAAACCCTCACTCGCATCGGCATCACTATCACATTACACTTTCACTTGGCTATCACTCTCCCTATCATGTGCATAACTCCTCGTTACCATTCGTTCCTCACGGCATCATTTTCATTCTTATAAATGAATACTTCACTTTCACTCACATTACTTTACTATGAATTGTATCTCTCTCATCTGTATTATCACTTTCACTTCCAGTATCATCTATATCACTTTTCACCGTCACCTGCACTGCAGCCATCATATCACTTTCACTATCACTTGCAGCGGTCTCATATGCCCTCTGTATCACTTTCACTATCCCCCGTATCGGTTGCACTTGCATCGGTCGCCACCATCTGTATCACTTTCACCATCACTCGTGTTAGTACTTACACCATCATTTGGATCACTTACAATACCACTTGTATTACACTATCATACGTATCACTTTCACTATCACCTGTGTCACTTTTCTCACTTCTATCATCACATACCAATTAATCACCTGCATTTCACCTTAACTTTTACCACGTTCACAACAACCTGTACAACTCGTTTCTACTCACGAATATGTGTTGCTATCACTTTCACCCTCGCTTGCAATATTCTCTCTACCTGTATTACTCATAATCACTTGTACCACTTTTATTATCACTTTCATGACTCTAGCTATATTCCCACTCACTATCATTACCATCACTATCACAATAAAATGCATCACTCACTATCATCTATAATATTCTCGTTATATATAATCTATAATATTCTCGTTATATATAATCTATAATATCCTCGTTATATATAATCTATAATATTCTCGTTATATGTAATCTATAATATTCTCGTTATATATAATCTATAATATTCTCGTTATATATAATCTATAATATTCTCGTTATATGTAATCTATAATATTCTCGTTATATATAATCTATAATATCCTCGTTATATATAATCTATAATATTCTCGTTATATGTAATCTATGATATTCTCGTTATATATAATCTATAATATTCTCGTTATATATAATCTATAATATTCTCGTTATATATAATCTATAATATCCTCGTTATATATAATCTATAATATTCTCGTTATATGTAATCTATAATATTCTCGTTATATGTAATCTATAATATTCTCGTTATATGCAATCTATAATATTCTCGTTATATATAATCTATAATATTCTCGTTATATGTAATCTATAATATTCTCGTTATATGCAATCTATAATATTCTCGTTATATGTAATCTATGATATTCTCGTTATATGTAATCTATAATATTCTCGTTATATGTAATCTATAATATTCTCGTTATATGCAATCTATAATATTCTCGTTATATATAATCTATAATATTCTCGTTATATGTAATCTATGATATTCTCGTTATATGCACGTCTCATTATCACTTGTACCGCTTCAACCATGATTTGCATCACTCTCACTATCACTTGTATCACTCTCCTTGCAACATTCTTCGTCAAAAGGGTCTCACTCTCACTTTCCTCTCTACCACTCTCACAATCAAGGCTCGTTAACAAGACTCTTCACTCGCGATCCTATGTATCACTCTCACTTCAGGCTTCGGTCACCAGGTCTCTTCACTCTCACTCTCCTCAGCACCACTCTCACCCCAGGGTTGGTGACCATGACTGATCACTCTCACTTTCCCTCCACTCTCACATCGGAATTCGCCCCCTCAGTACCAATCACATCACAAAGTTCCCTCGCAACGTTTGATGTCCACTCTCACATTGTACCATACTCCCCATACTTCCACTACCTACACACACACACACACACACACACACACACACACACACACACACACACACACACACACTGTCTACTCTCATTTTCCTCTACAGGGGTCAGCCCCTGTGCTTGTGTTTTCTCGTTATTTGCACAAGGCATTTCTATATTCATAACTCGACAAAAAACTTAGGTCTTATGAAATGGTTAAATCATTTATCCGCCTTTGCGTCACGTTAATTGATTTATTTTGTAGTAACTTTACGAGCCAAGTGATCTTGTGCTACAAATAAACAAGAGATGAGGAAAGAATGACTTCCACACCCTGCAGGTGCTCTACTCTCTCTCTCTCTCTCTCTCTCTCTCTCTCTCTCTCTCTCTCTCTCTCTCTCTCTCTCTCTCTCTCTCTCTCTCTCTCTCCCCACCCTTGTCCAAGAATCATAAGTGAACTCCACAGAGTCGGGTGGGGCGCGAGCGCATATAGTGGCGGATATAACGAATTTCGTCCATTTGAAACAAATGTCAGAAACATCCAACACAAAACCTCACCTCTCTTACCGTAAGCCAGCGGGTCGTCAGCAGAATGATCTAACCTGGTTTAGGGGAGGTGGGTTTCGTTTGGCCTAAAGAGAACCAATGTTTCTTGCCTTATTAAGGAGGGTCGAGGGGCTGCTACAGTGAGCAAAAACTCGTCAAAGAGAGAGAGAGAGAAAAAAAAAGTCCCACTACGATCATTCACATTCACGAGACATCGGCCATACAGCACGGTGTGCCACGGTAGTTCCCGTCCTCCAGTGAACCACAATAAGAGAAGAGACTCTGCGGCAGACACAAACAACACTTGCGGAATGCTCAAGTTTTTGTGTGGCACTGGAAACTACAGGGACTGTAGGTGAACCCTTCAAGAGGCACGGAAGAATGCGCATGTCAGACCCCGATTTTGACAGACAAACGAAAAAAATCGGTGTTGTCGACTGACCCACGCTGGTCCGAAGTTTCGATCAAAATTCATTTATCTCTATCTTCTCTCTCCCTCTCTCTCTCCCTCTTCACAAATTTGTCTGTTTCTTGGCAAATGGAATAACTATCATGTGGGAGAAGCAGGTCCGTCCGATAAAAAGAGGACGCAAAGGTAAATTGAGGCTATAATCAAAGCCAGGTTCTTTTTCTCAAGAGTTCCACGGGTACAGTGCACTATGTAGTTCACTGGTCTCGATCCAATGGTCTTTCAACGCAACACACGTCCCTCCCTGGATGCCATTTTCGCGACCGCGTTCTTATGATGTCATCCAACCTATTGTGTGCGGCAAGAGATCTCCACCGTTGATTGGCTGTTAAAGAAAAGAAAAAAGGTAAGATCTTTCATTTCTGTTCTCTTATCTCAACGGCCTCGAGAGGACCCACCTGTTTGTTGTTACTTTCATTTCGTTGGTCGTTTTGTTCCCTGTGATCCCTTCCACCCTCCCCCTCGGTGCTGCTGATTTCCACTGTACCACTTCAATAAATCTCAACTCCAGCGTGTACACCACACACTACCCTCTCTCTCTCTCTCTCTCTCTCTCTCTCTCTCTCTCTCTCTCTCTCTCTCTCTCTCTCTCTCTCTCTCTCTCTCTCTCTCATTCTCCTGGCGCTGTGTTCAGCTGCCTTTCACCTGAGGTGTTCCGTCCTCGTAAGGCCGTCCGAGCTACCCACCCACCCACAAGGAGCCACTCCTGCCCCTCCTCCATCCACCCATCTCCTCCTCCTTCCTGGTCCCACCTCGCCCCGTGTGCTCCCTCTCATCACCCCACTCCGTTCCTAACCCTCTCCTCCCCAGCTGGCCGAGCCTCATCACATGCTTCGCCTACCCCCATCCCACCTCCCCACCCGTGGACAAGGGGCGGGTGGCATCTTTAATCAGTGGAGGAGGAAGTTCACCGGGCGGCCTTGATCCAAACCGGTACACCAAGGTAGGGTGAGGGAGGTGCTGCTGCTGCTGCTCTCTCCCTCCTCCTCCTCCCGCCCGCCTGCCCACGCCAACACGCCCTACTCACCTCTTTTTTTTCTCTCTCTCCTCAACATTTCTTTCGTCACCACGCCATTACCGTGTCCTCCTGTGCGGGTGGCGCCGTTCAGTATCCTGTTTTCTGTGTCGCAAACACAACCCTGTCTTTCCTGGAGTCTGTTCCCAAGGGTTTGTTGGCACGCGTTCCTCCAGTCTCCCCTGCACCGAGTGCACCTTCGACGCGCGGTGGTATTTTCCTCTGGCCCTTCCCTTCGGGCTTTCCTTGTCTTGACTTTCTGCCTTGGTTCTCTAAAGTTTTCCCTGCCAATACTCCCAACTACAACGTGGACACTCAGGAGGCTGAACGTGTTCAAGCCTCACTTTTATGAGGTCTCGACTTTTTACATTTTTTTTCTCTCATTTTTTATCGTCATCCTCTTCTCCGTGATCAACTCTCTTCCATTCCTCTTCTTCGCCTTGATCTTCATCGTCTTCTTATCTTCCTCGTAACAACTCATGTGGTTCAAGTCATTTCCTTTCTACTCTCATTATCCAGTTATACTATCGTAGTTTCTATTCATTTTTGATTTGTCTTCAGCATTTCCTCACGTCTTCTCTCAGGGTCAGTCTGCCACCTATATATACATTTTCGTAACGCTGGCAACCACACTCTCCGTGGGTGTCTTTGGGGTAACTATGGTCAATATCATTACCACTGGGGTTAATGTGGTCAATATCATTACCACTGGGGTTAATGTGGTCAATATCATTACCACTGGGGTTAATGTGGTCAATATCATTGCCACTGGGGTTAATGTGGTCAATATCATTGCCACTGGGGTTAATGTGGTCAATATCATTACCACTGGGGTTAATGTGGTCAATATCATTACCACTGGGGTTAATGTGGTCAATATCATTACCACTGGGGTTAATGTGGTCAATATCATTACCACTGGGGTTAATGTGGTCAATATCATTACCACTGGGGTTAATGTGGTCAATATCATTACCACTGGGGTTAATGTGGTCAATATCATTACCACTGGGGTTAATGTGGTCAATATCATTACCACTGGGGTTAATGTGGTCAATATCATTACCACTGGGGTTAATGTGGTCAATATCATTACCACTGGGGTTAATGTGGTCAATATCATTACCACTGGGGTTAATGTGGTCAATATCATTACCACTGGGGTTAATGTGGTCAATATCATTACCACTGGGGTTAATGTGGTCAATATCATTACCACTGGGGTTAATGTGGTCAATATCATTACCACTGGGGTTAATGTGGTCAATATCATTACCACTGGGGTTAATGTGGTCAATATCATTACCACTGGGGTTAATGTGGTCAATATCATTACCACTGGGGTTAATGTGGTCAATATCATTACCACTGGGGTTAATGTGGTCAATATCATTACCACTGGGGTTAATGTGGTCAATATCATTACCACTGGGGTTAATGCGGTCAATATCATTACCACTGGGGTTAATGTGGTCAATATCATTACCACTGGGGTTAATGTGGTCAATATCATTACCACTGGGGTTAATGCGGTCAATATCATTACCACTGGGGTTAATGTGGTCAATATCATTACCACTGGGGTTAATGTGGTCAATATCATTACCACAGGGGTTAATGTCGTGAAAATGGATGTTCCTTTAGTCATCATGATACAGATGGGTCTAACCATAACCCCAGTGCTGTGATATGGGCTCAGTATAGGCTCCACCTGGGGTCATGGGCTCACTATGGCTTTCACAGGTCACAGAACCCCTTGGAGTGACTGTATATCTCTGGGGTAAAGAAGACTGAAATGTGCGTCTCTGGGGGGAACACACCTAATCTATGTATTGTGCGTCTCTGGGGGGACACACCTAATTTATGTATTGTGCGTCTCACCCCTTGGAGTGACTGTATATCTCTGGGGTAAAGAAGACTGAAATGTGCGTCTCTGGGGGGAACACATCTAATCTATGTATTGTGCGTCTCTGGGGGGACACACCTAATTTATGTACTGTGCGTCTCTGGGGGAACACACCTAATTTATGTACTGTGCGTCTCTGGGGGAACACACCTAATTTATGTACTGTGCGTCTCTGGGGGGACACACCTAATTTATGTACTGTGCGTCTCTGGGGGAACACACCTAATTTATGTACTGTGCGTCTCTGGGGGGACACACCTAATTTATGTACTGTGCGTCTCTGGGGGAACACACCTAATTTATGTACTGTGCGTCTCTGGGGGAACACACCTAATTTTTGTATTTCTATGTGTCTAATATAGTTGAATTCTCGTTTGCTAGATAATAACTACTCTGTCTCTGGGGTCAACATGGGACAAATTATTATGTGGTAAACAAAGGCCACACTGTCATTGAGGTCACCAAGGCCAAACTGGTTCTGCCTGGAGTATACATGAGACCACGATCCTTACGTCTACCGGACGAAACGCTTACAGCGTGGCTCCCCGGGTCAAGACAGCCATACTAAGTACCTCTTTGTCTGACGGAGCCATAATTCTCGTGTTCAACATGGTCGACCTGTCCCTGGTGGCGAGATCATGCACGTTCGCACGGTGCACCTCCTGTGAACACATGGCCCGGTACATACCCCTGGTCTGGGAGAGATGTACACCGTATACTCCAGCAGTATTGCCGTTGGTATAAATGCGAGTCTACAGTACTGCCCCTCAACTACGACTGCCACCACGACTTCCACCGCTACAACTTCGACCAACTGCTACTAATATATTGCTAATATCACGACTACTACTACCACTACCGCTACACCGCTACAGTTTTCTCCTTCTACTGTTACACTACTACTGCTTTATCCTTCTACTGCAACACTACTGGTGTTGCTAGTACTCCTCCGAGGTTCCAACATGACAACGAGGTGGACGCAAGACAACACAACACAAACACTGTTCTTGACGCTACCTCGCTAACGTGGGAGATGGCGAATGTATCAATATGTATATATATATATATATATATATATATATATATATATATATATATATATATATATATATATATATATATATATATCCCTGGGGATAGGGGAGAAAGAATTCTTCCCACGTATTCCCTGCGTGTCGTAGAAGCGACTAAAAGGGAAGGGAGCGGGGGGCTGGAAATCCTCCCCTCTCGTTTTTCATTTTCCAAAAGAAGGAACAGAGAAGGGGGCCAAGTGGGGATGTTCCCTCAAAGGCTCAGTCCTCTGTTCTTAACGCTACCTCGCTAATGCGGGAAATAGCGAATAGTATGAAAAAAGAAAAATATATATATATATATATATATATATATATATATATATATATATATATATATATATATATATATATATATATATATATATATATATATATATATATATTGGTTGGTTTCCTTTTGAAACAAAATAAGCCATCAACTGTGAAGAAAAGAATCACTGGCTAAGTAAAATCATTTGAAAAAATGTTCAGTTTTTGGTCACCCTACTTGAAAGAGAGACAGACAGGGGAAAGTACAATGCCGAGCTACCAAGGTGATTCCTGGACGGAGTTACGAATCTTATAGAATCAAACGACGTGAATTTATTCAGCTTAGAAGAGAGGGTTAAGAGGCGATCTAATACAACTACTCAGATCTATCAAAGGCTTCGACAGCATCAATCTAAGCAGCTACTAAAGGCTTGGTTCGTCTGATTTCACTCATAGTAATGCGTACAAACTCGTGGGCAAACGATGTATCTAGAAAGAGGCGAGGTCCCTATTTTTCTCTCTCAAAGAGGACTGCTAAAACATGGGAGGAAACGCGATTACTCGAGTGACGTTACTTGCGTCTTCTTAGTTGCACACGAAGTCTGCAGGTTTCGCTCAGCAACATCTACAGTAGATGCACCTCTACTTTCACCACACTCATCTGTGAGTTTCTGACGTCTTCCTCTGTGGGAAACATCCTGGAGAGGAACCGCTGGCTGTTGCTGCTTGCATTCGTCTCTGTTCCTTCTGTAACTTGGTGATGATGATGGTATGAGGAAAGTGGCTAATGGTACAGTAGGATCAGAGGCCAGGAGGGTACAGAATCGGTACGGCGAAGAAGGAAGTCTTCACAGAAGAGGAGGAGGAGGAGGGAAGGGCAGTAACACAAGCCAAACTGAATCAGGTGGTTCAAAGCGGAGGTGAAGTTGCTGCTTGAAAAGGTTAGGAAGTGCGCATGGTAGCACGGGTAAGTGGTCGTGGCTCTGGCGATCGAACGGAGGCAGCGAAGGATCTTGTGGGTGGTAAAGGTGGAGTAGATAAGGATTCTTATCACAGACGACGGAGTTATCTGGCCAGACTGTAAGGTCTTCGTGCTAAAGCCGCGAGCGAAACGCTTGTTTGTGAATCATTGAGGAGGATTCAAGAAGGAAATTCTTCACTGGGTACCCGGGGAATATGAGTAAAGAAACACCGTAACTGGACATGCTGTGCACAGCAAGGATCATCGTTCGTAACAATGCCCACGTCAGGCAGCGTGACCGATGACTGCGGACCCCAGCAGCCACACCAGTGCTGGGACAAACACGAAGGCAGACCAAACTCTCACTTCTGATATCGACGGCCCCAGCTAGAACACACTGGCAAGATAACCAACCAACCATACGTCTGGTATCAACTAGAACACACTGGCAAGATAACCAACCAACCATACGGCCGGTATCAACTAGAACACACTGGCAAGATAACCAACCAACCATACGTCTGGTATCAACTCGTCCGTCGTGGCTACGGAGGCTTCTTTAAAGAACCTGATATGAATAATGATGACGTTCATGGCAAATTAATTAACTGCAGGGGGTTTTTGCTTGTGCTTTCCTTTCCCCGCGATGAGAGGTGGGCGTCCTTGGTGTGTCTAGGGTGAGTGACCAGCTTGTCCGGGTGTCCTTATCATCAACGTATAATAATAATGCCAGCGCCGTGTGTGTGGGGAGTCGTGGTCCTTGGCTTCTGCAGAGTATGATATGTCGGATGAATTACCCATTCGGCCATCCATCATTTTCTTAATTGTTTTCATACTTTTGTCTGCGTTTAATCATTTATTTCTTCATCTTATCTTGTCATTGATACTGAATCATGTCTTAGGGTTTTGCCAATCAGCAGTTTGTATTCCTATATTCTGCACCTTTCAAGCGTCCAATTAAAATAACTGCACCCATCATCATCTTTTCTAATTATCAGTTAATGAGCTGCACAGAACCTTGCATGGATTACATGCACAGACTGAAGAAACTGTACGATAGTATGTTTTGTTCAAGAGATGGAGCCTACAAGAGTATAAAAGTCCCTCTCTGTGTAGTACAAAGAGTAACTTTTATACTAGTATACAGGAGGGAGTTTTACACCCATGGGGCCCCCATCTCAAACCTCTTCCACCATCACACAACTTTGCAAACTTCTGCATGCTATCTGCATGTACTGTTTATTCATTCCATTCATCTACCAATCTCATGATGTAGAAATATTTCTTTACATCTTTTGAAGTAAGTTATTTGTTTGATTCCATGCTATGTCCTCTGGCTGTTTCATTCCCATATTTCTCGAATAACCGTTCAGTCAACGAGGTGTTTAGCTTGCTCCCCAACACACACACACTCCTCTCTCTTCCATAGTGAGCAAATTCAAGGCCTCTAGTCTTTCCCTGTAACTTCTCTCTCTTAATTCTTGTACCATATTTCCTGCCCTAATCTCGACCTCCTCTATAATCTCTTCGTACCTTCTTTAGGTGAGGTCACCGAACTTGAGAAGCATATTCTAGTTCTGGCCTTAAGTAGGATGTGAACAGCCTGCTCCTGAGTATGTCCTGATACGTAAACTTGAACGTAATTCCGATATATGCCAGCAGACACCTGGTGCCATATGCTCTTCTCCCAAGGTGGCAACGGATTAGGAAAGATTTCGACTCCCAAGACTACTCCTCCCTGAGCAGCAGCACAATATTCACATCGTGATCCGTCCTCATTATTTTGCATCTGTTTGAGTTGAAATTCATCATCCGTGTATCTGACCAACTCTGGAGTCTGTCTCTGATCCCCTAGTAGGTTGATGCAATCTTCTTCTCTCTCTCTCTCTCTCTCTCTCTCTCTCTCTCTCTCTCTCTCTCTCTCTCTCTCTCTCTCTCTCTCTCTCTCTCTCTCTCCCTCGTATGTGAATTACTTCACACATTATTTTCTTAGTTCCCAGTAGCAACGGATGCCTCACGGTCGGGTGACAGGCATCCTTTGTAACCTCACTAGTAACACACCTGTCGGCAGCTAACCATAACAATGAATACCCACTTCCCTGCACCATTAAGATCCAGCTTTCAGGCATTTACCAAAGTCGCTCTTCGCCATCCACCACACGAGAAGCCGAGTGATTAATTCTTCTGAAGTGAGCTAAGCACAATATAGAATTCCTGTAAACAAAACCCTTGAGGTAAATCATAAATTGTCCTCTACATCACGAATTCGTCAGCGATCAACCCTGCTGACAACCTCTATGGACGACAACCATCTTGACATTCAGTAAGCAACTCTGTACGTGGGTTACTGAGTGTGTCTTTAGAGAAAATTGTGGTGGCAGGTAGGTTTACCGTCACACACACACACACACACACACACACACACACACACACAATGATACGTCATACTTGTAAGGCCTTGTAAGGCCTCAACCTAAGCCACATATACCCACTCCCTGGCGTACCTCATTCAGCCAGTTTCCCCCTGGCATACCCGAGTCAAACGGTCCTCCTTAGCACATCCCAGCCGGGCAGTTCTCCCTCCCGAGCATATCCTAGCTCAGCGGCTCTCCTCGGTGCATCCATCCTGCCACCACCTCTATTCCTCTAGAGTGCCAGGGTTCTCGAGGATCACAGGGCGATGATGCTCAGGCCACTGTCATTCACTTAACACTTGAGAATGATGATGCCGCTGACACGAAGCAGGATATTCCTCGACCACAAGTGCTGATAACGCTCAGCGTACTATACAGAATACTACACAACATCTACTACTACTACTACTACTGCTACTTCAACTCCTACTACTACTACTGCTACTTCAACTCCTACTACTACTACTACTACTACTGCAACTACTACTATTGCTACTACTACTGCTGGTAAGACTATTACTATTACTACTACTATTACTAATACTATACAACTACTACTACACTACAACTAATGATAGTAATAATGATGATAATAATAATAATAATAATAATAATAATAATAATAATAATAATAATAACAATAATAATGATAATAAAGATAATAATGACGATAATAATAATGATAATAATAATAATAATAATAATAATAATAATAATAATAATAATAATAATAATGATAATAATAATAACAATAATAATAATAATAATAATAATAATAATAATAATAATGATAATGATAATAATAATAATAATAATAATAATAATAATAATAATAATAATAATAATAATAATAATGATAATAATAATAATAATAATAATAATAATAATAATAATAATAATAATAATAATAATAATAATAAGAAGAAGAAGAAGAAGAAGAAGAAGAAGAAGAAGAAGAAGAAGAAGAAGAAAAGAAGAAGAAGAAGAAGAAAAAGAAAAAGAAGAGGAACAAGAGGAGGAAAAATTCATAAAAAGCAAACATTTGTCTAATAGAAATACGTGAAGACGTGGAAGGGCAACATTATCACAGGAGAGGTGAGTCTGTCAACACTTCAAGTTGCCCTTCGGGTTTATGACCTTCCATGAGACAGGTGAGGTCAACAGGTTGATATGTTGGCAATACCAGAAATTGGTCATGTTCAAACAAGGAAATCAACAACTGTAAAAATCACAAGAAAAAAAAATTATGGCGGCCATGTCCATCACCCGAGGAGGATAAAAATCAAAATTACACACACACATAATATTGCCCACCTGACGACAGAGCGCAATTTCCTCGAAATAATAAATCTATTTCGAAGTAAACATTCTTAATATCAAAGATCTCTGTATCATAACTTGTGGAAAAGGCGACACTTTTCAAGTAGAAACGACAACAGAGAATTTTTTTTCAGTTTCATGAAGAGGCAGTGACATTTTTATTCTTAAAACATCATGAACCTGTGAGACATGATGAGAGAAATGGAATCATATAACATCACCACTACACTCACGAAGTATAGTCTCACACTGACGAAGATCTGAATGCAATAACCTCGAGTTATAGCCAGCGTGGCGAAAACTTAACCATACCTATTATCAACCAAACTCGTGTGTTATTAGAGCAAGAGAGCGAAGGCATCACCTGCTACTTTAATCTTAGATGTTAGGGCAACAGAACAAGGCCACCATTCCCATCTAGCCACCAGGGGGTCTCACGTTTGTGGCAGCAGGAGGACATTGCAACTGACTCCCACGTACACACCTTAGGGCGAAGACTACGGACGCGAATACTGCGTCATCAACCCACCCAGGGACCAAGGCGGAAGCACACACCCGTGTAATGCGGACACGTGCACTACTCCCCCAACGACACACACGGACTTAAGACGCAGCAGCAGCAGCGGCAAACTGTGCAACACCGGCAGGGAATACTACAACCATCTCCCACGGGAGTAAGGAAGGCAGCAGCAACCGGGAAAAGATTCTTCGGGCCAGCAATCTGCCGGAGTGACATAAGTCCACGTGCGTGACACAACTACTAACGGACAATGATTTTTTTTTTTCCCCCCCTTCCCGCTCCCGTGGCCACGGCAAGCCACACCGTCGATCACTGCTCAAGGCCAGAGGACGGCGAAGACCGCGCCAAGGGGTCGCACGGCTGAAATTATACGAGCCCCATCGTCCAGGCGTAAAGCATCAGGATTATATAACTCTGGCCCTCCAGCACGTCCAGCAGACGGCCTTAAAGCCTCCCGCTACGACATCTACCTTCACTTTCCTTTTCCTTTGCCTCTTCTTGTGACCGGGAGAGACCAAGAAGCCTTTCCATCCTCCCCGTCTGGAATACACTCGGCAAGGAATTCCAGACAGATACTATCTTACGCTTGAGTTCAAATGTAGGGATGAGCCATTCCAGAGTGTCTCCCTTTCCCGTAAACGGCCTTAATGTAAGTACATACACTGAAGGTGAAATGCGGCTGCTTATCCTGGAGGAGCGCCGTCACTGTACATACCCAAGATCTTAATCTAAGTCTTGAGTGAGCAATATGTTCACATCACTACAAGGCCTTTTGGGTGGGAGGAGGCGTGATGTCCCTAAAGTGATGTTGTAATGTAGGTATCCCCCCCCCCCCCGCGGTCAAGGACTTCTAGCCAGGTATACAACATGACTAATTCCAATCTTACAGAGGGAGGGGGGTTAAAAGAAAAGGATGACTGCGGCTGATCGACCTGAGATCCAATGGGGACCAGCACAGGGTATACTTCGTGACTGCAGGTTGATGAGCGAGGGCTCATTTCCTGCGGTCAGCTGGGAACCTGGCATGAACGAGTTACTTTCCACTGACGGCAAGTCCTTGATCATCCTATTGATCATGTAATATCTAATAAATGCTGGAAGTTTATCGCAGACAGCCAGGCCTCTCAGCACCGACTCATAACAATAAAGTGTATCAAGCTGCTGTTGAACACATCGTATACATCAGGGCAAATGAGAAGACTTCTGGGAGAATGGGTTCTGGAAGGAGGTTAATGGCGTGAGAAAGACCAGAATTCCTTGAGGAATGAATTGGTGCACCACGTCCTCCTTGTCACAGTCGAAGCCTTCACCTGAAACATCGTACGTGTGAGACTGTGTGAGGCCTATGAGTGGCGATTGTGAGGCTGGCTCGATGAGGCAAGACCAGTCATACGAGAGTGTCCGCTCAGCAAGGACTGCCTTTGTTCACCGAGACTACAGAAGATGGGGCGGCCAAGCACAAGACTGTAACATATGTGAGGTGGTTCATTCCCACCGTAAAAGGCAGCTGGTGCGTCATGCATCACAAGGGTTCGAGCTCGGGAAGATACCCGCGATCAGCTGCCTCCTCAAGTCATGATGATGAGGTAAACTCCACCGTCCGACCGATACAACAGATAATGCCATGGTAACATTACCTTCAAAATATCTTTATGCACTCCAGTGACGTTTTAGCTGAGCATCGATGTTGCTTGCATCACGAGTTCGTTATCAATGTGCAATATATAAGCTTCAGTAATAAAGATATTACGATTTTACTTTGATAAGTCTTAAAGGAGACAAGGTCCTCACATTGAAAAGATAAAATCGTCTTTTAGATTTTTCCTTTCATTTGATACTTGTCACCATTAACGAATGCTCGCCCTCAGTGACCACAGACCATCTCATTCTCGTTGGAAACCACAGACACGCGTCGGAAGAGCCAGCCACCTCAGCCACTTCAAGGTCATGTAGGAACTTCAGGCATTTTGAGCTCTTACGTAAATAAGGAATCCCTGCTCAGCTTTAACCAAAGCTATGGGACAGAACAACTTGCGATGCCATGCTGTTAGGGCGTGAATTTTTCAGCTCGTGAAACTAAAAATTTCTATGAATCTTTACAGACGAAAAAAAAAAAAGATGACTTTTATATGTACGTTCTTTATGTACATTCTTGGAGTCGTTGTGTAACTTGCTACTGTCATGATGTACACAGGGAATTAATTGGTGAAGAGGCCAACAACTTCTGGGAGATCCGCTGAAGGTTAAGCGACCAGAAACAAGTCAGCCCAAGGTCGTCTGCCAGGGGGGTAGCATCATCTTCGCCTCACACAAAACACTAACCGACCTCACTTGGGCAAGGACGACTGTCACCGAGATCTCCCATGTATGCGTCGGACATATGGAAGAATATAGAGAGGGATAGTGAGAAATATCAACCCGTGACGACCAGTCAATCTCTCAGGCTACATTCTCTTTCGGCAAATGTTCAAGGGAGGAAAGAAATCTACGTGTCCTGATATGCTCAAGTGCCGATATGTTCCTACCAGTTTGTGTGGTAGACACAAACATACCTGCCCATATTTCATGAGGCTAGGGAATAGCAGAGCTATGAATAGGGCAACTGCAGCGACCACAAAGGATCTTCTAAAGCTTGAGGAATAACAACAGAACTATGGAAGCCTGTAGAGCACCACTAACAAAAAGAAAAAAAAGGAACTGTAGGGAAACACTGGAATGACAGTGTGAAGGAACAAAGCATCACTGGAAACTGGAGAAATACTACGCTTGAAAGACCTAAAGAAGATGTAATGAGGGTGGGCCGATTACGCCTGAAAGAGCTAAAGAAGACGTACTGGGGGTGGGCCGACAACGCCTGAAAGAGCTAAAGAAGATGTACTGGGGGTGGGCCGACTACGCCTGAAAGAGCTAAAGAAGATGTACTGGGGGTGGGCCGACTACGCCTGAAAGAGCTAAAGAAGATGTAATGAGGGTGGGCCGACAACGCCTGAAAGAGCTAAAGATGTACTGGGGGTGGGCCGACTACGCCTGAAAGACCTAAAGAAGATGTACTGGGGGTGGGCCGACAACGCCTGAAAGAGCTAAAGAAGATGTAATGAGGGTGGGCCAACTACGCTTGAAAGAGCTTAAAAAGATGTACTAAGGGTGGGACGATGTTGAAGATAAAGCCACGCATGCATCATCTTGATGGAACAATAGATTTGTGGTCGCTCGGGGAACACTGTCTGCACCAGTGTGTGGAGAACACTACGCTAATGACAACTCTATCTTGCACAGGAGCTGCTGCAAGATCTATGTAAGACGAAGCTGCCACAAGCTTAGTGCTTTTTTTTTTTTTTAATCGAAGCTGCCACACAATGTCCCGGGGTTGGCAGATGGCGCGGACGACCTTCACCGCGTAGCACCACACCATATATTAACGCGCAGGAGGCGTCCCTTTGTCCTTGTCCTTGTCCAGTGTATAGCACCATCAGCGGTGCTGACCTTCACGCCAGCACGCTATGGTAGAACTAAAACCAGCGACACACACACAAAAAAAAAGGTACACTCATTTGTTCCGTGAAATACATGGGAAGTCCCATGAATGATACGTACATCTTTTTGTTTACGTGTTTTACTACTGTTGGCTCTCTCTCTCTCTCTCTCTCTCTCTCTCTCTCTATATATATATATATATATATATATATATATATATATATATATATATATATATATATATATATATATATATATATATATATATATATATATATATGTATATATATATATATATATATATATATATATATATATATATATATATATATATATATATATATATATATATATATATATATATATATATATATTCCTATGAGTCCACGGGGAAAATGAAACACGAAAAGTTCCCATAGGAACTCATAGGAATGTCTTGATCACGCGCAAAATTGTGATCCTTTCCAATATATATATATATATATATATATATATATATATATATATATATATATATATATATATATATATATATATATACATATATATATATATATATATATATATATATATATATATATATATATATATATATATATATATATATATATATATATATATCCGAAGCTTCTATATAACTCATTCTAACGTGAATATCTGGATCACATATCTGCCATCAATAGGGAAATATGACCAATGTTGGACCTAGCACATAGTGGACGACACCGCTGATGATAATAAAAGAAGAATCGGATTTCCGACTCCATTGGTGACCCCAGGCGCGGCACCTGGTAGTGAAGGGTTTCCCCCCTACGTTACGTAAAGACGACGTCTCCCGCCGTGGTGACCTTGCCTGCAAAAGCTGTTACTGCTGGGAGCGAAGCAGACATCCCTCCCGACCCCCGGGGGCCCTGCTAGGATGGAGCGTCAAAGCCACACACTCCAACACACGCACCCACCCATCCCATCCACCACCTCCACCAGTCACACACACACACACCCTGCCCTAATCATACGGTCATGTTCACTTGCGTGACAGACTCGAAGTCACGAAACAAACCGCAGGTACGACAAAGAAGCGTAGACACACACACCCGACGATATTCTGTGGGAAATAAATGGCAGAATATCCCCGAGCTACGCACTAGAAGGTGTTTAAGTACAATAGATAACCACATTCTCCTTGTTAATTCATACACTCACGATAAATATTTACCATTTCTGGGATTTGATAAAGAGTGCACAGTGTCATGTTACTTATCAACAGGTGAAAGCGTGATAATCCCTCCAATTTTATTTCCATTGTTTGCAATTCGTTTCGCCACTGGCTAACCTTCACGAGTACTGAGAGAGAGAGAGAGAGAGAGAGAGAGAGAGAGAGAGAGAGAGAGAGAGAGAGAGAGAGAGAGAGAGAGAGAGAGAGAGAGAGAGAGAATGGGATTTCTTTCATTTACTTTATCTTTCCTTTCTCTCTTTTGAAGACCAACGTCAGCGTGGTAGCTCAGATCTCTACAACTACCATTAATTTTCCGTCATCAAAATATTAAATGTCTACTTGGGTTTGCATGTAACCCTGCTTGTTCACGTTCGGGTTGGGTCAGCAGGGTGTGGAGAGGTGCGCGAGACAGGAGCATCGGCCGCTCGACCCACTGCCTCCCAACACTGCTGTTCCACACCACTTCCAACACTGCTGTTCCTCACCGCCTCGAACACTACCATCACCTCCTCCTCCTCCTCCTTCTCCTCTCAGGAGCGTCTCCCACTGCTTAACGAGCCCTGACTTGTCCTGCTCCTTTGTGGTCAGGCCACAACTTCCTCTACAACCCTCCCTTGATGCACACCAGCGGACGGGGAAATTATGAGAACAAATATGTCAATGTTCGCGAGGGAATGCAATAAGTCTCTTCCCCGCCGGCCTTCCTTGCGAGGAGTTAATCGTGTCGGATCGCCCAAGATATACCTGACCTATGACGCATTAGGATTCGAATAGATCGACACCATGTTAGATGAAAAGTGGTCTGGGTGTATGACACGGCACTTTCCTACCATGCTTGACAGAGGAGTGCTGAGGCATTCAAACAACCAACAGACCCTTCAGTTCTTTCGAGGCTGTGGTTAACGTCGCAAAGGTCCACACGGGGGTAAATATAATTTCTGGAAAAGGGAATTTAAGGAGGAACAACATGGGGGAAAAAAAAACAGTCCTCATCCCATGGAAAGGGAAACGAACACATGTCCTCTCCTCACTCAGGTATGTACAGAGCAAGTCATAGTTTTAGAATACACCTGTGGAAATTATAGATTCAGCACATCTTTATTTCAAAACCTTTGACTTCGATACCAGTACATGTAGGCAGAGTCGAATATGAATGACTGAACCATGGAATGTAGACCTCGACGATATTGTACTCCACTTCGTCTGCTGAAGATGATACAGCCTTGCCGAAGGTGACTTCTGACTCGTAGTATAACAGTATGCAGGCTGAGTCCAGTCATACCAATATATATATATATATATATATATATATATATATATATATATATATATATATATATATATATATATATATATCCCTGGGGATATATATCCCTGGGGATAGAGGAGAAAGAATACTTCCCACGTATTCCCTGCGTGTCGTAGAAAGCGACTAAAAGGGGAGGGAGCGGGGGGCTGGAAATCCTCTCCTCTCAATTTTAATTTTCCAAAAGAAGGAACAGAGAAGGGGGCCAGGTGAGGATATTCCCTCAAAGGTCCAGTCCTCTGTTCTTAACGCAACCTCGCTATTGCGGGAAATGGCGAATAGTATGAAAGAAAGAAAGATATAACATTCTACTTTCACACTTGACCAACTTTACCCAGTCTTCACACACTGTGTACCAACGCGACTTATGCTAATGCTTGACACAATTTGAATCACATGTGACTTAATTTGCATTTGAGGTTTTCTTTAATATGATTCATTTGAATTACATTATCCTCAAACAAGAGGCAACGTCAGGCCTTAAGATGTAACTTAGGTTCACTGACTTTCAGTGATAAACAAATGGTATATGATTATCTTAACATACGGGAGACAGCGACAAAGTATAATAAAGAATAACTAAATGAATAGCGAGTGAAAACAAACACACTTTATGTGGCAAATACAGCAAACTCTAAACATGCAAAACACACTCTACCGGCCACAACTAACAAGGACACACACATCACGACCACATCTGACATGGTCACACCCAACCCAGACACATTTACCGTGGTCACACCCAACCTAGCCACATCTACCGTCGTCACACCCAACCCAGACACATTTACCGTGGTCACACCCAACCTAGCCACATCTACCGTCGTCACACCCAACCTAGCCACATCTACCGTGGCCACACCCAACCTAGCCACATCTACCGAGGCCACACTTAACATAGTCACAACTACCGTGGTCACACCCAACCTAGCCACAACTACAGTGGTCACACTTAACATAGCCACAACTACCGTGGTCACACCCAACCTAGCCACATCTACCGTCGTCACACCCAACCTAGCCACATCTACCGTGGCCACACCCAACCTAGCCACATCTACCGTGGGCACACTTAGCATAGCCACAACTACCGTGGGCACACTTAACATAGCCACAACTACCGTGGTCACACCCAACCTAGCCACAACTACCGTGGGCACACTTAGCATAGCCACAACTACCGTGGGCACACTTAACATAGCCACAACTACCGTGGTCACACCCAACCTAGCCACAACTACCGTGGGCACACTTAACATAGCCACAACTACCGTGGGCACACTTAACATAGCCACAACTACCGTGGGCACACTTAACATAGCCACAACTACCGTGGGCACACTTAACATAGCCACAACTACCGTGGTCACACCCAACCTAGCCACAACTACCGTGGGCACACTTAGCATAGCCACAACTACCGTGGGCACACTTAACATAGCCACAACTACCGTGGTCACACCCAACCTAGCCACAACTACCGTGGGCACACTTAACATAGCCACAACTACCGTGGGCACACTTAGCATAGCCACAACTACCGTGGGCACACTTAACATAGCCACAACTACCGTGGGCACACTTAACATAGCCACAACTACCGTGGGCACACTTAACATAGCCACAACTACCGTGGGCACACTTAGCATAGCCACAACTACCGTGGGCACACTTAACATAGCCACAACTACCGTGGTCACACCCAACCTAGCCACAACTACCGTGGGCACACTTAACATAGCCACAACTACCGTGGGCACACTTAGCATAGCCACAACTACCGTGGGCACACTTAACATAGCCACAACTACCGTGGGCACACTTAGCATAGCCACAACTACCGTGGGCACACTTAACATAGCCACAACTACCGTGGGCACACTTAACATAGCCACAACTACCGTGGGCACACTTAGCATAGCCACAACTACCGTGGGCACACTTAACATAGCCACAACTACCGTGGGCACACTTAACATAGCCACAACTACCGTGGGCACACTTAACATAGCCACAACTACCGTGGGCACACTTAACATAGCCACAACTACCGTGGGCACACTTAACATAGCCACAACTACCGTGGGCACACTTAGCATAGCCACAACTACCGTGGGCACACTTAACATAGCCACAACTACCGTGGGCACACTTAACATAGCCACAACTACCGTGGGCACACTTAACATAGCCACAACTACCGTGGGCACACTTAGCATAGCCACAACTACCGTGGTCATACTCAACCTAGCCACATCTAGCATTCTAACACCCACCTCAGCTACGTCTAACACGCTCACACCCAACCCAGCCATATCTAACACGAATACACCAAACCGGATCACATCTAACATAATTACTAAAAATGTATGTACAGTCATGTGAACTATCTCATTGCATGGTAATATGTCTTCAACCATGATTTTGTCCGGTGTTATAACAGGCAGCACAGGATGTCGATGTGAAACCTATGACCACATTTCATGTTGAAGAGCGAGGCACATTATGTCACAGGCAAAATGTGTAATTGGAAAACGCAACTGTTAGGGAAAATGATTAAATCCAAGGACCTTGCGAGATTATCATCCAAGGGCCTGAGTAATTATCATCCGAGGACTCTGGTAATCATCATCCAAGGACCCGGGTAATTACCATCTAAGGACCCGGGTAACTACCATCTAAGGATCCGGGTAACTCCCATCTAAGGACCTGGGTAATTACCATCTAAGGACCCGGGTAATTACCATCTAAGGACCTGGGTAATCATTGAAATAACACCTATAATGATGGCTCTGTGGTGGCTCCTCGCAGCCTCTTCCCTGGTGTCGAACGCGAGACCACGTTGGTGGTCACCATCAGATCATCCATCCTCACCCAACAGCCTAAGCACAGTGGGAGGTGAGGTGGGGTGTTGGGGGGAAGAAAATGTCGTGACAGCAACTCCCTCCCTCCTCAGCGGTGCCACACTACCAGGATGAGGATGGGCTCCATCACCCTCAGTGCCCACCCCTTACCCCTCCTTCACCTTCCTCCCAGTCCTAAACTATTCTGCCTCCACCCCAGGTCGAGGAGTCCCTCCCTACACACGTCCCTGATCCCGTAGTCCTAAGATGGAGGGTGCGACGCCAATCCCATACCGACCTCTTGGCTTGGTAATCCCAGGAAGGGGTTGGGTACTGCTCCCCTCCCACACCATGCCCAACCCTATGGTTACGTAGTGCTTGGACGGGTGAGAAGGAGCCTAACACTCCCCCCTCAACATCCGCCCCATGGTCTCCGTCTCCCCTGTACTCCTCTCCCCAGCAGCTGGGTCTCGACCCACCTCACTGGCACCGTCCAGCTCCTGCTTTTAACTTCCATCTTCGTTCCCCGTTCCCGCCCTCACTTTTTCGGGCCAGCAGGAGAGATGTTCATTAAGACTCACACAGACGCTTTTCCTTCGTATTTTCACTGAATCTTCAGATATCTCAGAGCCGCCGTGTCATCTGATGTGTTACGCGTGTTATGTGTTACAGGACGTGTTATGTGTTTCATGATGTGTCATGTGTAACATGATGTGTTTCGTGTTATCTCCTTAAGCCTTTGATATGCCCACATACAAAAGCCTCCTGAACACCTTGGTCCGGTTTGCAGCAAATCCCCCAATGATGAGTGAACACTATGAAGGCAACGAGTCGAACAACTGGTTCACAGCTCTAGAGATGAACATGAACCCCCCCAATGGAACACAACTGCCATACACTGCAATGTACCTGGAGTCGTCGATATCACCACGGTTCTCTGAATGATCCCAGCGAATCGCCACAACCACCACCCTGGTTAATTCCTACATATCTTTTTTTTTTTCTCTCTCTCTCTCTCTTAAACTTTTATCTTTCACCTGAGATGGCCTTGACTGGGGCATGTTATCTGCCCGTGCCATGTCAGTCACTATGAAAAAAAAAAGACACTCACTTCACACTTGCTGATGGAGTACACAGCTGTAGTTTCTAGGGCGGTAGAGGTTGTAACATCCTATGGCGGCTCTTCACTCCCACAAACCAGTGTCTTATTTAATCTTTTTCCAGTTATGTCAGTGTCACGCGCGCTTACAGCTTCTGGCTTGATAATCATTCATCAGTTAACAACCACTATGAGTAAAAACCTGTGCTCTTCACTCAGCTGTCAGCACTCGAGTGTAAACACGTGCTAAAGTAAGGTTAACCCTGAGCACGACGATACGACCCTCGTGGACGAAGGTAAGACCCTCGAGTACGACGATACGACCTTCGAGTACGACGATACGACCCTCGAGGACGAAGGTACGACCCTCGAGGACGAAGGTACGACCCTCGAGTACGACGGTACGACTGAAGTATAATTACGTGACCTGTGACCTGACCCTTTACGATAACGTCAGATGTCAGGTCATCACCCAGGAATTTTGGGGTTGTAGCTCCTATGAAAATAACATCTGCATTAGAGAAGAGAGTTGGTTTGTCTCTATAACAATATGCAATACAGGTTGGGTTAGGCTTTAGTTATGATCAAGCATAAATATATAGAAAAATCTTGTGAAAATTTGAAGGATTCCCTCCCCTTGACTTCGAAAGTTCGATTACAAACGTAAAACGGTGAGAAACTGCTCGAAATCTCTGAGATTCGTTTACACGCACTTTGCACTACACAACCTCAGTCCTGTACAGACACAAGGAAAGGAAAGGAAAACTGTCCTTGTAACAGATATCACCTGTCTTTATGACGACACGGGAGGCAACTGCTCTTACGTACACTAAGTCAACACGAACGTGAGAAAGTAGGGCACTGAATAATCGTCCTCCACTAAAGACACCAGCAAGCTTGCCTCTATGACGTAGATGACTGTTTCCAAAAGTGTGGCTGCTCCAACTCATTACTGATGATGAAAACGTTTCGCATATCGCTTGGGAGTTTCTTCGGGAGGGACGGAACTCCTTAAATTTCGAACACATGCACAAACAAACTTATATACCATATATATTTGAGAGAGAGAGAGAGAGAGAGAGAGAGAGAGAGAGAGAGAGAGAGAGAGAGAGAGAGAGAGAGAGAGAGAGAGAGAGACACACACACACACTACTTTGAACTTCTCTGATACCTGCCGACCCGTCTCCTACATTGAAGATGCGACAACCAAAGAAGGACGAACACAGGTGGGATCACAACGGGCAATCCTCGTGTGGCTGGTCTTCCGACTGAAATCATGGGGAAACAGCAACCACACGTTTGCTCTGGATCCGGGTCTTTGCGCCTTACGGGCCGGGAACACCCTTGCAGACTGCTGACGGTAGGAGTCGCCAAAGGCATACAGACAGATGATTTGAAGTGGTTGAGGAGAGAAGTGACGGCAGAATCAATACATTCTGAAGGTCCTCTGATTCCACTTTTGGCGGTGAAAGTGTTACAGGAGGAGGAGATATGTGAACTGTACTCCATACATCGTGGGGCGAATTAGACCCCTGTAAGCATGGGACTGCTGATCAGAGGGAAGCTAATCTGTGGCATGTATACAGCACCTACAACCTCTCGGGAGCTGATGTTGTAACAGAAATTACGTTTAAGGACGGTCGAATCTACACAGATACTGCTTCCCATGCAAAACTACGTCTATCTGGTTGACATATTCACCAATGACATAAGCACCTCCACGTATCTCTAGTGCAAGTGCCAATATATATAATTTCCAGTGTGAAGAAAAAAAAAGATATGATGGCAAACGTTTTCTTAGGTGATGGACCTCTGTACAGAAAACGGGATCCTGAAAGCGAAAGTTCCTCTCAGAGAGGGTCATGCGGTCCTAGTCTGCTGTGTTAGAGTAGCCGACACGAAATCTGGAGGACTAGCTGTGATCCTGTACACCAATGTTGCATAACAGTACGGTTCAAATGCACCTAAAATGAAGATTAAGAAAATACCAATCAAAAATAAGATGCCTTTACGTACGCACGGAACGACCAAGGAGAAGAAAGGCTTTGCCTGACCTGACCTTCTCACACGCCACACAGGCACCACCAGCCTGGGCGGCACCAAGGGCCACGTTAAGAATCTGGACACACACACACACACACACACAAACACACACAAATACTTCATTCTGCCGTGCATAAAATGGATCAGCGGGATGGGCTGTGTCTGGGCGGGAGAGGCGGCTCACGCACGCGTCGTGACCCATCCGTCAACACGGCCTGAAGACAACATTCACCTCACCCTCACAAAGAGAAACTCGAGTCACCAGCAAGGTTCTTCCGAGTTCGGCGTGATTTACAAGAGGAAAAAATAAAGTAAGATGTAATGATAAGACCAAGCGCTCAGAACGCATGCGAAGATTAGGCCAGGTTTTTCCTTTTACATCACTTATCCAACCAGGAACGTATGTTGTATGCTGAGCCCATGGGATCAATGCCTGAAGTAGCTCTATTTCTTCCGCAGATGACCCTTACTGCATAGCATCAAGAGAGGAAGAACAAGAATACTAGGCAGTACATTTGCATAAGCTCCCTCCAGAATTTTATCCTTTTTTTTAACGCACTTTAACGCGGAGAACACTAGTGTCTGTTTACATACCTTGACCCCACACACCCAACAACAGATGCAACCAAGATGTATTACTATTTTGATGTCCTACTTGCCAACCTATCATATGTCATACTCATTATGCCAACATTATACTCTTACTCGTCATACCATCGTATCAGTGCACTCCTCATGCTACCATAGTAAAAACAGAGTCGTCCTGTTGCCATATTGAAGACATGCCTGTTAGGGCTTCACAATAGACTAACAAAACCTATGAACATATTGAACCTTAACATCCTGATACGAAATAACAGGTCAGGAGTTTTCCCATTTCACGACACAGCTGCCTAGCCTGCCACGACTGGAGCGGCAGATGCTAAGTATTTCTACCACCACCACCACCAGCATGTACTGAACCTGACGACCACTAGTACTGGGGCAGGCCGCAGCCTCACGGCGAAACCCACCAGTTGTGGGTCAGCGTCAGAGAAGACATGCAAGGCCTTGGTCCATCTGACGGAGGATGTATCACAGTTGTCAAGGCGAGGATGAATAGGAGGAGGTAAGCCGCTTACTGCTTGTTCTTCTTTAAGTACGTGTGCACGATTTTTCTTTCTGTGAGTACGTGCGTGAGCAGAGACAGACGAATAAGATGAAAGATACACAAACATATACACAAACGCATCTGTATGTAAGTGCCCCCCCCCCCCCCCCACACACACACACACACACACACACACAAATACACACACACACACCATCACACACGCGGGGCTTAAGTTTAAATCACCGAATGATACTTAATCAACATATGGGCGTAATTTGTTCCGTCAGCACTATGGTGATCAGGAACTTCTTGATAATGCATAAAAGCTAAAAATGTGTACCTGGAAATGCTTTCCTTCCTTCCTTCCATCCCACGTGATAACGAAGAGATCATGTGAAGCTGAGACAGCACCAGAGGCTGACTGGTCGCAGATGCGGTTGGCCTAGTGTCACTCGAGCCAGGTCGTGTCTCTCGGGCAAGGTCGCAAAGTTTCTCCTAACCGAGCTGTTACAGGCCTATGATGGGTCCACACCCCTCCACCTGAGTCTGACTTTGCCTTCTGTATTCTTGCCTCCGCTCTTACTAACACTGCTGCGCCTGCTGTTGCTGTCAGTATTCCATCTATACATCTAGTGCTGCTGCAAGTGACACTGCGTCTACTACTGATGATACCATTATGCTTGCTACCAGTTCCTATCAATGTATCTCATTCCCCCTCTGTTGCTGCCGCTACTGGTTCTTCACCATCTGCACTATCTAGTACTAACTCACAGTGCCTTCTGTTCTGCCTCTTCCAGCTGCTGCTATCACTGCAACTCCTCCTCCATTTCCTGCAAACGCTGCTGTGCCTGCTTTAACCGCTGCTGAAATTACTGCGCCCCTTCTATCTACCTTTGGTATTGTTGTGAGTACTATTGTTGGTAGCAATTTTGCCTACCATGCAAGTTATGAGCACGACTGGTCTTAGCAATGCTACGTCTAATCCTGCTACAGATAACACTGGTGTGGTTGTCCCTACTGTTATTAGTGGTGCTATGCCTTAAGATAAGAAACTTTGCCTCTAATGTCCAAATAGCTATCAACTCTGCTTCTACTGCTGTATTTAGCATCACATCCACAGCAGCAGCATTTCCTGCGGTCATTGCTCACTGTATTTCTACTTCTGCTGCAGGTGTGCTTGGTCCTGTTGCACGTTCCAGCAGCACCATGGCTGGCTGGCATCGTCGCTCTCACTTACGTCATATCGCATCTTCAGCCTCAACACTTAGTACATCGTGTGGTCGCATCACCACCGGTGTGCTTTCGAGAAGGGAGCTACGACTCAGGCTGGCTCTTATTGCTGGTAGTAAGTGACATCCCTCTGTTCTGGTGGTAAGTTAGGTACAATGCAGGTCCCAGGTGCCTTTCACTTACAGGTTCACTAGTTTATCCCCTGTCAGATTACAGCCATTTGTAAGCGTTCTTTCACTGTGTCCCATCTTCAGTATTTTGCATTGGCTCAGGATGAACACCATCAATCACTTACCGACCAACATTTTGTTTTTCTAGTTCCTTTGTAAGCTGATACAATCTTCATCGTGCCTTACTTCTCTCACAACTTTATCATAATCTGGGAACATATCAAAGTATGAAGCCAGCCTTGCTAGTAAGTCATTAACGTAGTTCGTGAATAAAAGCGTCCCTAAGACACTGCCCTGCGGCACGCCCCTACAACTGAGGAAGGATTCATATGACATGCGTCCGTTGCTCCCTCTCTAACAATTTTCAGTCTTCCGCAAGAGTCTGAACCTTGTGCCTACCTTAAAGTCAAGCATCTTTACCAATCACTTGTTCAGGAAACTGTTAAATGCTTTCTGGTATTCAAGAAATGCCCACTCCACCCATCCAACTCTTTCGTCAAGCGATGTCTCGCAGACAAGGTGACCAAGTTTCTCCTGACCGGTTTATATAGGCCTATGATAGGTCCTCTCCCCTCCACCTGATCCTGACTTTGCCGTATTAGCTAATGTATTCTCTCCTGTTGTTATCAACCCTGGTGCGCCCGTTGTTGCTTAAATTATCCATATGCTTTCCTCCTATCATTTTCTGCATGTCGCACACAACAATCATCAGATATATTGGTTGGTACTTTACTGCAATATCTCGATCAACTTCTTAAAAACAGGCCTTCTTCCGGAGGCTCCGCTGGACTACACTCTCTTCAAATCATTTCTCTGAAAAATCTGAAGTGGCCTGTCATGTCAGTCATGTGTTTCTGAACACTCCCCGAGTGCGTAAGGAAAAATTTCATCGGGGTACATGCGCCTTATATTGATGGAGTCCTGTAGCCTATTAGGTCTTTTTTAACAATTTGAAATTTTCTCTAAGACCTTCTCCATGTAACATCTTCATTACTGATTTCAATAAGCTTTCTGTGACAAAGTTCTGCAATCCGGCAGTGGGATGTCACACCTCAGTTAATGTTACCACAGGAACACCTAAGATTTGTACATAGTTACCACACCTGTATCTCCTCTCTGAGTCTGATTTCTTCTCTGACTAATCAAACAGTCAACTTCAAGCGCTACACATTCTCCAAATGGGTTCTCAACTCTGACATTTTCTACTTCCACGTTGTTATGAGGTAAAGGTAAGATTTTGTAATGATGGTTTACCAGTCCCTCTCAAAAATCATGCTGATAATGGAAGTCTTCCTGTAAATCAAGACCACCTGAGACTGTCAGGCTGTAAATCCAATTCCTCTCAACTGATTTGTTTACAATTAACATCACCACGTATTGCTGGACACTGTATCTTTACGAAGATGGACTCGTCTCCCTGCCTTCTGCCCATTGTAAATGTATCTACATCATTCTATTCACATAATGGTTCTAACTCATTAAAACTCTTTGGAGGATTGTTAATCATCATCAGTACCACGTAAGTCCTTCCTACTGTTATCTACACCTTGTTTGGACCATCCATCCGTATTTCCCGAGAGTTTAGTCTGTCCCTTTCGCATTAGGCGTTTAAACTCCCGGTACATCCATTCACCACTTAAGCCATCCATCCACATCCACGTACATAAATTTCACCCTAATTCGAACACTATTGTATAGTCTTCTTTGATGTTCCCTGATCTCTGCCTCACCGTTTTCTCGCTAAGCCTTTGATCTGTCTCTTCTGATGGAAACCCCAGTGAATTTGAATTCTCCACGGTGGCCTATTCCCTTCGCTTGCCTTTGATACCTTTTAACGATACTACATTACATTCTTACATGCAATCTTGACAAATCTTACCCTTTCATTTTGTATCTATTTTCATTTTCTTTTCTTTAATATCCGAATATGTCATCCCTATCGCCGCCAGTAATTCTCTGAACTTCTTGTTTTTCTAGAGTTACACCATCGCCGATCTATGTCATCGGTAACTCTTGCCATTCTGGTTTGGTTCAGATATCACAGCCAAGTCTTACAAGTAAACTATTCATCTGCCTCCATGACTGTAGCGCTTTCTAAAACTTGACATTCACTCATACATCTATTCTAAACTTTCATCACCTTACCTGGGTAAATATCATACACTGTATAGCACCCTAATCAATTCTGTCTGATGGTGTATATATGGTCCTTTCTTTACCGTACCTTCCATAGTTCCACTCAGCGAACTCCTTCCTATCTTGTTCCATGGATGCCCTCAAGATCTCTGTTCCTGTGCGAGAGTCGGTAACTTCTCCCTGACTTCCAGAGCATGAAAAGTATTTCCTGCTCTCTGTCCTTCCTTCCCCTGAGCATCCTCTGCGCTGCTGCTCTTGTTCCTTTTCCTTGATTGATGTGTTTCAGGGGGTCTCCGATATGGATGGACCCGGTTGGCTGTTCTTTCCTTCAGTGCTATCATTACTATCATTACTAAGCGGTTTTCTTTCCTTCAATCAGTTCCTCTAAGTAATCCAAGTTTATGATCATATTCTCTTGTTTCATTCTTTCGCTTTTTACTTTCTTCAATGGTGTGTGTGTGTGTGTGTGTGTGTGTGTGTGTGTGTGTGTGTGTGTGTGTGTGTGTGTGAGTGTGTGTGTGCGCGCGCGCGCGCGTGTGTGTGTGTGTGTGTGTGTGTGTGTGTGTGTGTGTGTGTGTGTGTGTGTGTGTGTGTGTGTGTGTGTGTGTGTGCCCTACAATCCTCACCACATTATTCACTTTCACTACAGTCAAGATGCTGCCTTGATGCTCAGTTGTCAACGCTGACAACTCATAAGTTAACTGTTTATGAGACGAACTCTCTCTTTTTTTTTTTTAAAAACTATTCTCATATGGATTTCTTATCTCTATCTTACAAACTATCGTCTGATCCATCTCTTTTCCTTATCTTTATCATACAAAATATTCTCTGATCCATCTCTAATCCTTATCTTATTTTTCTACAACAAATTTTTGGATTCGTCTTATCCTTCCTCTTTCTCTTTACCAATAAATTTTCTCCCACAGTACGTGACATCATGACCGATCCCCCTCCCCTAAATTCAGAATCCCAGTTACCTGACCCCGACCCAGAAAGTGGAAGGTACACCCACAACCACTCCGCAGGGCAGCAGCAGCTCAGGACTTGTAAGGCGAAGGTACGGCAGACAGCTCCCTCCCTCTCTCCCGACACTCTCCATACATTCACTAGACGAGCAGTGCTCGAAAGGAATGCAGCAGCGCCCCCTTTTCCTGGGACTAGGGTGAACTTTTTCTCCGCCTCTGGATATTGCAGCTCCCAAACCATCTGCATAATTCACCCTCTCTCTCTCTCTCTCTCTCTCTCTCTCTCTCTCTCTCTCTCTCTCTCTCTCTCTCTCTCTCTCTCTCTACGTCGTGCCCGACGTTGACGTAATCTGTAGATAAATAAAAAGAAGGTGGTTTCGGTGCCAGGGTTACAAAGACCGGTTCTGGAGGGCTGCGAGACTCTCTCTTTAGTTAATCTTCCCTCGGGAGCATGTGGCCTCTACCGCTTACTGCTCTCGGTAACTGCTCGAAATGTCAACAACAAAGTCTCCATCATCGCGACAGGTTTCTCGCGCAGGTCCTCCAGACGTGCATCGATCTGGTCGTCGATTCCACCCTGGTCATGACATCTCTCCATACCGTCTGATACCTGCTGGTCGTAGTAATCACGTCGGTGCGACGCTTAAAACACGACGGTAAGGCCCTTGGACGAGGCAGCTTTTGACCTGACCTGAATCAAAGGTCAGGTCAGGGTTTGTACCGTCGTGCTCGAAGATGATATACACAAACAAGAGGGAATATCATCCATGCCCTTGTGTGCATCTCCTGCACGTCACATGCCGGTGTTCAGCGGGTAGGTTGGTCTCTCCTGCCAGCACCCGGGTCTTTGCGCTTCCCTCGCTCGCGTTACCCCTCACTATACCACTCTCTCTTTCATTCTGCCCCGTCGCCCGTCGCACATCCGCCTTTGCCCTCAACCTGGTTATTAGGTGGCCCGTCTATGGCTCTCGATATCAATCTAGTGCTCCACATTTCTCCCTTGTGGAGAACCCTCTTCTCATCATATCGCCACCCTCCTGCTCTCTACTCCTCCTTACTCAACTTTTACTTGAGACATCCTCCTCAACTTTGGACACTTTAACAATTACTCTCGTGTTATGATCCACATGACTAGCATGCGCCAGCGCATACTTACGAATCCATCCGTCATATACAAACAAGCCTAGCATATCCTTTTTTTTTTCTTTTATTTCTTTCTACACCAAGAACTTCGGCAACGACTGAGTGTCCTCTGGTATCTAAGCACCACCACCGTTCATCAATCTTCCTGAACATCTCACCTTAGTAACCTCCGTATTTCCATATACTTTCCCCCAGGTCTTCACACAATCCGACGTCCGCTACCAAAGGCTGTACCATCCTCATACAAGAGGATTCATTTTGAAACGTTCATCCGTCTTCCATTCTTGATTCCCCAAAGGTAAAACACCTTCCCAAGACGCACGCACAAGCTGCAATGGATGATGTTGGCGAAGTATTACTCATCCGGTTAAAAGAGAACGAGCTCCTGGTTTAAGGGCGTCTGTGGTGGTTCTCCAGTGACGGTTAACTAAGGCCAATGGGTTTACACCTTCCCCGATATGGAGAGGAATGTTGCCTTTACAGTCCAGCTGAGCTTGTCGTACGAGCCACGGTGCAAAACCAAGTGACTGTGTTCTACAGAGGAGAGTTGATTGGAAAGATCCCGGTGGCTCATGTGTTGTAGCTACTTACAGATCATGACTGTCGACCATTCAGAAATGATGAGCAGCCGTACTCAAAAAAGAAAACATCAATTTCTGCCTCGGCGAGACATATTTTACGTGAACGACGACGTTTTCTTAACCTTGAACAACTGCTTACATTGTGTACAGGTCATGGTATATGAAAACAAGGAGGAGATTCCTTTACAGCTCGAACAAATACCACCATCTTACTACCAGCTGTACTGGACGCGATCAGCTGGTGCCTAACATGAAAGATGCATTCCTACCAGCTGTGAGGAGGAAAGCAAATCCCAGTGACTGGGACAGTGATGGGACCAGGGATGATTACACTAGTCGCCCCAGGAAAGGCTTCGAGTCTGAAAACCAAGTGAAGTATCCCATGTAGTAAGAGAGACGTGGGAGGTTTTAATACCTGCCATTTCAAGACTGGGTCGACTCGCTGGGTGAGGAGACAAGAACACTGACATCTATATCGTATTACTGTGTTCCATACTTACCTAGTCCCAACAGTGAATCATTCGTCAGTATGGAGAGGTACAAGTGCATGAACACTCTTTAAAGGGAATCAGCTTTGCAGACCCGAGGTCCCCATTCTCAAGCCCTGCAAGTTGACCAAAAGGGTTGAGACGTGATTTTGCTCCCTTGCTGCCCTTCTGATACACATCAAGTGAACAATATGTTGTTGGAAAGTGTCTAAATATTTCTGGACGACTCTTCGTGCTCCGTCTGACATCCAAATGTTGTTATGACTACATTTACACGGGCGCTGATGCATGGACATGATACCATGTGTTGTAACTCGCACACATACTCTTGTAAAGCCAGATGGCAGGCCACAGCCCACAGGAGCAGGGCAGTTACTTAAGTGAGCCATTTATGAGGAAACGTAATTCTACATACTTGTGGCGTCATGACTGTAATGACGGCCGAGACAAGTGGCGCGAGTGACTTGGCCAGTCTAAGAATCACCCCGTTACTCACGGAGGCTGAGGAAGATTAAGGAACATAACAACATCATGACCTGACGCTTGTTCCTTCCGTGTTTGTAGCTTAACCGTGCATCAATTGCTCTTTGGAAACTCGCCAACCTCTTCCCCTGAAGGAGATAAAGGGAGATACTGGGTTCTGTCAGAAAAAAAATATATATATATAACACTTGTGAATGCATTTCTGGTGTTACTCTCTTTTTCACAACAGCGCCATACGAAGAAACTTTCCTCGTCGTCCCACCCACAGGTGGTGTTCCAGCACCCGACCCTGACTCTGTGCCGTGCTCCGTGCTACTCTCGTTACTTACCAGTTCGCAGCAGGAACTTCCTCCTACTCTGGGAGCTTCTTCTACAGAGGCGAGGGGTTTGAGGAGGAGCATCGACTGTTCCAAGATTAGCAACGTGGCTGTTTGTACGGCCGAGGTGAAGCGCAACATCCAGGCCAGGTGAGACTTAACTGGGGTGACATGTGGCACATCTCAATGACATCATGTCATGTACTTTCGAAAACAATCGCTTTACTGAGTATTAATTTCTATATCAACCTTTTATCCAATGAAGAGAGGATAAAAGATCTCTGCATGAACGACAATGCCTGCAAAACATGCTCCTGAGGAGGAGAGAGAGAGAGACAGGAGACTGTTGGCAGGTGACTGGCGTGTATCAGCCGTAGACTGGTTGCTCAGCCGTACCGTGATCAAAGAAAATGGAAAATACCAATACGTATTTTCAATGAAGCGACAGTGTTTAGAACTGTCCCCCCTACCATCCTCACGCCTCTCTCTCTCTCTCTCTCTCTCTCTCTCTCTCTCTCTCTCTCTCTCTCTCTCTCTCTCTCTCTCTCTCTGCTACATTTCTCTTTTTGCCCATTTGCCCACATTACTCAGTTGATTTCTCCTTTCGTCTTTATACTTCTGTGCACACATGATGCATTATTGTATGAATCATACACAATGTACACGTAAAAACGAAAGCACACACACACACACACACACACACACACACACACACACACACACACACTAGATATTCACTCTCTAACAGTATATAATCATGGCCTACATAACTTTCACCATCACTTTCTGTAGTTGCTCGTGTTCGTGAGGGAGGGAGGAAGGATGACATTATACAGCGTCCAAGCCGAGGGCAGGAGTGAGGAGGGAAGGAGAACGCGAGAGGTGTTGGCCCTGTTCCTCAGAACCAGTCCAGACAGAAAGGGAAAGTGTGTTGGCCCGGCAGGTCCTGGGAGACGTGTTGCTGGGGTCGTCAGTGCCGCCGTCTGCTCGGTTATCTGGGCTAGCATCTGGAGCTCCTGTAGGGGATCATCTACATCTGAGTTAGCGACGTCCACAACTCGTTATTCAAACTTCTTCGCCGGTCACTTACGTGGATGAAGACGAAGATCGCATCAATGAAAAATTCACTAGACGGAGTAGAAAATGTCTTCTGGAGAGGACCAATAAAGTTCCTAAAGGTAGAAATTACCTGGTAACGCATTTCCAGTCTATAGATCCACGTCTGGATACCCGGGCAATTTATTGTTGATACTCATCGGGTATTTACCGGTATCTACAGCAGAGACACAGAACAACTTTTTGAATCGAGAAGATATACTCGCTCAAGGCCGCACGTCACATTCAACAACCTGCAGTTTTCACCTTTAATTCACCCAACCTGTTCCTTCAAGCATTGGTAAAATCTGAGTCTCTTTACTGTTGCTCCATGAACCAGATAGACAGGTTCCTTACCCCGTTCCAAGCACAGGGGGAAAAAAACTCGTCGACTTCTGGCGACTCAGATGACCTCAGTGGTCAGTGGCACCGTGTCACACGACACCCCGGCGTATGACCTCAATGCAGAGAAACCCTCGCTGCGAAAAGTCATTTACACTTACGCCTGGTTACAAGCCTGTGTGTGTGTGTGTGTGTGTGTGTGTGTGTGTGTGTGTGTGTGTGTGTGTGTGTGTGTGTGTGTGTGTGTGTGTGTGTTCTACTTACATGTGTGTTTTCCTGGTTGTGTAACGGAGAGAGAGAGAGAGAGAGAGAGAGAGAGAGAGAGAGAGAGAGAGAGAGAGAGAGAGAGAGAGAGAGAGAGAGAGAGAGAGAGAGAGAGAGAGAGAGAGAGAGAGAGAGAGAGAGAGATATGTGTACGTGTGTTTGTGTATGCTGTTGGCATATGTGCAATAACACACAAAACATTCTTTCAGTCACCAGGAGAATGACCCACGGGTGAGAGTAACGAGTGATCTTGCGGGGTCAAAGATGAGTGTGTCGGTTGTCTAGTACTGTGCCACCACACACAAGGAGCCCCATTAGCCTCACCACAACCACCACCACCACAACACCTCTAAATGCTTCACCAGCTCTCACACCGCGCGACAAGCCCACCATTTTATAACCCATCTGCGTCTAGCATTTGTGGCCTGCTTTTAAGCAACGGACAATAATCTTATCACTTAAGTGAAATGGGGGAGCAGTACGTACGTACGTACGTATGTACGTATGTATGTAAGTACTGGGGCTCAAACTGTGATGATCGTGAAATAGACATCTTATACAGGCTCAATATCATATATCCATAACTGGACAAAGGAGGTATGAGTGAACTGCCGTCTATCTATTTATCTATACCTCTGACGCCAGTTCCAATTTGAACTCCCTCGAAGGGGTGGCCACGGCAACAGAGCCTCCATCACTGGAGTTTTTGACGTCAGACGGGCATAAGGTGTACCGTCTGCCATCAGCAATTGTTTTGCAAGATGATGTAACGAGTAGATGCAAAGTTTCTAATTCTCGTAAGAAAGTCAGAATACTTCAGGTTCAACACCAACGTAATAAACAGAATCCCTCCGTCACAAAGTCACCGGGAGATTCGTGGGTTCCGTGCCCGTGTGAAGAAGTCAGTTCAAGAGCATTTCAGTCACTGTGTAATGTATATATATGTCTCTGTATTGAACATGGAATCCTCGGCCCATTACTGTGACTTGCCTTGTGTACTGCTCTTCTATGTAATGTACATGTGAGCCGACCTAGCCTGTAATATTCGTGCGTTTGTGCTGTAGGCGTGAGGCCCTCTGCCTACCTATGTAATGTTTTATGTACTCCACTTGTCTGTGTACATGGACCTAATCTGTAATATGTGTAAGTTTCTGTACTGAACACACGGGGTCCATCTGCCAATGACTAACTTGTCTTATAATCACGTATGTTTGTAATCTATATTCAAGTCTTTTGGCTGCCTGCATTATCATGCCAACGCAATAGTACAAGGAGGGGCGTGGGGAACAGAGCGATCAAACTTTGAGCTCCTGAGAACCAGTCAGTGGCAGACTAGAGCCAAGAACGACCTAGCCACCGTGAGATATCGACCCCCACACTAACTACACTGGACGGGGGGAACACCGAGACCAGTTCTCTATCCTCCTCCTGCAACCAGTGAACGAACGCCTGATGTTTTCACCCTAAAATCGCTCTGGATATACATGTCGTTACGTCCTACAATCGTGTATTTTCTATCTACTTTTCTCGTCGGTGTTTCAGTCTTTGCAAACTTTAATCAAGTCTGACGTTCGCTTTTGTCACAGTGATCAAAGTCAGTCACGCGTTGAAATGTCTCTCCCGAGTTCTGTGTTATCACAGATCTCCTTCACTAACTCGTGTCTCTTCTCCTTTTTTTTTTTTTCTTTCCTTAGTGATTCTAGCTATATCGATGTTATTAATGGGTGAAAAAAAGTCAACCTCTGGGTCTCTTCATTCAGCCCATTCCCGCCAATCCCGACCTCGGAGCAGCAGCAGCAGCAGCAGCCTCCTCCCTCCCAACTCTCCTCCGTCTGGACCTACACCGAAGATTAACGTCGAGGTCAGGTCTTCCCCCGGCGATCCCCTGCCTCCCACTTAAGGATCCCCAGCCGTCTTTCCTTGACTGACTTTTCAGTGACCTTAATCTGATCTCGACCATCCGCTTGCATTCTCACGCCGCCTGAAAGCCTATCACGTCTTTCACGCCACGAACTACAATGCTCTATACGGAATGGTGACGTCATACGTTATTATCCTCACCGTGTGAACCATAACCAACCTCTTGTTATCGTCACCCTCATAATAATACTGACCAACATGACCGTCATCACTTCCGCGAATGATACCATTGTCATCATAATATTTAGTGGGTCGTTCGTTCGTCTACACCAATCAACAGCAAGACGTTCCTAACACCACCATTCACCAACCACAGGTGTTATGATCACCATCCACGCCAGCATCATCACCACAGGTGTTATGATCACCATCCACGCCAGCATCATCATCACAGGTGTTATGATCACCATCCACGCCAGCATCATCACCACAGGTGTTATGATCACCATCCACGCCAGCATCATCATCACAGGTGTTATGATCACCATCCACGCCAGCATCATCACCACAGGTTTTATGATCACCATCCACGCCAGCATCATCACCACAGGTGTTATGATCACCATCCACGCCAGCATCATCACCACAGGTGTTATGATCACCTGAATCCCGTCTGAAGGTGCTCCGCCACAGTGCCTGTCATTCCCATCAGCAATTCTAAGATCGCCATCATTATTTACATCGTGAATTAAATCACCAAGTCAGCAATAATCACAGTTTATCACACCTTTATGCGCAGACCCTTGCACCATCCCTATCACCCTTATCATCACCATGTGGTGAAAACACATCCGTTACAAATATCTCCCTAAACTTCCAAGATATATCTAGGTTCAGTCTTATGTTACAGAGATAGAAAGAACAGTGATGAACACACGTAATAATGCCATCTTTAGCGCCAACGCACCAGTGATTTTTTTTCCCTGCTGCGACCTGGGGTAGAAAGCGAGAAAAAACGGAGTCACAGAAAAATCCTGACTCAATAACACTCCATTCACACTCGCCTGGTGCAAGAGAGGGCAAGTGTCGGGTGAAGGGTCCCAAAATGTTATTTCTCGCATGACAACCACCTGTGGGACTCGGCCGAATGACACGCTGTATCCGTGTGGGTCCCGGTAACCCAAGAACCAAGGCTTTCAACCCTCACTTTGACACCTGATCACTTCACGTCACCAGCGGACTGGTGAGTTACAGAGGAAGACTCACATGCTAGACTCAAGCTGAAAAGTCGGTCACCTAACTTCTTCCTCTCTGGAAACGCGAGCGTCTTACCATTCTAACAATAACATACAATGTAATATATATATATATATATATATATATATATATATATATATATATATATATATATATATATATATATATATATATATATATATATATATTATCCCTGGGGATAGGGGATTAAGAATACTTCCCACGTATTCCCTGCGTGTCGTAGAAGGCGACTAAACGGGGAGGGAGCGGGGGGCTGGAAATCATCCCCTCTCGTTTTCTTTTTTTTTTAATTTTCCAAAAGAAGGAACAGCGGGGGCCAGGTGAGGATATTCCAAAAAAGGCCCAGTCCTCTGTTCTTAACGCTACCTCGCTAATGCGGGAAATGGCGAATAGTTTAAAAGAAGAATATATATATATATATATATATATATATATATATATATATATATATATATATATATATATATATATATTACAAGATATAACTCCCCTTTAATGACGCTTCTGCAGCTTCGAGGGTGTGGTGCAGCCAGAAGCATGAGGATATAATGAACTCCCTTGGAGCGAGAAGTTCGACAAGACTGAACACCCTTTTTTAAGCTGGAAAAGCTACACTCGTGGTGTAACAGCAATCAGGCGATATCCGACAACATCCCTGTAATATATATATATATATTTTTTTTTCATACTATTCGCCATTTCCCGCGATAGCGAGGTAGCGTTAAGAACAGAGGACTGTGCCTTTGAGGGAATACCCTCACCTGGCCCCCTTCTCTGTTCCTTCTTTTGGAAAATTAAAAAAAAAAAAAAGAGAGGGGAGGATTTCCAGCCCCCCGCTCCCTTCCCTTTTAGTCGCCTTCTACGACACGCAGGGAATACGTGGGAAGTATTCTTTCTCCCCTATCCCCTATCCCCTATGGACCAGTGAAGACAAACAGGTGGATGTGTATATATATATATATATATATATATATATATATATATATATATATATATATATATATATATATATATATATATACACCCACCTGTTTGTCTTCACTGGTCCATTAGCATAATGCATAAAAAGTTCTCTTACTTTCCAAGTGATAATCATCTTCGTTCCTGTACAACTCATCTCTGCAGCTAACCTGTCTTCGTCTCTTCTCAGAATCTCTCTCTCCCCCAAGTCATCTTCGTAAAAAAAATACTGTGGCTAAAAAACCCTGAAGCGGCTGTGCCTGTCACAGCCATCGTACTAAGCCTAGGCCAAGCTCCTCAGTCCTTGTCCGGTGAGCCGTAGGTCATGTTGTTTGCCGTCTTCCTCTTCAGCTGCGCACACCCCCTTATCCTGCCATGTGCCTGATGGTTCCTCGTCGGGAGTGGAGTGCAGGTGAGGCCTCGTCAAGCAGCATCCTTCTCCGTCCCATTCCTAGATGAAGTTCCGCTGTGTGGCTCCCTGTACAAAATACGTGCTCACGAGTATTCAGGAAATGCTGTAACCAATGTAACCTGATTGTGGTGGCTGGAGAGTGTGCCAGTCCTCTGACGCGATTTGTCGATGGTTAATTCTCGTGAACGTGATCTAACTGTGGGAGGCCAGATGGGGCGAATTCTCCGGAGGGGTTTTTGATAGTTCATTCCACAGTAATCTAACCGTTGCCTGGAAATAAATCGCCAGATGACGAGGATAATCTGTACGAATGATGTACTTCAAGCAAGGGTCAAGACGAAGGCCATATCGTTAGGGGTCGAACCGTCGTGCTCATATGGTGTTCAGTCAGCAGATGGTCGTCTCACAAGAGTGGTATCGTATTTACCCATAACAAGTGGTATGCGGCTGGCGGCTTATCATACCTACAGGTGAGATACGCTGACAAAGAGGATGATAATTTCGCGTCATTTGATACCTTTCCTGACTTCCATTTAGGCTCATTCCTATATCAGACCCACTAATGCACACCTGCTGAATTTCCACATGACGCATATCGGTAACAAGATGTTATATGGAGGAGCACCTCAGGATACAAACACACACACACACACACACACACACACACACACACACACACACACACACACTGTGAACTCAGATGGACAAAAACTAGGCTGGGGTACTTCTGCTATAGGCTTTGCCATGGACACTTGTGGTGGCAGCGAGGGAACATAACAATCCATCCATACCCAACACTCCTCAGCTCCATGCTAGGGCTGGCTGGGTCATCATGACAACTGAAATGAAGGACTTTACGTAGTATTACCACCACTAACGTACGAATTTTCTGAAGCCTTACAATGCTGGGTGAAGTGGTTGTTTAAAATCTTCTCAAATATTTTTTTTTTCTGTTTGTACGCTCCTTTGAGTGCAGATATACCGATTTACGATCATTTTCTTTTCAGTATTATGTCCTCTTTATCTTTTTTCACAATCATTTTCACTCTGAGTAACCCAAGAAGGAATGACCATGACAGACGAACCACCGCACATTTTCTTTCTTTTCCAGTGAATGCCGCGTCTCCGTCCGACGTGTATAAAAACAAGAACTAGTCACGTGGGGTCAGCGCATCATACCGGGATCAACTGGTGAAAAAGGAGGAGAGAATCTTGAGTGCGGAGGCGCACCGCTGAAAGCATTTAGAACTAAGATAACTCTTCGTATCTTCCTGTCTGTCGGTTCCTGCCGGTTTCGAAACCTTGTATACACACAGTGGTGCTCAGCGGTGGTGTAAATACGCCTGACGGGATTGAACAAGCCAGGAAGTGCGGAAGCGCAACCTGGGACCTGACATGGTATCCAAACTCCCTTCTTCCTTATGACTGGCTCTGCCTCCGCCACAGATGTTACGTCGGAAGGCACATGTGATTTACAATGCTTCATAATCAAGACATGTCCGGTGATGATGATCATAAAAAATGGCAAATTGGAAACTTTCTCATCATAATATTGGAAGATTTCCGTCGTTAAAACTTTCACTCTCACAGAACAACGAGGATCCTCCGTAAATCTGACCACCGACACGTCAATTATTTCTTTTGTAGAGTGTGTTCACCGGCAATATATTCAGACGAGTCTCCCAGACTGCAATCCTTATTTCTTCCTCCGCTGAAATGCAATAGCCTGACGAGCAATGCCTCGACACCATGTAAAGGATCTAAACATTTATGATGCAACTTTACCCGACGTCAGGTGTTTGTGACCGACGGCCTCACAGCTGAGACTGTAACTTGTGACTGACGGCCTCACAGCTGAGACTGTAACTTGTGATTGACGGCCTCACAGCTGAGACCGTAACTTGTGATTGACGACCTCACAGCTGAGACCGTAACTTGTGATTGACGACCTCACATCTGAGACCGTAACTTGTGATTGACGGCCTCACAGCTGAGACCGTAACTTGTGATTGACGGCCTCACAGCTGAGACTGTAACTTGTGATTGACGGCCTCACAGCTGAGACCATAACGGATATAAGAATACGACAACGTACAATGTTCTCTTACAACGGTGGTAATTAATCTCGATCGGCATCAGCGTGATGATACTACCAACACCTGCACAAGATAGACTGCAGGTCTATATCCAGGTTGATGCATTCCTATGTACACTGGTATCGTTCTAAATAAGTTTCATTCATGGCTGAATCCGTGACGTGACAAACGCTAAGTACATTTCTTATAATCTCAGATGACCCCCACCACTCAGAGATAAGCACTTCAGTCTACCACATGAAAAGATAGAAAAAATATACAGAATGCTGAGTGTACGGAAACACTTCTCTTTTTTTTTTCCATTCTACAACACCAGTGTCCTTCAGCAGTTACCACAGTCGCCGGGGTTTGACGTAGGCCTATCCAAGAGACGCAGGACGAGCCTACCCTACAAGTGAGGTAAATCTGAATGATAAAAAAAAACCTGGGGAAGCTGCCAGGCTTCTCTTAAAGCAGTCGACCACAGAAGCCTAATGCGATCAGGTACAGAAGGTTGAAGATAGACCACAGGAGCCTGTAGCAACCAAACAGGATAGAAGAGCCTAAAGCGATCAATCGGAGTAGCCGAGTGGATTTTGACCCAGAGGAAGCTGTGCGATCACACAAGGTCTGAAGCAGTTAACCAAGGAAGCTTGATGCAAGTACCCAGAGGAGGCTGATGTGCTCAGTCAAAAGAGGCTTGAGCCATCACCCAGAGACCTCCGTAAAGCCATCGGTGAACCAGAGGAGACTGATGTCATGAAACCAAAGAACACGAAGTAGTCGACCACAAGGACCCGTTGCGGTTGGAAAGAGGACGCCAATGCAGTCGACCAGTGGAGCCTACAGAAGTCGACCACAGGGACTATATCATCCTGTTAACTAGATGGACGGGTTGTAGGAACTGAAGAATCTAAGACGTGCTTGCAGGAGGTCGGTGGTCAAAGGCAGGTAAAGAAGACAGAAGAAAAGTATAGTATTCCAGAACCCCAAACCTCATCTGAGGTGCCGTATTTTTAAGCAGATCTTCTGCTTCAGATAACCTTTCCTTCATTCTACATCTCTGGAGATGCTGCCTTTCCTTCACTGTGCATTTCTAAAGATGCTGCTAATACAAATTTCACTGTGTGGACAATGAGAGTCTGGCTGTCTAGTGAGGGGGGGTAGGGTAAGCCAGAGCAGTGTCGATCAGCCTGGGCAGAGTGGTCAGGGTGGGGTGGTGGTGCTCGGGGGAGGACCCTCTGCTGAATATAAAGTTCGCCAGCATCACAGTTCCAGATGAATATAATCAGGCGGTGGGCTCCGCGAGGCAGCACACCTCTCCCCTGACTACTCTCTCTCTCTCTCTCTTCCGCCGGTGATCATGGTTACACACCCACATTATTCTATGAAGACCATCATGATTGTCAGTGGCAAGTTATAGCTCATTCTTAATCCACTGAATCTCCGTTTCTCTCATAGTTTAATGCCCTATTGACCCCGGATGATATCGTTACCCGGGTTAACGACCCTAACCGTCTCAGGTATGTTATAATATACAAAATGAGACATAACATATTCGGTAACCGATTTTTACATTTCAAACACGTTACAATGAGAACGCACCAAGTTAAGCGCTAAAGAAAGATGTACAGAAGAATTACACAATGAAATAATAAACTTTGGTGCTCAATGTATGAAAAAAAATATAACAACTCTAAATGATAGAGTTTAACTCCATTTTAGCGGATCTGGAACCTGTTAACGTCGCTTTTAAGTTCCCGACGTAGTTTTTGTCCAGCCGAGTGTATGGACGCGGGTTGAATGGCATGTCGCTTGAATAAATTTACCAAGCGAAAGTACGGCCACTGTTAAATTGGCAGCCCCAGCATTGAGGTAACGACTTGGGGGTCCAGGAGTGTGGGTCACTTATACCCGAGCGAGGGAGTTTCCACATGACCCATAGGAAGGCGAGGGTGAATGTTGTGTGTGGATGGGAGAGGATGGAGGACGTAGGCATGATAAGGTCACCCGAGCCCCAACACTGGTACCCGACCTGAGCGAGCCACAAGGCCTCGGCAGGAGACTGACCACTGAAATACCAACTGTGTGTTGCACCACCGTACACCACGGACGGGGGGCGGCGGCGTCATGTCACAATCTTCACTGTGATCGCTCATCATGAATACGCTTGAACGATCCGATGACCAACTCAAAAGCTCCCGTGACAGTGATCCACCGATGTTATAAGCCTAAATCCACCATCTGAGGCTGGAAGCACCCGAGAATGAAATGATTTCGAGTACGACAGCGTCGCGTTTTGTGATACGATTCTTATATATTTCCTTCATGAGTCTTACGCTAACTCGTAAGGCTAAGGGGACCCCACAAACCTCAACAGTAATGGTTCTTGGCCGTTTACCATAGACTGGAGGAACATCCTTTGTGGCTGCGACATGAAAATGATAAGAGATATTACTCTCGTTATGGGAAAGTTTCCTTGAACGTTACAACATCACAACCTTCAGCAGACACTGCGTTCGGGAGTTAGGGTTGTACCACCCAACACAGCCAGAAACATGCCCATACAGACACATCCATCACATACACTTAAACTCCAGCACTCAACAATAAATGATATACTGTCAGATATGTACCTGAAAAAAAAATCAGCTATTGACTACTTTGACAAAAATAATGTACAATACATATATTTTTTTTTCCAGTAGACGCTGGAAAGCCTCGAGCTTTATAGGCATCATCCTGAAGCAGGAAAACAATCAAACAAACGAAGGTACACGAGAAATCTACGCGGCGCGCGGTGGGTCGTGGAGAGCCGTGCAGGAGAGGACCAGTTCCCTTTCCCTTCCTGCCAGACACCAGCAGGGCCACCGTCACCACCACCACAACCTCTGCCACCACCACCACCTCCACCATCATCAACTATCATCACTCCCAATCCACCTTTCACACACTCACCCCCTCCTACCTACCTCCACCATCGCCCTCACCTCAAGGACGACCTTCGTCACCAACGTCACTTCCAGATTCACAGAAGTCTCCAACACCAACACCAACTTCACCATCACAACCACCCTAAACAATCTCCACCATTAGGACCACCTCCGCCACAGCCAATACCTTCACTTCTACCACCGCCGCCTTTCTCTCTGTCACCGCCACCGCCACCGATAAGACCTACCATGGCCACTTATAGCAACCTAACATCCACCCTTCACATGTCACCAGAACTGCCAATATTCTATCATCAACATCACCAATTTCGCCATCATCACCAACATCGTTGAGTCGCCACCGACCACTATCCTCTCCAACGTAACCCCCCATCAGTACCGTCAGCATCATCAGCAACCCCCGGCAAAAAATATCGCTATCAGCACTATCACCATTATCAGCACTATCAGCAAAACTTATTCCCTCGTCTCCATTAAAGCCTCGTCAACCAGCATCACCACCAACACCACCGTCCTGTCCACCTGGGGTTCAGCCGCGGCTCCTGCGCAAATCTTACAGAAAAATGACAACCAATACAAATAGAACTTTTTCTTTACAAATGAAAAATTCTGACGTCATAATTGGCAAGACTAGCGTGTGTTCGTGAAATATCTTATTGGCACAATTCTTTTCTTTATCAGTTAACAATCTTACGTAAAAAGAAGAAAAATAATAATTGCGTTTGCGTGCGAGAGATGGTAGAAATGCTCGTCGTAGCTGGTCATACACTTTATAGCTTTGTTCTACACTACTGCCTCCACCAAAACTATTCCCACACCCACTATCATCACCAGCACCATGGCCACAAGCTACCTCCAGTACCATCACCAGCATCATTGCTAGAAGGGGAAAACGTCATTACAACATACTGAAATAACATGAGATATATACTATCAGCGTTAAATGGCATGAGAGTAAACAAAACGGCAGGCCCAGATATGTTTTGTTCGAGGTCAATGAAGGAGGCGAAAAATGAGAGAAGTCACTGGCTGCTCATTTCAAAAAGTCACCGGCTAGTGAAGTGTTCCAGAGAATTGGAAACATGCCAATGTAAGACCAATATTCAAAAAAGGTTATAAATCACTACTCGGGAATAATCGTTCAATTAGCTTATCGTCTGTAGTATGGAAGCCATCGTTCGGTATAATATTGTAAACCATTTACAGGACCACCACTTGATAAACAATTCTCAGCATGTTTCTCGACAAAATTGCTCATCTTTGACATATTTGCTTGATTCATGAAATCAGCAATATGGATGATGAAGGTGAAGCAGTTGATGCCATCTATTTAGATTTTTAACAATCATTCGATAAGTTTCTCATCAAAGGTTATCTAAAAAAAAAAAGTTGAATCACATGGTACAAATGCGGTTGTCCTTCGATACAATTAGGAAATTGGCTGACTAAGCCGTAAACAAATTGTGGTGACTTAAGTTTGTGACTGAAGCCACCAACGTAAAACAAAAATGATATTACCCAGGTAATTGACACACGACCGTCAGTGTCTGGCAGTCAGTCAGTCACTGTCTGTCTGTGTTGAGTACGCACGCATCACCACTCGGTGCTGGACGGCTCATACTTGCATAGTACACCTGGCACTTCTACAAAACTTTTGATAACCCCGACTTTAAACGACAAAGAGTCTCGCCAGTAACTCAAGACTGGACAAGGGTGTACACATCGCACGAGCACAGCTTCGTTCCATCCTACCATCTAAGGATGAACGTTAAAGGACGCCTTCTGCGAACAGGATTAGCAGGGAAGTGGTAACTGCTGATAGTGTGCAACCTTCCTACCACCACCAGCCGATGGTCGTGTAAGTCAGGGGTGTACACAGCGACAGATGAGCAGAGCAGATGCTGGGTAGACGTTAACAGGGAGGTTATATGGAAGGTCGTGAGGGGCGGTGGGGGGAATACCTTCGCCACCCCATCATCTAACCACCTATTTCAGGAACTCGTCTCGTGAAGGTGGTGATAAAGTGCCCATACATCTTATACCGCAGGATGAATCCAGATTACTATGTCTATTTTGAGGAATTTCCATCTTACCTCCTTATCCAGAAGGCTGCGCCAGGCACTATATACGCGGACGAATCCAGGGTAAAAAGTGCGCGCGCACGTGTGTGTGTGTGTGTGTGTGTGTGTGTGTGTGTGTGCCACAGGTCAGATCCTCATGGCTGCCATCTGTAGTGGTGTCTCCTTTGTTCTCCGTCAGCAACACCTTCCTTGTTACAGCCCCCGCACGCTGCCCGCCACACGCGTCTCTTGGAATAAGCACACTGCTTTGTTTGTTCAAGTGCAACTCTTTCCTTGAGATGAACTTGATATATATATATATATATATATATATATATATATATATATATATATATATATATATATATATATATATATATAAATATATATGCGTGTAACTAGATAAGATACATGTGTGTATGTGGGTGGGTTGGGCCATTTCTTTCGTCTGTTTCCTTGCGCTACCTCGCTAACGCGAAAGACAGCGACAAAGCAAAATGAATAAATAAATAAATATATATATATATGTATACGCAAAAACATGTACAATTATATACTACATACATACATACATACATATACATAAATACATATGAACATATTCATAGCTCGCCTTCATCCCCTCTCGACGCCACTACGCCCCACAGGAAACACAGTACAGATGTATGAAGGGAAAAAAAAAATAGCGATGACCAATAAGTTTCACAAACTAATGATAATCATTAACATTTTTTAGTGGAGCAACTGGTGGTGGGATGTCTGGCCATCGTGGCGAGGGTGAAGGTCTGCAGGGGTTTCAGGGGTTTCTAGAAAAGAGAAAACAATATGAACGAGAGAGGATGGTGAAAGTATGTGAGCATTATATATATGTATATATATATATATATATATATATATATATATATATATATATATATATATATATATATATATATATATATATATATATATATATATATATATAACTTGTAACACATATAACCTTCTTTCATTACAGTACTAAGGTCGTCTTATACACAGCGTCCTCTTGCTGCCAACGAAGTACCTTTGGCGTAACTCGCCAGAGTAAAAGTCTACGTGATCCTGATGCCATAGTTCCGACTCATAGAACCTCTATGCTATTATCACCACGACGTCAGCACTCTATACTGAAGAGCTGGTAAACATATCACTGTAGAGCCGAAGTTCCGTTCTCTTTACTGGGTCATAGTGAAAGCGAATATTTCCCTTCGTTAACGTATTTTACGAACATTCAGGGGGATCCAGTACCTCGTGACGTTTTCCTGGACGTACAGGGATGATGAAATTTCACGTGAGGGAAGTTAATCCACACTCACCTTTTTATGCCGAGATGTCTAATTGTAGTCACCCCGGCGTTCCTCGTGAGTGGAAAGATTGTAAAGGTATCTTCGAAGTGGTCATCAGGATGACGTAAGCTTATAGCTGCCACTCCTTCCAGAAAAGATTTCATATTCTCTCTCTCTCTCTCTCTCTCTCTCTCTCTCTCTCTCTCTCTCTCTCTCTCTCTCTCTCTCTCTCTCTCTGTGTTTCACTGAATATGAATGCTCATTCAGCATTCATTTATGAGTTTCTTGTTGATGTTCTCTGCCTGCCTAAGGATTCTGTTACACAGCTCAGGTACATAACCAATAAGCTGGCCCAGTTCATGGCAGAGGTAGACCCCAAACGCATGGAGACACCAGCATTGTGATTCTTCATAGGTCCACAGCAACACATTGGTTTGTGAGTCTTGTCGCATTCTCAAGTGTGAGTGAGGACCGTATGACATGGTCCGGGTTTATGTACATTGTGTTGATGTGGAATTAGGAGGAATCACAATACTGGTGTCTCCTGGAGTCTCGGGTCTACCCTTGCTGTGAACTGGGCGTTGGGTAAACATATGTGAGAGCTTAAAAACGAACTTTATTGGTCTGCCGTTTCGGCTTGAACAGAAGCCTTCTCCACAGTAACTGGGTAAGATACAAGATTTTTTTTTCATCCACATGTCACTCCTCACCTCACTGGACGTCTCATGGCCTCCTCCCCCTCTCATTTCCCTTCCCTTCACATCCAAGTATGCAGTCGCTGTCACCCACTTTACAAAGCCCTCCCGGGGATTGTTCTGGAGTCATAATTGGGTACTTTCCAAGGGCAATTAGCAAATGCAGCCGTGAATACTTGAAGAAAAAAGCAAATATATCATCGAGATCTGCCTGCTTATAGACTTTGGTGAATAAGTTACCATCTTACGTAGCGCGTGACCCAGGACATGTCATAAACTCAGCAGGGCATAGGCATCAAAACTGTGTCTGAACTTGAAACTGGTATGAGCAGCCGAGACATGGAACGCCTACCACCTGCGCTGGAACCTAACCATGAGTTAATAAATGCTTGGGTACGAACTGATTCTGAACTCGTTGCCATTTTGCCGCCTCGACGTCCTTCGCCTCATTATCTGGGACGAGCCTAACATCAGAGTACAAAGAGAGGCCAACCTTTTGTTCACCTTCAACGGTCTTAGCCACTTTTACACAGGTACTGATGACCTTCTGAATTCCACGAAACCATAAATGACGTCTGCTTAAGAATCAATCATAAATAACGTCCGCTTAAGGATCAAAATCACATGAGAAACACTGGGTACAACAAGACAAACGTATCACCTCGACTATGTTTGGAGGAGCCTTGTTATGACAATTCTTGTAGACCACGTCAAAACCAATTTCTAAAGCCCTATACACAGCGAGCTCAACCCGGAAGAAAGGATGATGTATCACATCATAAATAATTTCGGACGTGCATTTATCTCCGGGCACGAAGGTTCAGATCACCATATGGTTGGCTGGTTGGGTTGGTTGGCTGGTTATTGGTTGGTTGGGCTTTAGGCCTTATGACCTATCAAGGTCAGTGAGGCAGTCACAGTCTCAAGCTACAGCCACCAGTCGAAAAATCTGCAACGCCTTCTTCAGACGTTGCAAATGAGTCTATGACCACATAACACTCTCGCTATGTAGATGACCCATGCTACACACACAAAGGCACAGACGCAAACACACAGACACAGACACACAGTACCCTCCAGCAGCGAGGATTGGAACGTCCATCACTTGTGTACTTGTGTGGAAGTGTCTGTGTCTTTGTGTGTGTAGCATGGATCCTCTCTCTCTCTCTCTATCTCTATCTATCTATCTATCTATCTATCTATCTATATATCTATATATATATATATATATATATATATATATATATATATATATATATATATATATATGAATAAAAGCCCACAAATGAACACTAGCCACGTACCTTCTGCGTATTTAAGAAAGCAATTAAGAAGGGAAGGAACGGAGGGGGTAGCTGGAAATCGTGTATTTCTGCTTGAAAACAGACACAGAGAAAAAATCCAAGCGAGAGTTTTTCCCATTAAGACTTAGTTTTGCTCCTGACGCTACCATATTATTGTTATTATTATTACTATTATTATCATTATTATTATTATTATTATTATTATTATTATTATTATTATTATCATTATCATCATTATTATTATTATTATCATTATTATTATCATTATTAATAATATCATTATTATCATTATCATTATCATTATCATCATTGTTAATATTATCATTGTTGTCTTTGTTATCACTATCACTGTTATGTAACCCCAGGACCCTTTTCTCTGAAGGCGCTCCCGCAGCTTCGAAGCTGCGTGCGCTACTTCGGAAATGATGGACTCCTTTGCAGCCAGACGTTCCTCGACGGGACTCTACTCCCGTCCGTCAGCAGACAATGAGACAGCCTTCCCGTAGGTGACTGTTCACTCCCGGTGTAATCACATACTGGAGGAGTTTGGTAACACACACACACACACACACACACACACACACACACACACACACACACACACACACACACACACACAAACACATGTTCGCCTTTTCCTGCGTAGCTATGTAGCGACCAGATCAGCTGTGGTCAGGAGGAGGAGCATGAGAGCTGCTGGACCTGCCCTCAGCCATTCCTTACTCCACTCATCTGCCCTTTGCCCTCCCCTGCCCAGTCACCTTCCTCCCTTCAAGGACGCCTGGCCCACCGTAGTCCTGGGACTGCCTCACGTTCTCTGTCACCAACAGTCCAAAGTCTTCTTATATTGGATGTGCCGACTGACGTATGAATGAGGAGTTCGTGTACGACACTTAACAGCCGACACATTATGCTTCAGATGTGTTGAGCACCTGATGGGGAAGGACACACTCTGTTATTTCAGACTTCCACATGACATGATTTGTGTGAAACACACTTTGCCGGCTGTGACACTCACCAAGCCATGGGCAATAAACGTATACCTGAGCCTCGGTTACTCGTATCACAAACACATGATACTGTACTGTCTATCACCCCTGGTGTTATAATTCTTCTATGGTTTATAAAAGAGAGGTCGAAATTGTGGCCTGCAAAATCTCTTCATATAAAACTGATTTTCTCCTGCAAGTGAGAATGTCTTGATCGACTGGCACATTAAATGATGTACTATGCAAGTTTTGTATTCAGTATGCAAATGAGTCCTTTCCAGGAAGGGTTACTTGCCAAGATGTAGACTAAGACCTGGGGATAACGTCCGAGTCTCGATCCCTGGAAAACATTGAAAATGATTTTCTCAAACTAAAAAGGGAAAAGTTTAACATGTACGGATGGACCAGACCTCTGCATACATTGTACCTGGTCCAAGTCAATGAACACAAAGCAACCGGAACAACGGTCTAATTGTTCGAACTTAATTTTCCTTCACTAACCAACCCATAAGAACAGACGGATAACTTATTGCGACGAATTACCTCGCTGTCTACTGTTTGGTGTGGTTGACCGTGAACCTTCTCATGGTCATGTGTGTCCTTGGCCGGCGTGACACGAGCCTGACCCACGGTGACCCGAGGCTGACAAAGGGCCACCTCGATGGTAAAGTCTGCAGGAATGTGTGTGTGTGTGTGTGTGTGTGTGTGTGTGTGTGTGTGTGATTACTAACTCTGTATTTCGGGGAGAGAGTTGTACACTTTTGTTGCCCTACACGGCAACGTAAGTTACCGTTTATAGAGGTGTTGTATGAAGAACAACAGCATCTCTGTCATGATGGTTGGAGAGTCCTTTTAAACTCGGTCGAAGATTAAAGCCAAGAAATCGCTACATTCATCAGTTTAACTTCATGAAAACTAACTGAACTCAAGAGTCCGGCAATAGGCAAATTTTCGGAGGAGTTCCTGTTGCGAGGAGATGCGTCACTCGGGTATCCCAGCAGGACAATAAATAAATCCTGCTTTCCCAGCGTGTGGGAGGTAAAGCCCAGGCGGGGCCCCAGCAGCCGCCTGGGCTTTAGCGCCTCTCCGCTCCCCCGTCCTTGGCTGTACTTGCTTTACTGGCCCTCATTCCCCTCGTGAAGGAGACCTCACGCTGCCTTGGACAGTCGCTGGCTTCTTGGTATTCCGATGGTTCACAAGGAACTGCGGGGTTCACCTCGAGTGGGCAGCAGCAGCAACTGATGTCCTGCACAGGTGCATACAAATCTGGGTATTCCCAAATCCCGGGGCTCGCTTTACCCACTCGGGCACCGAGACGACGACTCCAGAGCAAGACGGCACACAACTCTTTAGCACGGGCACCGAGACGACGACTCCAGAGCAAGACGGCACACAACTCTTTAGCACGGGCACCGAGACGACGACTCCAGAGCAAGACGGCACACAACTCTTTAGCACGAACACCGAGCAAAACGAAACAACTCTTCGGACGCGATGGTCAAATCACTGGGTATGGTGGCCTTATCTCTGACCTAATCCATAGGGGTCAAGGTCAAAGGTTCAGGCCAAGAGGTGCACCAATCGTGATCAAGGATTTAACAGCAGACGAACACCATGCCTGCTCTGCACCTCCCAGCAACAGACCACTAAACCCGCTTCATCAGCGACAAACGAAAACCGAAACACTGAATCATTACTGCCTCATTGACAACCAAAACAGTCACCAAAATACTCCGATACGCCAAGCAAAGTCTTTGACTTATACTGGCTTCGCAGAAATCTTTCGATCTTGGAAAACTCTTCGATTCCACGACTAATTTGAGAGAGAGAGAGAGAGAGAGAGAGAGAGAGAGAGAGAGAGAGAGAGAGAGAGAGAGAGAGAGAGAGAGAGAGAGAGAGAGAGAGAGAGAGAATCATAATACAATGATGAACTGTTCACAAGGGTCGGGATGTGTCGCCGCCGTGCTCCGTGGTCATTTCATAGCTTCGTTACATTTCAAAGTGTCACGCGTTTGCAGAAATTCTGGCGGGGCCAATCGAACAATTACATTTCTTTTTTAGACAAGGAATCAGAATTACATGAGATTCCGAGAGAGAGAGAGAGAGAGAGAGAGAGAGAGAGAGAGAGAGAGAGAGAGAGAGAGAGAGAGAGAGAGAGAGAGCACGCTAAGAACATCAATAAGAATAATAACTGAGCCTTGGCAGAGAGACGCCATTAAGCATTTCTTGGACCGTTTTCTGTTGTTGAGGGCCGTCATTTCTGAATCATAGAAGCTGCGCCCCCAGGCCACGTCCAGCCCGTGTACCCTTGAACTTCAGCACCGCCGCCGCTCCGCGCGCCGCCCGCCTCCCTACTCTGGGTTTTCCCTCCGCTGAACACACACACACACACACACATACACACACACCCTCCCTGCCTTCCCGCCCCTGGCGTACCCCCTTCATCCTCGCCCTCTGTGTCCTTCACTCCGTGTCAGAACCGCCCCTCCCACTCCTACCCTCCTTGTCCCTCCGCCCTCGACCTCCCAAGGTCCTCTCTCTCCCTCCATATAAGAAGCGCAAAGGGCAGCATCGCCAGGCCACAGGATATCTACTGATACATCTCCTACGAAAACAGATGCAAAAAAAAATAGATAAACTGGCAAGGGAACTTAAAGCTCTACCTTGCTTGTGCTTCAGCTTGCATAAGGCAACCGTCTTGTATACATTTTTTTATAGCTAGTATCCTTGAAGAGCCCCTCCTGCGGAAGAAAAGAAAATCATGAAAAGATCTCATGAATGCAAGGAAAATGACCGACGAAGTCATACATGGTGAACGTTTCGGGAACATCGTAAACAGAATGGTCGAAACTCTGGTGTCTCTCTGGCTTCTGAGTTCATGGTAGCGTGCCTGTGAATATTATGTTCGGCTTGAGTTCACAAATATGTGCATAAGTTTGCGCATCTCTCTCTCTCTCTCTCTCTCTCTCTCTCTCTCTCTCTCTCTCTCTCTCTCTCTCTCTCTCTCTCTCTCTCTCTCAATATTTCTTTTTTCATTCTTAACGGCAGGTTATCCGCGACAGCCTGGTAGCGTCAGGAACAAAGAAAGGCCGCATTCGCTCACACCCATTCTCTCTAGCTGTCACGTGCAATGCGCCGAAACCACAGCTTCCTATCCACAGCCAGGCCCAACAGACCTTTCTATGGTTTTCCCCCCAGGCCGCTTCACACGCTCGGGCTCAGTCCATTGACAGAACGTCGACCCCTGCATGCATACCAAATAATTTGAATTGAAATTCACTCTATCCCGTGCATACCCTTCACTCCCATGCATGTTCAGGCTCCCATCATTTAAGAATTTTTCACTCCATACTTCCATGTCAAATATATATATATATATATATATATATATATGTATATATATATATATATATATATATATATATATATATATATATATATATATATATATATATATATATATATTCTTTTTTTTTTTCTTTTAAACTATTCGCCATTTCCCGCGTTAGCGAGGTAGCGTTAAGAACAGAGGACTGGGCCTTTTTTGGAATATCCTCACCTGGCCCCCTCTGTTCCTTCTTTTGGAAAATTTAAAAAAAAACGAGAGGGGAGGATTTCCAGCCCCCCGCTCCCTCCCCTTTTAGTCGCCTTCTACGACACGCAGGGAATACGTGGGAAGTATTCTTAATCCCCTATCCCCAGGGATATATATATATATATATATATATATATATATATATATATATATATATATATATATATATATATATATATATATATATATATATGCGTGTGTGCGTGTGTGTGTGTGTGTGTGTGTGTGTGTGTGTGTGTGTGTGTGTGTGTGTGTGTGTGTGTGTGTGTGCGCGTCAAAGGATGGAAAGGTGTAGTCTTGTCCAGGGCCCTTCTTCCTCCAAAGGAGTCCATCATTTCCATGCTCCTGAGTGTTGTGCAGCCTCGAAGATGCAAAGGTTATAAATCAGTAATAACCTTGAGATTGTATATAGGGATTAAAAGGCATATGTAATATGAGAGTGTATTCGCTATATATTCATGCATTCCGTACGGCAAATAAGTAAGCGTGTGTGTGTGTGTAACGTTACATTACAGGTGATACTGTGTTGCTAGCTTTGATTCTACTCTCGTTACAAGAGTGGTCTGCGACGCCAAGTGCAGAGAATCAATAAAAGATCGAACTCCGTCTCGTACAGAATAACATCATCTATAGACCTGACATCAACTGAGGGCTTAGTCACGATAATCATTCAGAATATAGATTTTATTAGCCATTTGTTCAACGAAGATCCCAAAGCCAGGAAAGAGGTGTACTTCCTCAACATGTCTAAGAAGGTTTATTTTCTAAGATGGGTGTTCTTTATACCAAGCTGGGGTACAACAGGTGGGAGGGCGTGACACCTGTAGCAATGGTACCGGTGAGGACAATGCTCGCATCAGTGGCGCTGAGGTAACTTCCTAGGCCACTGGTGGAGGGAGAGGTTAGGATGGCAGTGGCAACAGCAAGGATGGCAGCAGAAGGTACACCATCGCAGCGGGAACAGCGGCAGCAGAGACGTCAGACTCAACGGCAGAGGTAACAGACGCCGCAGCTTAGGATCAGCGGCAAGAACACATCGGCAGTCAAAACACCCGACACGCGGCACCACCGGACACGAACGCCACTGCGAACACCACAGAAACAACCTCAGGTCTGCCAGTACCAGAAACTACAACAGATGATGATCATAATCACTCAGGCACAGAGAACAGACCATCAACAACGACCTAGGTCTCTCGATAAGGTCACATGCTGTAATACAGTCCTGATGAGTGAGATTGAAAAAAAAAAAGCACATTAAAAACACAGGATCATTGGTCTTCAGCGATCAAATCTCTACAGTCAGTGTTAAACGACTATATGCCTCTAGAACGATGCTCATATCTTGATCCTGTATTCCAGTGCTTCGTGGCATCCTCATCTGCGATGGCGAGTGTGTAACGCGCGCCGACCATGACCAGCGACGAATGTGAGACCGAAAACCTCTTAACTGTTGGTTGAATCACAAATGTGACGGTGTTATCGTTACATAACGTTCCCAAGACGGACGGTGGCCACTGAAATTCTCGTCGGAAATACTTGTAAAGATGATGGCACTGTGTGTCACTTGGAAATATTTCTGAACTGGTCACTTAACTGACTTTTGTCTCGGAGTTTATTTCTTTCATGTCATTTCATAACCTGATCTTAAAAAAAAAAGATGCTGTCGTATTCAGCATGGGCTTTCCAAACTTGTGATCAAAATCCGAGCTAATTCAATTCATGGAAATCGAAACCAATTTAGAAAAGCTGTCAGCGTTACGCCAGTTTTTATCCCAAAATACAACAGAAATATGTCATCGAAGCCATTCAAACACGTACACTTAGGTAAAATCCGTGTAACTACATATTTCAGAAACCGAATTATTTAATACTGCGTAATCTGGGTAGAAAAAAGATGTGCTTGCTCATATTGTCGTGGAAATAGACTGTGAATATGCATAACTAGTTTGTCCATCATGATAGCTTCATATTTATAGTTTTCATAGGAACATGCCAATCCCGCCTCATCTTTCCCCTTTAAGACGCAGCCACCAAGTGCGGTGTGTGTAATGAGGAAGTGGACTGACTACACAAAAGTTCCTCCGATGTATGGATGGATATTCCAGTTGCTAACCTGCTACCCATATGGCTGGTGAGGCCTTAGTATTATTACGAATGGCATTTGCGAATGTCATCCACGACTACGTTTTCCAACCACCCCGGCTGTGAACAACGCCGCCTATTTCGTTTCCTGAGAACGTTTTTCTTTATCAAAAGATTTTCTCATTGATCAGACAGAGCTACCGTTTAACATTCGAGGGATTCTTTACTGCAATAGTTATACTCCTTGCCCTCTGGCACCCACGTAATTAATTACGAGGCTGTCTTTGTCTGACTACACGTAGAAAAAGACCTTCCGTGATACTGTGGTCAACCAGAACTGTCAGTATGAGAAATGAGCTCACACTTAGTCTTATGGTCATCAATGGCCTCAGTGTCCTCTCTAGTGCCAAGCGATCAATCAATAGCCTCAGACACTTTGAGTTCTGCTACGCCTCCCCCAGACGTACTCAGCCGCCCTTGAGTTCCTGTTCCTATGGTCCTCCCCCATTTCACTCCCTGACTCCCGTCTTCACTGAGCATGTTCTTCCTCCGTTGATCCCGGCCATTGTCGCCGTCCCGCACCCTAGCCTTTCTTGCCTGGGGCATCCTCTCGCCCCACACACACACCCCCACCCACCTCGCCTTCCCTCCTGTTGGCCGCAGTCGGCGGGAGACGCGGGTTTCCCAGACTCAGGTTCCAGCTCTCCACCATACAGGGTTCCCTGGCGGTATACATTAGACCAGACCTGCGCGAATATCAAGGGAGCATCGACCGCTTAATGGCACCCATGACTTTGGGTAGGGTAGATGTGTTTGTGGGGTTGACACGCAAGGCATTGCTTAACAAAGGCATTTCAAAGAAAGTCTGCCTCGTAAGGAGGCGGAGAGAAGGCCACAGGAAGCATTGTTGTAGGAGGGGTTATAAGGAACGTCAGGGCGGAGTCTGGTATGAGGAGATCTTCGACAACGTATGAGGCTTATAAGGAGGATAATGAGACAAGAGATGAGATCGTAAAATGAGGAGGGGAAGGTGGACACACAAAGGCACTGATAACCCGATGGCAGCGCGGCCATACAGAGGTAGAGACGGCGGGAGCAACATCATAAAGACAGACGAGACTCGGGGGATAACGGGAGTCTGCAATTAACATGAGAGTGGTCGAGGGTCGGGCGGCGAGACCGCGTACGTCTGGCCTGACCCGCACTACACCCACCGTCCTGAGTCCTTTAACATTACCCTGGTACCTTTAGTTCACATGTACCTTGCCTCACGTCTGATGATGATCCATCATCTCTACGAACTTTCATCCCAGCGGAAAAAGTCCTGAATCCCAGTCACCTTTTGCGAATACTTTAATCCCATTTCATCAGTATAACAGTGGAGAGGATAAGTATATAATCTCTCAATATGTAACAAAATGATTTGAAAGGAAGATGAACAGTTGGGTTGACTGTGGACCGATTGTCGCAACCAGAATTCGAACCTGTGCGTTCTATCCCGGGCAGCCCGTCCGCTAAACTACGGAGGTATATTAAGTAATGGTCTGATTCACTAAATGTTGGTGATCGTATGGTCGGTGACAAAGACTGGTGGTACCTGGTGGGTGGTTGGTGGTACCTAATGGGTGGTTGGTGGTACCTGGTGTGTGGTTATTGGTACCTGATGGGTGGTTGGTGGTACTTGGTGGGTGGTTATTGGTACCTAATGGGTGGTTGGTGGTGTCTGCTGGGTGGCTATTGGTATTTGGTGGGTGGGTGGTTGGTGGTACCTGGCGGGTGGTTGGTGGTACCTGGTGGGTGGTTGGTACGTCTGGTTATTCACATGTGTAGGATTAGGGGTGGGTAGGTTGGGGGGGTCACACACAGGTTGGCTGTTTTCCTCCTTTCTGGGAGACATGTTTGGCTGGTGGGACTCACGTAGTGCACGATGCACGTGTTAAGGGGGCGCACGTGCGGGGTAAGATGTTTCCGTCAACAGCGGCAGCAGACAGTCAGCAGGTTAACCCGTCGCAGGAGTCAGCAGGCACGCCAGGCTCACTCGTCACAGCAGTCAGCAGGCACCTCACCACACTAACCTGTCATGAAATGAAGAGTCGTCCGAGGTCCTCCACTCCTCACCTCAACACACACACACACACACACACACACACACACACACACACACACACACACACGCACGCACGCAAACACACACTTTCCATAACCCGCTCTAAACACTCACGCTGCTTTCTCTGCTCTCCTCACTGCCTCTAATTGCATCTCTCTCTCTCTCTCTCTCTCTCTCTCTCTCTCTCTCTCTCTCTCTCTCTCTCTCTCTCTCTCTCTCTCTCTCTCTCTCTCTCTCTCTCTCTCATGTGTCCGTCTGAATCCATCGTTCCTTCTGCCCATCTCTGTATCTTTCCTTTATGTCTCTCACTCATTCTCTAATCGTTCCTCCTGCCCCAAACAAAGTAAACATGCGAAAGAGAGAGGAGGAGGAGGAGGAGGAGGAGGAGGAGGAGGAGGAGGAGGAGGAGGAGGAGGAGGAGGAGGAGGAGGAGGAGGAGGACTTAAAAGCAGGAGTGGAAAGGAAAGTGAAGGAGGAGAAAGTGAAAGAAAAACAGCCGGTGATACGATCATAAATCAGGGGCAATATATTGACCCTCGGTCACTGGTGGCTACCCGTCAACAACAATAACAACAACAACAACAACACACACACACACACACACACACACACACACACACACACACACACACACACACAAACAAACACATAGTTCAGGATATGGGGCCCCATGAAAATAGACCTCCCTCCCCGTCCAGGACAAATAAGTCATTGCACACATACAAACACATTGAAACGTTAGGTCAAACACAGACATACAGAAGTGTTTATGTGAACATATCAGAAACAAGTACAGTCTTACAACATTCTACCAACTCCAGCAACAACAAACAAAGGCAATATCGACACACAAACCCTTCAGCAACTCCACATATGTCTCCAGGACTTACATATACACACAGAAAGTATTTAAACACGAACAGAAAACACTCATTCCTGTCATGGCTATGCACATGCATATGTATAGATGATAATTATACTTTCAACACTTAAAAATGTGCGTATACCAATTCAACTATTTACATTTAGACCTATTTACCTTCACATATCAAAATTACAAAATTTACACTTACCCCCACATATTAATATTACACAATCTACACACAGACACAGTAAAGTACTGAATTCCGACAACATTTACATATATGCCAACCAGACATACCTACAAAAGACACACACACACAAATAACTTTTAATATCTTGCTAAAGAACCAGCATTAAGCAGGATCATCCTCAGAGCCTCAGGCAGGAGAGATGCTCCGCCAACCACAGCGTGAGAGGCGACACTTCACAGGAAGAAAAAAAATGCAGTTGAGGGGGAGGATGGATGCCGCTCTCGCTCCACCTCCACGCCCGCACCCGTGACCCGGCCGACGCAGGTCATGATAAGTTGGGGGCTGTGCATGGAGGGGGGTGGTCAGGGCGTAGGAGGAACGGGGTGTCATCAAAAACTGGTTTTGCACTTTCACAATTGCTTCTCCTTTTTTTCTTTTTTTTCCTCACTGAAACTCTTTCTTGGCAGCAGGTCTGGTGGACTCCAGAGCACACACACCTCTCCCTCCCCCGCTTTGTTCACAATCATTACGACCCTTGAGTGCGACAACATGACGCTCGGGGGTCGCATGAAGTAGCTGCTGGCAGTACCTTCGTTAAAGAGATCAAGACGAGGACTTCCTACTTCCACTTTGGGTCAAATCTAATGATCATATCAATACGGTAACCACGCCAAGATCGTCCAACACATGACCTGACCCCTTAGGTCAGATCAAAGGCTGGGTCATCATGGCCATGGGTTACACCCGAGTGTCTGGAAGTGATCTGCCGAAGACCTCTGCCACATACCTGGGCAGGAGCCCTGGGCACGGTACGGCAGGGAAGATATCATTCTCCTCCAGTGTGATGACCAAATGAACACCAGCCAGGGATGTGCCCCACCAGACTGGAAAATTTGCTCTTGCATAAATCAGATTTATTTTGTATCGACAAATACTTCATTTTCAAAGTCAGAATCCTGGCGTACTCCACGTGCATGTAGTCACGCCGCAAGTGAAAAGTCGGCTTGGCGAGGTAGTGCCAGTGGATAAAACGAAGAACAATTTTGTCGAAGAACTCATCCCTCCATAGGAGCCCATCGTTTTGCTGCTTCTTACTGTAACGCAGCATTGAAGCTGAACGAGCCCCGTAAAAACGATCCTGGGGTTATATATATATATATATATATATATATATATATATATATATATATATATATATATATATATATATATATATATATATATATATATATATATACACACCAGCAAACATTTAGTTATATGAGTTTTTCGGAGACTTGGGGAAAGACTGAGATCTCAAAAGGGTGAAGTTGATGGAGACGCTGAAGCGGTGTCGAGTGGCGAAGCAAAAAGCCAATCAGCTGGCTACGCGTGGACCACGACGCAGCGATCAGGAAGGCAGAGAGTAATTTGCGACTGGGGGTGTTGGAGAGGATTTCTAAACTCTCTCCCTATCACTTCCTTGAGCGTACATTGAGATGATGACTGAGGTGGAGAAAGGAATCGTGGGCATGAGGACAGCAGCTGACGGACGCGCGAAGTGTTTGGTTGGGAACCTGGATAACAGCCATTACAGAACCCGGTCTGCTGAAGTTAATGTAGTCTAAAGAACGTAACTTAAAGGACTTGCAACTCGCAAATAAACAGAAGGAGGCCAACGATGACGCGAACTTCAGGGAAAGAAAAGTAATCACAATAATTGCCAGCAAAAGAGCAGAACAAGTGAACAAGTTCAGGCACTCGAGCGTCCTGTGCACAAACGATGGAAGATGTGAAGAGGTGAGATAAAGGAGTCGGGAGGGCAACCGAAGTCTACACAACGAGGGAAGAGTTACTAATGAAGAACTTGAGCATTGGAAAAGAAACACGCTGATGTGAGGTGCAGCTCTGTATGGATCCCAGACGTGAACGATGACCAGTGAAGGCACTGGTCGGATACAGGTCTCTGAGTTACAGGTGTGGGAAAGGGTGAGAAGTGGGCAGGGAGGACAAGAAAAAGGAATCAAAACAAGTCCTAAAGGCTGTGCATGGAGGAGCAAAATTGATGTTGATATGAACGATTCTGGCAAGGAAGAAGAACTGCAAAGGACATATCATCCAAGGTGATCAACTCAAGGATATCCCTCAAGGAACGATGAAAGGGAAGCTGCCATGATGAAGGCCAAGGCTTATTATGAGGGAGCTAAAGGAAAAATCTGAAGGGAGGAAAGAGAATGGACAACCACGAGTAATGGAGAAGAAGAATGCTCTGTCCCGGTCGTAAAGTTTAATACTTAACTGCTCGTCTAGCAGCGTCCTCGTGGTCTGATGGGGAATCGTGCTCCGCGTGACTATCTTCCCTTCTCCGTGTGATGGGTATTTCATTTAATAAAAAAAAAGAAAAGAAATGAGGTTCAATGAACATTCTGTTTCTCAGACAACTGTTTTGACCTCTTACCGATCTCCGTCGGCGGAGGGTCTTGAGAGCAACGTCAAGAGGATCAGCAAAGATTATAGAGGCGGTGTGATTATTTTGATCTAAGTCAGTGATGTTCGAGTTCATGCCTTCCTTAACAAAACCACAGTTTATCAGTGATGTTGGCAGACCCAAACATCCAATGCTGCAGGCCTGATGTTGGAGAAACCGTGCGCGCTACTAAACGCTCGCTGCCGAGAATGCTGTCCTTATAACGCCTTCAGTACAGATCCTTCGCGTGTAGATTCCACTCCGTTGGTCACATAACTCATTCTTGTTTCATGAGGGTTCTTGCCGTCAGATTAAGGTGATACGACCAACGTCTTGTTTGAAAATGGTGTAAAACAAAAAAGAGGTTCACGTCATAACATGACGGCGACTTTTGCAATGTCCCAAGTCGAAAGTGAAATGAGGGCTCGAAAACCTTGGCGATCAGCGTCACTGTGGCCGCAGTAGGCCTACCGCCGTGACGTGCCAAGTGAGGCCTCCTGCTGTGGCAGGAGGTACGTGGAGGCTGAGCCTCACCACCACCAGCTGGGGAAGCCACTAACACCTCCATAAAAACCTATTGTTCTAAGCCTATGTCAGCCTAGCAGCAGAGGTTTTCCGACTCTTCGGAAGCATTTTAAGAAAAACATCACCTGACAATTATTGATCTAGCGGTCACTGAAAGCGAAAATTTAACGCTGTTTTAAGGAAAAAAATGTCTAATACGAACATTCCCCGCATTCTCACAGTACGAGTGACTACTACCTATTCTACAAACAATGCTGAGAGAAAGTCTAGCAGATAATTTACATGAACACAAGTATCCTCACCGTCCCACACAATGGCATCCCTACTGTTAAGCTCCAGGTAATGTGGGTTGCTCAACGGCGGCTGGAGACGCGTCGGTGCGACCCGAGAGAATGTTATGGGAAGGAACCTGCTGCAGCTTGCCGGCTCCTCCTCACTGTTCTACAGAACAGTGAACTAACTCCTTCTACGGCTCAAGCAGACGCCACGAGGATACAACTGGCCTTCTGTTGTGGCAGCCAATACATCCATCACACTCACAACCTCCAATTTTACCAAATTCATTTTATATTCCTCCTCATAGTACACAGAAGACTTTGAGAATATTGGAGAGTTCACGTTTCTTTTTCGGTGAGTAAAGAGGATGGAGGCAGGTTATTATTTTCCTATGATTGTCTACAACGCGTATATTCTCTTTTGATTCACCTAATATCAAATGGAAAGTTCATTAACATCTCGAGAGGCGAATGAAACAATAATTTCCATTACTTACAGCAGTAAAACTTGAACCACTTACGACAATCTTTTTATTGGCAGACTTTCATGAAATTTCAATATCATCTGTAAATCATTTACAATCAGGCCAACGTAACCGGTTCGATGTAATTTTTTAGTGATAGCATGATCGTTCGGTTCAACATACTGTTACAGACTGACCAGCAGGCAGGATAATAACGTCAGTATAACAGTGCAATGTGCCACAAACTGATGACCTTAAAGTGACCATTATGAAGTATCCTACAACCATTCACTTGGAAAATAAAGTGACTCTGATCTATTCACTGACGAGATGAAAACACGAGCACAGGAACTTCAGCAACCAACTCAAGGTGCTACCAGGTTCCTGGGCCTTCAAGCTGTCTTGTTGCTGACCCTTCCCTCGCTAAGTCTCTGGCTGCATGCCTCACGCTCCTTGTCTCCAGTACGTGCCTCTTACTACAAGTCCCTGGCAATGTGCCCTCCGTTACGTGTCCAGTGTCCTCAACCAAGTCGCTCTTGACAAGCGCTTCTCAGTAAGCGTCTCTTAACATCACTCCTGACCCACCTTAAACAATGTTAGAAAAGACCATTTGTGACATTTGTTGTCCCATTATGTGAGCACAAACGTTTACGGAAGACGCAATCATCTTAAAAGACGTCTTTCTGAATGAGACGAAACATGTGAGAGCTTCTGTGAATGTCAAACTTTACGGTTCGGTTGTAGGGAAATGCGAGGCAGCCGGAGGGTTGGTTGCATAGCAGCGTTGGCAACCGTGCAAAGAGGCGAGGACACCGACCTCTGAGGCACTGGGTCTTCCCAGAGTCCTCACCTTACTTCCTATATACACGTTTCTCCCCAGTCTCCTCCTCCTCACCACCACCACCTTCTCTCCCTTCTCCTACTCTCCCAGCTTTACCTCCACCTTCCACTGCCCCTGAAGAAGTAACAGCATATACGAGTATGAAAGAGTTCATCTTGATAAAGCTTAGTAAGGAAGTGACATTCTGCTTCGTCACAGGTTGAGCTGACTCCTTACGTACCTCAGAACCAAACAGACATTCATGAGCTTTTTTTTTTCTCTAATTATTTAGCGTCGTCACACACATGAAGGAAATCCTCCATGCATAATTTCCCGTCATAAAATGCAATCAATAACCGAGCAGCACTCCCGTTTAAGAAGTGACAGGTGAAAGGCTCATTACCCAGCCGAAAGAGACGAGCCGCTTGTCAAACTCCACTGACGCCTGAAGGTGACTGGCGTGTCAGAGATAACCGGTAATATGAGACAGGGGAGGTGCTGTGGCTACACTACCTTAGACGCTAGATGTTCAGCAAAGTGACGGCTACTGTCCTCTTGACGATGGCTACTGTACTCTTGACGATGGCTACTGTACTCTTGACGATGGCTGCTGTACTCTTGACGATGGCTACTGTACTCTTGACGATGGCTACTGTACTCTTGACGATGGCTACTGTACTCTTGACGATGGCTACTGTACTCTTGACGATGGCTACTGTACTCTTGACGATGGCTATTGTACTCTGGGCGATGGCTACTGTACTCTTGACGATGGCTACTGTACTCTTGACGATGACTACTGTACTCTTGACGATGGCTACTGTACTCTTGACGATGGCTGCTGTACTCTTGACGATGGCTGCTGTACTCTTGACGATGGCTACTGTACTCTTGACGATGGCTGCTGTACTCTTGACGATGGCTGCTGTACTCTTGACGATGGCTGCTGTACTCTTGACGATGGCTACTGTACTCTTGACGATGGCTGCTGTACTCTTGACGATGGCTGCTGTACTCTTGACGATGGCTGCTGTACTCTTGACGATGGCTGCTGTACTCTGGGCTAGAAGACGTTCCGAGGAGAACCAACACTGTGCGTGTTATGGTCGAGTACATAGAGCATGTGGGATGGAACTTGACACCATGTGACTAACGTCCTTATACTCCACTTATGCTGTCTGTTTACAGTGTACAAATAACACAAGTGACTCATAACCTTCGAGGTATGGCTATTAGCGGTGCTGACCACGATGTATTTACGGGCCGCCCGGGGTCGAGCTCTCAGGCTGGAATCCTGAGTGCGGCATTTGGTTCACTGTCAACCCAGCTGTTCGTCCTCCCCTAAGGGATAGTCAGTAATTGGGTACGTGGCTTTGGCTAGGGTATAAATGTATGTGTGTGTGTATCATATATATATATATATATATATATATATATATATATATATATATATATATATATATATATATATATATATATATATATATATATATATATATATATATATAATAACGTGGTTGTGTGGCACTAAGCAAGTTGATGACGTTTCCTAAGTCTGAAGTGGATGAAACTAACTCTTCTTCAGCGTCATCTTCCGACCACACCGGTCCCTTGCAAAATCTTCACCCGGTGTTAAGCAACACGTCCATCCTCACACTTTCATCGTATAACGTAGTATCCTCACCATATTGTATTTCCTCTACCCAACAAACAATATCTTAGCTTTATTGTCTCTCACTGTTAGGCCCCGCTTCATAATCTGTCATTCAAGCACTCCCTGCTCTCATTCGTGTTTACAAATCCCTCTGTTCTTTTGGAATCACCTCACTGACCATATCTAAAGCTTCCACTACTGCAATGTCCAGAGCCATCTACGCTGCCACGCTTCCTGCACCCGTCACCCATCCTAGGCTACAAACAGGCAACTTCAAACAGGAAGGTTGGCATCAAGCGTCAGTGGCCGAGAGCCATCCTCTGGAGCCCGACGGAGGGAGGGTACCTGACGGGTTCTTCCCTTAACATCCCTTCACCACAAGCAAACAACTTCCACGAAAACATTGTGTGAAGGTTTCAAAGCATCCCGCAAGTGTCCCCGAAGCTGTCCACTTCATCATAAGCATGTCACGTGATTTTTTATATACATGTGTTTTGTTTTGTTTTTTTCAAAAGAAGGAGCAGAGAAGAGGGCCAGGTGAGGATATTCCCTCAAAGGCCCAGTCCTTTGTTCTTAACGCTACCTCGCTGACGCGGGAAATGGCGAATAGTATGAAAGAAAGAAAAAGAAGTGTTTACACGATCTTATCTTCCTTTCCCTGCAATTTGTCCTTGCTTATCACCACAGCTGATGCTGCTGAAAAAAACTAACCGTGCTTGAGGTTAACAAAAGCTGTTCATTAATTACTAAGTTAAGATCTTGAGAAAAAGTTGTCGGCTTAAAAGATCATTTTGCTGAGAATAGTTGTCAGTGTCAACTAATTTGTAACAATTTGTTGTTGGTGACACTGAAGAATATATTCTTTTGGTGATGACGTTAACCTAAATGTTGTTAAAGATATAGAAAGGAAAAGCTGTTCGTGATGCTAATAACCACGGCCTTCGCTGTGTTGACGAAATTCATTGTTTTCGATCCTAACAAAATTGCTTAAACCAAAAAAAAAAGAAAAGAAAATGGAGAACCTGCCCAGGAAACTGTTGTTAAGAGAGATTATAATGTTGTTAGTGATGAGGCTGGGGAAACTGTGGGTGTTGTTGACACGACCTTCGTTTATGATCTGACCAAACAGCGACTGAGGAGGAGAACAAGCACGGCAGACGCAGTCAGAGAAACCTGGAGATGATCAAACATGAACACCGCTAAATGAATCATTGATGAACATCTTAGAATGGGCGACGCTAGCAAGGCAGTATGAACGTCAGAGGAGGGCAAGAAGTAAATGTTTTCACCGTGGCCCTTCTTGCTCAATGGTGTTTGTGTGTGATTATATATATACATACACACACGCTATATATATATGTATATATATATATATATATATATATATATATATATATATATATATATATATATATATATATATATATATATATATATATATATATATATACCATAGAACATACTAACCTCCAGCAGCCAGGATCGAACCCGGGACCCTTGTGTAACAGCCGATCCTGGCTGTTGGAGGTTTGTATGTTCTATGAAGGTGCGCGTTCATATGCACTTTGTTCGTGTATATATATATATATATATATATATATATATATATATATATATATATATATATATATATATATATATATATATATATATAATCATTATTTTCATCAACATTATATATACAGAGAGAGAGAGAGAGAGAGAGAGAGAGAGAGAGAGAGAGAGAGAGAGAGAGAGAGAGAGAGAGAGAGAAACTTATTTGTAATAAGTTGTTGGATGCACATAAGCGTTATCTGTAACAAAGAAACAAGAACACAGGAAAATATGTTAAAAGGCAGCCGTCATGACAAGTGTAGACGATACACTGTCATGACGACTGAAAATGACCCTATACACCGTAGAGGGTCACTTTCACGTTCACTTTATCGCGTTCACCATCAGAGGAAATCCCTCCGTAATGCAAGACTTGGGCACAGGTGTTGCTAACTGACCGAGGACTTCCAAAAACTACTCGTTCAAGTGTGACAGCAACACCAAAAGATCAGGTACTCCAGGTTATACACACATGTCTTGGTCTGACGGCACTGTTGTCCTTTTGCCCACGGATGAAGAGCTGGAGCCGAAGCAGACGCCATCTGCATAAACCATTTACATTCATCTACCAGATCCCCACACAGGTCATGCCACTTATTCTTTACGCCTTTCTCCAAGCGGCCAGTGAGAGGATGAGGAGGAAAATTCAGCAAAGCATGTTTGTCTTCATGACAATTGCCTTCGTGGCTCCTGTAACGCGGGAGGGAGGGAGGGAGGGAGAAGGAGGAGGAGGAGGAGGAGGAGGAGGAGGAGGAGGAGGAGGAGGATCATTTCCAGTCTTCTTTCACTTTCAGAAGTAATGTTGACCCATCGGTTCACGACGAGACTTACTGATGGTCTGGAAATATTCTCATCATACATTTGACATGGATGATAAGATCCTGGTTTAATGCCCACCTAGAACGCCACTGTGGATGATGGTAATAAGAAATATATATATATATATATATATATATATATATATATATATATATATATATATATATATATATATATATATATATATATATATATAAAGTCTGAGGAAATGTTTGATGCAATGAATAAGAGCTGGAGAAACTGACTGCCAGTCTGATGTGTACACACCTCAAGCTGCAGGACCGTCCTGTATCATCCTTGAATGTAAGAGAGGACAGGTAATCTGCTCTCATCGGCTACTTTTCACAACAGATCAAAATTTACTGTGCGACAGTCGTAAACATGTGTCGTCGGGTTACGAGTTAACCACGAATACGACAGGATCAGCAAGATCATGCCCTCCGCGAACTTGAGTGATTTCACGGAACAAGCTTTTAACACAACACACCACCGTGAAAACGCGACAAGTGTACGTGGAAGTCTTTGTGATGGACTATCATATAATCAGAAGACTTCCGCACTCAGTACAGCTTGTCTGTAGAAGGAGGAGGAGGAATACCTTCCTACATGACCGATGAACGCGCTGGTTTGAGTCGGCACGACAGACTCTGGTCAACAGTTCACCATGACTTGCGGGACGCCTCAGTCTACCTTTGTATTCCAAGTCTGAGGTGAAATCGACGTGGCCGGAGTCACTGGCTAAGAACTATGCCACGGCAAATGATAAAAGCAACCAACTACATGAACAGATGAATTTCGTATTCTGACTCGCGAAGAAGATCTATGCATATATCAGCCCTACAGTGACCCGCAGATCTTCCATCACCTCTCTATGACAACACTGCACTAACCCCTCAGAGGTGAATGAGGCAAATGTTTAATACGATGAGATTAACTTGCACCGCCATCGCCAGACACTTGCGTGCCGCAATGCCAATGGGACGCAGCGAAGAAAAAAAAATTGACGACCTGTCATGAATTTTCCAACATCTCTTGATTGGCGATCATGTCTACGAGAAGGAAGGGACGAGAGCCACCCCAGAACAAGAGTGTTCCACGAACTACAAGTGACCTACGAAATAACAACGTCTTTCTCAGCTCTTCTCTCTTTCGGGGCAAAAAAAAAAAAAAAAAAATTGTAGTAACTATGATAGCCAGAGTCAGTTCTCAGACTATATTGAGCTTATGGACTGAACTCGTGCTGTGTTGAATATGTCTAAAAAAAAAAAAAAAAGAAGAAGCATCTACTTACCTTACTGCAGACATGAAGACTTGAGACGCACTTACCTTAAGCTGGCCAGGAGCCTTGGGAAGAGAAAGTTCCTGCAACGGAAAATAATACATCATAATGACTAGCTGCAGGGATGACACTAACAGACATGTAATTTGCATGCTGCTACTTGATAATGTATATGCAACCATGCAGAAAAATAGGAAAATGAATAAACAGATAATCATTATTATCAATATATATATATATATATATATATATATATATATATATATATATATATATATATATATATATATATATATGTATATATATCCGGGCAGTCACTTGTTTACCAAACAGAGTCCTAGCTACGTCTCTTCGTTGTATATCAACAGACTGTTATATTTCTTTCTTGCATCTCCCCTGATGATGTGATGATTACACGAAAGTGCACTTGGGAACTTGTCGTGTTTCATTTCCTACAAGTTTCGAGGAGTAATAAAGTGAGCTCGTCTTGGGCGGGTAGGTCCTCTGACCGCGGACGATGATGGTAATAATAATATTAATAATAATGATAATTATCCCTGGGGATAGGGGATTAAGAATACTTCCCATGTATTCCCTGCGTGTCGTAGAAGGCGACTAAAAGGGGAGGGAGCGGGGGGCTGGAAATCCTCCTCTCTCGTTTTTTTTTTTTTTAATTTTCCAAAAGAAGGAACAGAGGGGGCCAGGTAAGGATATTCCAAAAAAGGCCCAGTCCTCTGTTCCTAACGCTACCTCGCTAACGCGGGAAATGGCGAATAGTTTAAAAGAAAAAAAAGAAAGAAAATAATAATAATAATAATAATAATAATAATAATAATAATAATAATAATAATAATAACAATAATAATAATAATAACAATAATAATAATAATATTAATAATAATAATAATAATGATAATAATAATAATAATGATAACAATAATACATCAAGCATAGTGATCACTAGGTACCAAACTTACAGTCTGAGTGGGTGATGACAGACCTCACCCTACCGCTCGCGAGCCAAACTCTCACAGTATTCATGAGGAGCCAACACTCACCCCTCACCCTCCCCTTCACCAAGAAACAGTCTCACCCTCACTGTCATAACCACAGACACAATCACCCTCAGAGTGCGACGTCAGCCGGGACACTCGACCTCGTCGTAGCTGAGGGAGCAGAAGGCGTCTCGCGCGAGAGGAGTTCATGTTGATACAGCCAGTCCTAAGGTTAGTGCTTGTGTGTGTGTGTGTGTGTGTGTGTGTGTGTGTGTGTGTGTGTGTGTGTGTGTGTGTGTGTGTGAGGTGGGGGGTGCTTTCCGGCCGGTCTGGTAGACCTTTACCCAGATGATCCTTCCGTTCCGCATGATAACTTTAACAATTAACATTTTCAAACAGTTTTGCAAGCGTATATATTTGTCCATCACTTTAACCTTTCATTGTTTTCGTTGCTGTCCTTACAAACGCTCACTATACACTGGATAGAATCTACCTACATGCATCTTTAAACTCATTCTGGGAATCTTAAAATCATGGCAAAAAAAAAAGAAAGTTTTTTTTTATCAAGAGCAAAAATAATTCATTTAAGTGACGACTGTCAATGTCAATAAATGAAAGGAGACTGGCATAGGCTGCCGAGTCATGGTAACAAGAACGATGAACATTGCAACTGGTGTCCCGTTAAGTAAACTTACACGTCTCCTGATGATGGTCTCTCTCAGTTCGCATGGCTGAGTCAAGATGATGCACGTAATAACAATACTCCCACACCATTTCTGCCTCGGTGCTACTGCTCATCATAATGACAAAATATAAAAACTAGACTGAGTTTTTCCGGGCAGAATACTGATCAAGAGCGAAACCGCCAGCGCCTATGTTCGCGTTAGGCGCATGGCTCATCCACAGGAGCAGCAGCACACCCGCGCTTGACGAGCACCAGTGAGAGTATCTTGCAGTGTTTTTGTGTGAGCCTCAATTCGTGAGGGCACCTTAGGCTGAGCTGCGAGTTTTGGTAGGGGACTCCACTGGTGAGTCCTGATACCGCCCCAGAGTGAACTGGTGTCTCCGTCATGAAGTCTTGCTGGGGCCACAGTGACGACGGACAATCTTGGAGTGACAGACTTACTGGGGTCTTAATGAGGATACATAGTCTTGCTGGTGCCCTAATCCTCTCCATCCCCCCCAAGCCACACGGCTGTCCTACTACACTCATCAGGAACTCGTCTACAGGTCTTACCCTCTTTATGACCGCATCTTCCTTTTTACTACAGAGACACAACGGGAAAATACAGTGTATGATTAAGAAATCCTCAAGATTCTTCTGTTCAGAATGATACGATGCACAAGATCAAGAACAGAATGTTAACAAAATCGACCGCAAAATGCTTATGAAAGATATACGTACAAGACTCCACAAATAGTGTGTGGAAAATGATAACTTCTGAATAATTCATGAGAAAGTATACACTTGGTTCAGGGGAGAGCATGAGTGTTATCACAGGCAGACGTATCCCTGCCTGTGTCACAATATGGTGATGATTCAGCAATTCCACCGACGTTAATTAGTAACAACCAGGATACAAACATGACTTGCACAATACCCTCTCCACCGTCACATTCACCACATACGTTTTAAGCTCCTCATTTTGAGGAAACCTCCAGTCATGCAACAACAATATCTCTGACCTCTCTCTCTCTCTCTCTCTCTCTCTCTCTCTCTCTCTCTCTCTCTCTCTCTCTCTCTCTCTCTCTCTCTCTCTCTCTCTCTCTCTCTCTCTCTCTCTCTCATCATCATTACTACAGAGCTCCAAGATTCCTCCTCCTCCGATACCTGCAGCTTCAAGACAGCGATACATTCAACACCGGGAACAGGAGGACTCCTATGATGTGAGAAGTTCTTTGACAAGACCGTTCTAACTTTTTCTCTTTTCTTTTTCTTTGGCGACTGACGATGACACAGCCTCGCCAAAGGTTACTCTTCACTACATCTGCAGGAGGTTCACCCGCAAGTGAACATTCACCTTCGGCTGTATCACTGGGAGCTTAGTATCACCACAGAACTTCTCTCCACTGGAGTTCACATTCCCCTGCCTACAGAAGAAGAGCAGCCTCGGTCTGTATGAGCCTTTAGAAAGAGGTCGTCGGTAACACTAGATCTCTTTCACAGAACCTGGTACTGAGGTAATTGTAGATGAAAATAATAAAGTTCCCAGTTGACCCAGCTGTAATGCAAAAGCCAGCAGCCATACACCAGCACAAACACCATACAAAACTCACATATGGGCAAACCATATTCGTTCATAACAGTGGTACTGTGAGGACAGCCACACCACAGCCCCTCACAACACATCTAGGGCAAGTGTGTTGGCCCAGCCCTGATCCTCTCACCATCCTCGGTGCTGGTGTCTCGGTGGCCAGGCCCCTCTCTTAGCACACCCAGTCTGTGTGTGTGTGTGCTGGACCAGCTAGGCCAAGGCTGGAGCCCCGGCCAGTAACCGCCATGGTAACACATCACCACAACCAGTTGATGATCAGCTTCCAGTAGGGAGGTGATGAGACTCGGTTTAGTCCACTAGTAGTAATCAAATGGTTCGTGTATAGTGCTGTCTTGGAGCTGTGGGTGTCAGAGGCATCAATGAACCACAAGTTCATGAATGACACGGTTCAACAGAGCTACGCTGATTGGTTCTAGTCTTTTTTTTTTTTTTGTTATCTACTCTCATTTCTGAAAGACAACTATGTTAAACTAAAAAACGAATAGTATCAGGAGTGTGAGAAAATAAAATCTCTCAAATCGAACAGCCATCTCTAATTCTCTACAACACTCTGAGGTACATACACCCGTAATGACTGCAAAAGCATATCTAAAGAAATGTCGGAAAATTTCTGTAAGCATTGGTTGATTATTTGCGCTTCAAGCATATCAAATGGCGAATAACGAACTCACGTAAGGCAGGCTAGAAATATAGCGGGATCTTGTGGTGTCTTAGAATTAACTTAAACACCTGATCAGATGGGGTTTAATTAAGATTTTCCGACTCTTGTGATTCAATCTTTGACGCTCAGGTCAGTCGAGAGGCCTAAAACCCACACAGTCAACCGACCAGCAACTTGAAAAGGGAAGGGCCGCATCTGTAGTAGGGGCACGTGTGGCCTTACAACCATGGTGAACATCTGAAGGTGTTCATGTTCTTTTTTTCATCGACTTTGACGGCCTTAATGACCTTGGCTGTCCTCACACACACACACACACAGCATATATACACACACACACACACACACACACACACACACACACACACACACACACACACACACACACACATAAATATATATATATATATATATATATATATATATATATATATATATATATATATATATATATATATATATAGTCTGTGAATCAGCTTGAACGCGAGGAGATTCGTGTGTTTCAGGCTTACGGCCGTTGTAACTTGACACGAGACGGCCTTAATGACCCTGGCAGTCGACAGGCCTAAAGCCCAAATAACAGGTGGAAATTTTTGGCTTCACATTTTTCATTATTTGGGAGGAGAGAAGGTAACGTTGATATCAATACATATGTCTAATCATCTATCTATCTATCTATCTATCCATATATATATACCAAGGTAATGATAATGACATGATCATACAAAAAAGTCATTCAAACACTACGCTGTTATTTCTTTCTATTCCTCCGGTGCGAAAACCCGTCACGGCAGCTGGTGAACGTGCCGGATGTCTGCAGACTTGGAGCCACATAAAGCGCTCTGATGTTTCATTTAATCAAGCGTCCTTGTGATTGTCACTTGAAAAGTTTCACGTCATAATCTAGCACGTAAATATCTGGTTTGGTAGCTCTTTGACAAGCAACTTTCTTTCTTTACCAAATGCATGGCAGGTGATGGGGAATCACGGACGCGTTTCCCACGGACATGGGCTGTCTTATCACGGACATGAGTTGTCGTATCTAGCTAGACTCCTCAGTAAAGAAACATGACCCCGCATTTGGTACTCCTTAATCTTCACACGATACTTTCTAGACATCATCTCTCATTATCCTCTTATTTTTCTTACTTTGCAGGTTCCTCTCCCTCCCCATCCCCATTCACCTTGCATATATCTACTTATTCCTCGTCCTCATCTTGTCATGTCTGCATCTCCACAAAAATCTTAACCTTCCAGACAAATGTGGTCACCACGGCCAAGTTTCAAATCATCATCACCATCAGTCTTAATGACCCCCATAACCTGTCCTTCAAAACTGTGTTCAGACTCCCCACGACTTATTTGACGACTTATGCACCAACGTTCTTCCCTTTACATTCTAAGAGGTCGGTGCTTCCCCCAACACACACACACACACACACACACACACACACACACACACACACACACACTGTGGTAACCAGGCCTAGTGCATGTGTCGGCCGAAGACAGCCTTCCATATCGTCAAACACATCAGCGAAGTGTTGGAAATCATCTCCAACATTTACCGGTTTGCTTATCACTTGTACTCGCGGGGGTAAAGACCTTGACTTTGCCTGTAATGATATTCCTCGTTGAAGAGTGACACATTAATTACATGTGGTCATATGCTGTGGGCAGGGAAGCCATCGTCCCTTCCTCTCAAGGTCTCACGCTACACTGCGAATGATTTTATGCATGACCTCTTTTTTTTTTTTCTCCATTCTGCTGCATCTCGTCAAATATTCAATTACCGACCTGACGTACACAGCAACTCCGGGGGAAAATATATCTAATTTCCCGCACACGCGAATTTACTCGGAGATACATTTCATACATGTTACCCGTCTTGAGACACTGGGATGTATGTACCACTTCTTACTTTATTACAATTATTCATCGTCTCGTAACTCTTCACACTACGTCAGTGTTTCTCATCTTACGTACATTTTCCTTCTCATTTTTTTTCGTCAGTCGAGAGTGCTGTAATGGTTCAATAAAAAAAATGTATATTCTTTTTACAATGATGTTTTTTTTATTAAATTGTTTACCCTTATGAAACACGAACATTGCTTACACCGTCTTTGTACACACACAATTACACCCTAAGCCTATATATATATATATATATATATATATATATATATATATATATATATATATATATATATATATATATATATATGTTTGGATTACAACACCCCATTGAAACATGCTAGTGCCGTTTCATCTGAGACTAGTTTACATGGATGTCCACTTGTGCTGCTCTTTGATGCCTTGCTACTTCCCTCGTGTACCCATTTCGCCGTTTGTCTTTCTAAACTACACTTTCTTTCGAGTCTTCTGATCGAGCGTAATTCACGAGTAGCGGTAAACTGTAAGCAATCTTTCGCTCGACAACAAATACATTTCTCTTCACCGCAACTTTCTTGCAACTGATATCTCATCCATTTCAAAAATCACTTTACTTACAATTAATTTCACCACGTGAGATTAACATTTTCCTTTGGATTTCTCGGTAAAGAAAACAATTCGTGTAATAGAACAGTCCACTGTTTATATTTCCCTATATCCAGAAAGTTCCTCTGCTTTCATCACTGCGTGACAAAGACATGCTGTAAACCACACAATGGAATGGGTGTGAGATGACCTGAAGAAAGCGACAGGGAGGATAGGGGGACAGAAGAGGATGAGTTAGTGCGAAGAGGGTGAAGACAGATGGATCGAGTTTGAATGTTAAAAACGAAGACAGGTGATGGAGGGAGAAGATACAAGACTTTAATAAACTTGTGGGCAAATGTTTTGCCTCGAACGAGGCCAAGAACTTTGTCTTCAACAACTCTGCTAAATCATGGAATAATTTATCAATTAAAGTTGTTGAAAGCATATCCATACATACGTTTATACACAGACGATAAACATTTCGCTTCAAATCCACGACTGGCATTATTTGCACCTCTCTAGCTGAAGTATAACTTTAAATACAGATCTTCCTCTTAAGAAATCTGTGTCTTTTTACTCCGACCAAAGCAATCCATAAATTTCTGTTCCTTTCCATTATCACAAATAGCCCTAGTGGTCTGTTGCGTCAGAATTCGGTTGGAAAGCGACTAAACGAAGAGAAGTGATGGAGGAAGAAGGGTAAAGGGACCAAACACTCGAAATATGTTGACTTGTCTCATGCCAGACTTATCTCTTGTACAAAATGAATCCCTTGCAGTACTTTCCAGCTGATGCTTGAGACCAGCATGCATCATGCGTCTCGTAGACTTCAAGCATGATAGCTTCACCATGTACGTACACTGGAAGCTTCATCAAACCAAAGACTGCCTGTCGACCTACAAAGAAGACCTCGTCAATATACACACTATTCAGATCCCATCAAGCACTACGTAGACCTCAGTGTTACTCTCCATCCAGTGGACCTCGAGATATAGAACCAAACACATGTAGGCCTTATAAAGCTACGTCTGATGTAGGTCTACGTAGGTCTGACAAAGCAGCGCAACCATGAAATCGTTACCTTGTTGGCGCCCTCTACAGGTCTGTTCCGCGAGAGTGACCAGCGTAGACTCTGTCGGCAGGGACACTCATTTAGGTAACCTACCTTCCCCTAAGCCTATCTGCCACAAGTGACATCACTCAACACTGCGACCCTCTGCCTCTCCCGCCTACTGCTTACACGCCTCATGAGCCCGCTGCTTCCAGCTTTCCACTCTCGATGAATGAAGCCAAGATTTCAAAGTTCCAACGAAATTCTTCTTCAGAAACTATCTTGATCTTCAGCCTCACAACGGATCATGTGACTGGCATCTGGCTAAATACAAAACATACCAAACATCATTCATTTCTTAGAACTTCCTCACCATCATACCGAACATCTTCCCTTCTCCATATCTGGTGATTCAGTATGCCTCCTTTTAACTCTATATAAGTTATCCGTCTATCTTCACCATCCTGGCTATTCATCATCTCACTCCCATCAATTTACTCCTTACTTCCCGCCGAGGTCTGTCATCTGATTCCTCCCTATAACGCTGGTCACTGATTAACCTTATCCTACTACCTAATTTATTCATCACTTCCTCCCTACAGCCCCATGCATATAGTACTTCCCCTCCAACCTAGTCATTCATTACTACCTCCCCGTCATTCGGCTCAAACTCTTCCCAACCCATCCAATTATTCATCTTCCATCACGACTCCCCCTAAACACTCAGAACTTCCTCACTATCATCATCCATTCGTCACCATTCCGTCATCAACCCATCCGATTGTTATTCATGTCCCTAGTTAAATAATCAAATACATCTTCATCATCCTAATCACTCCAATCTCAGTCTATCACTTTCGTCATCTATTATTCTCTCTCTCAGGTCATTATGGACTCCGAATGCTCCTTCCCACATCATCCACATCTACCGCTACTCCTCACCGTAAAACACTACTCCACTCCAGACACTTATCAGTGGAACAGAGCTACAACTTGTGTTGCGGGCTGTCGACTCTCGTGCCTCGCCAACATGCTGCCGCACCACAGAACATTCACCTGTTATCCCACTGGTCAGTAAATCTACGTCACACTACCATTACAACATGTCTGGCGTCCTTTAACCCTTACTGAAAAAGGGCGACGGTAGCCGGGCGAAGAGTGAATCCCGCCGCCCCGGGCACCGTCTCTCTCTCCTTGAAAGACCTTGCCGGAGAGCCAGTCTTTTTTTTTATCCTCCCTGGTCCAGAAGGGCATGCAAAATGATTCCCAACCATTCCGATCCGGCACTAACTGATTCTGACTCTGCTGAACACAACGCAGTCAAGCAGGAGCTGAGTTAACTAGGATATGATTTGGTTTCTATTTGGTCGTTCTTAATAGCTCCTTGGTCGGGTGTGCGGCGAGGTGCTGAAGACTAAGAGTTTATAATTGGTTTATCTTCATGTAGCAGGTCATGCGGACTTTAGGGAAGTCCTGCCAGCGGGCATCCTCTCCAGATGACCCGCAGAGGTGGCGGTCGGTCAGACCAGATAACATCAAAAGCTCTCCTTGGCTCCCGGGGTTTGTATCGGGATAGAAACAATGTTAAACACAGAAAGTGACCCCAGGATTGCGGAACAGCTGAACGAATAACACAGAGGGAGTCCACCTGAAATATATTCATAAACACACACACACACACACACACACACACACACACACACACACACACACACACATATATATATATATATATATATATATATATATATATATATATATATATATATATATATATATATACACACACACACACACACACACACACACACACACACACACACAACACAACACACACAACGTCACAAACACCACATTAAAAGATAACAACAAATTAGGAAAATTTTGTAAATTTGTATTCAATTTCTATGCGAGTCGTTTATCGACTCAAAGATGTGAAACTATCATAAATCAATAACTTCCGTCCTGGTCAGGTACGTGGAACAATACTCATACAAGCCATGCGTCAGGTAGAATTCTTGGTAATGCTTTCATACAGTCGCATAACGACAGAGTTGTTCAAGCCAGTGCAAGTGACTGCATCTTTACGACGCCAAGTTTTCCTCCACCTCTAAGGTTTATCAGCTCTGGTGAGGAGGAGCCAGGTGGGCTCTGCTGTGGGTAAGTATCGCTTGGGTAGAGATCAGCAGCTGTGTCGTAGGATCCTTTTCCACTTATAATTACTGATCTCATTCTTGCCTGTTAGGTGGTCCTGATCACAGCCGGTCAGTGGCTTAATAAGGGGAGGAATCATCTTATTCACGGGTTCAGCCATGATGCCTCACAGCCAGCATCCCCCTCAGGATTAAGCCCTTAACCCAAAGCCCTCATCGCAGTATGGCCCCGGCGGAGCAACCACCTTCCCACAGCAGCGGGTCCAGGGTCTCACTTCACGGCAGAACAGAGAGGCGTCCAGTGTGCGTGTCCAAGACGGCGGCCACGGTAGGTCGGCCGTGCACGTCAGGCGCGCCTACACACACACACACACACACACAAGAGCCCCGAGGTCAGCACATTAATATCTTAAGATTATATAGAATATAATCACGTTCGTAAGATCCACGCTAGCGAAGAATTACGTCTCATAATTGTTGCTCAGTGCCAACTAATTGGTAACGTAATCAGCGATAGTGAGTGTGACCAATGCGGAACGCAAGGTGGTTTATAACAGCTCTGTATAGCGATGAGCAACGGATCAGTTGAAAGTTACTACTTCTTTTGTCCTAAAAAATGGTATGACCTTTCACGTCTGCTCTAAGAAAAACAACAATAACAGAGAATGGAAGCGTAAGCCAAGCAAGTGACAGGCTTTGGAACACAGTCACGGCTGGTAAGCAGGGGAAGAGGACAGCCCTCGTATGTAACACTCAGGAACACAAATAGACGAAGTAAACAAATATCACAACCAGAAAGGCAAATGCTGACGAACGAATGCAATGTCTCCCTAAATATCTTCCGCGGCAAGACTCGATCAAAATCAATGTGAGCTTGCAAGAGTTACGGAATGAATTTCATCACAGATTGAAACAATGGAATATCATATGAAAAAAAATGATTACTTTCGGTGACTTTTTATCTCTTCAGCCTACAAATGGTCGATACAAATCTATCGACACATGTAGGTCATGTAGGAAGACATCTGTGTCCCAAATTTCATTGACATTGAAAAATGGTTCAGCAATGATAAGAAAATTGATTGTGGTCCCCACATGATCCAGCCAAGAACTGGACCCGAATCAATGATCAAAGAATCATGAGGCGAGGACGCAGTGGTTCAACCATCACCTACAACCTTCAGCAGCAGCTCGGCCAAAGGCTTCTGTTAGTATTACTTATCACAAAAAAATATACTAAAAATAACATCACTAACCCCAGCTGGTGATATCCATCGTTTTCTGGCCATCCGCAACTAACGAGGAACATCACTCGTTATGTTGTTCACTCGTTTTGCCATCCTCAGGGAACTTCTGCAGAGCAAGAGAGAAGAAACATTTATTTCAGTTCCCGCTTCACCGTCTCCAAAAGGCTGACACACACTCGCATTTACGACGAAACTATCTAAACATGAGACTGTTGGCTTCCGGAGACGCCAGTGAGGACCGACTGAAAGACTCTGACAGTGTAGAGGCCTCGGGGTAGACACCACGCAGCCGTCAGAACAACTATAACAGGAGAGACAGACACAACAAGTGTTTCGCTTAGTGTGGAACAGGCTAAGACCGCCGCTTAGAAATCCTTCGTTCCCTCCACTTAAAATTGCCGGGTTCTCTACCCTCACAGCAACGAGGGTGGACGACCCACGAATTCCATCCGTCTGCCTACTGGGAGACATGCACGTAGATCTCACCAACGTTATGTCAAACACCTTTCATGAAGGAGATACGTATTCCACCACATCTAAAACTCAGGGCGAGAGTAACAGCCAACTGCTTCCTGCAGCACCACCAACATCTCGCGGTTAAACACATTTCTTCAAAGGTACTAGATGTATAATACCTTCGTCAATGCATCCTTCAACTGTGTATATTGCTAGCAGTCGATCTTTTGCAACCTTTATACATTCACACACACACACACACAGAGTCTGTATCTCTCACCGCAAACGGCCAGTGTAGCCAGCCATGTGCAGAGATATGGGGCGAGAGACTCTACACGTGAGTAACAGCCTTTAAGATGTAATGCACTGTGTGTGTGTGTGTGTGTGTGTGTGTGTGTGTGTGTGTGTGTGTGTGTGTGTGTGTGTGTGTGTTTGTGTGTGTAACACTCCCTCAAAAAAAAAGTTCTCAGGGAAGGGGTGCCCCTGACCCCCTGGAATTTATGCTTCGGCGCGTTTAAAGTTGCCATTGTATGTTAATGGTAGGAGGTCTTTTTTTTTTGCGGGCATCTTCTCCTTCTCCTCCTCTCAGCTATCATGAAAAGGTCATACACCAATGGGACGCCAAGGGACGCGGGCAGACTTACTACTGGGAAGCCCATCCAAGCGAACCGTATACACGCAAGCATGTAATTTGTGATCATGTATTCATGCCTACGGTGAAAGGGGTCTACACTCGTAAGGGCCCCATCTGTGTGTGTGTGTGTGTGTGTGTGTGTGTGTGTGTGTGTGTGTGTGTGTGTGTGACGCCGATGTAAATGAGTCTGCAAATGAGTATGTAACTATAAATATGTTGCTCAATCTACATGGTAAACATCCAAGAGGCAAAAGCTGCACATAAACGAGTACCTTTACGTGTAGCAGTTTATGTCTACGTGTACCAGTGTAACTGCTTATGTCTACGTGTACCAGTGTAACTGCTTATGAGAGAACTTACCATGCATACATTAACACCTCTGCAAGTCGCTATGCATACATGGGTACAATTACGCGTGTATTTATGAGGACATTTAACATATGTATAACGGTGAATGTTCAAACAAGTAACTCTGTGCGTGTGAGAATATTCAAGCGTAACTCACAACTTTGAGAATATTCATGTTACATTGCATGTCTGAGGATACAACATGTGGCTATATCTACGAGTGATTATCCGTAGTATATCAGTAGAGGATAGGTGATCAAAGGATTAATAGTATTAGCCCGGGAAGCTCCTGGGCAGCTAGTCAAGCGCCTGGTGTGACTGACGCCCACCCGTAGGCTCGCCTCCTGCACAGCTAACATGCGGGCCAACCAGACGAGTCACTTGCAGAGGACGAAATTAAGGGAGGAATCAGCGTGATAATGACAGGCGTATTAAGAAATACGTGAAGAAGGAGAGACTTTAAAAAGAGATTACTAAACTATACACCTTCAAACAACTTTGATGATCTTAACCATCGTGAAGTCACTAAAAATACTATAAGTTACAAAGTTACAAAGAAACAACTGCCAGGTATGTACATACATTTAATTTACATATATCTTTTTTTTTCCCCTCACTATAATCATAAGAAGTATACGCCAAGCTTTTTGCCACAGAAAAACCCAAAACAATACCCGAGACTCATCTGCATATCTGGTACATCTCTCAGTCTGAGGGACGTGTACACACGTTATGGTCACGACCTAACCACATTACCTGGCAGGAACACCACAGAAGCACGTCACCTCTGACCTCAGCCGCACCCAGGGTGAAGGAGCCACTTACCACTGTGTGTCCTGTGAAGTCCCGGGTCAAGCGCTCGTCTGGGATGGCTGGGTGATTGCTCATGACTGTATGTGAGGGAAAGGGTTCGGGGAATGGCGGTATACCGAGGGAGTGTGGTTGTCTGCGTGATGGTGGATGCGTATGCGGTAACGGGGTAAGCTGTGTGGCAATTATGGTATTGGCTGGGTCGTGTGTGGCAGGTGGAGGGTACTTCGGCAGTGAGTGTTGCTGAGGTACAAAGCGTTGCACAATTGTCTCTGGAACTACGGCCGACTGAGACTGTTATGCCACCTCCGACAGGCAAGAACTGCATCTTTGTAAGGGCTATGGTCCTTCCTATACTGACCACCTCCCTAGCACCTGCACCTTTCGTCTCTCAACTCACGCATGATAAGGCCTCAGAGGGAACAAATCTAGGTTGTATGACGCGCCATCACTGTGAAAAAAAAGAAAAAAACTTTATCGAAACTAGCGAAGACCACCATCAACGATTTCCGATAAAACCAACTGGTATAGGGGTACAAGAAGCAGTCCAAACAATACATACATACAACAAAAGCAAGAAGACAATGGAGACGCAAACTATAGACACATACAAGACCGCCGACACCACCACCACCACCACCAAGCAACACACTTGGTTCCCGAAGAGGCTTAAATCCTTGAGAGAGAAGCTCCCAGTCATCTATCAGTATACACGACGAACATCTCTTGGTCTAGCGTAGCTAACTGCCTTTCTAAACCAACAAAAAACATCACTAAACACACACTCGCACACTTACTCACTCATTCACACACACACACACACACACACACACACACACACACACAGCCTGCCGTGTGGTATATAAATACGGCACCTAAAACACATATCCAGCAAACCACGAACAATTCAGTAAACCCACACCATATGTACACCCGTACACCACTTTATCTCTTGTTTCGCCACTCTCCCTCCTCTGTGCGTCCATTTCCCCTTAAATTACCCAGCCACCAAAGAAAAATCTTTTGAGTTGTGATGGACAACGTACGTGGTGGGCGAAAGGCTTGGCATGTCTGGCCCGTCTGCTGCACACGTAATGGTACCCCGTATGGTGGGTCATGATCTCTCACGTACGACTCTTTGTCTGTCTCGGAAGAAAAAGAATAGATTGTATTGTTTATGAAATGTGTAAACTATTACTATTACTGTAAATGGAAACTTATCATTCATGGCTTATCAAGTCCTTAGCATTGTCCATTTTAGGGATAACTCGCTAATGAATGTAAAAAAGATGGTTTTAGTCCTTGAATACTTGATCATTATTCGATGATCACTTCGCAAACTCCGCGACAGGACAGCGTGAGTCACTGGATGACGACCGAGACGAAGCAAATAAACTAGTGGATCAACGAGCGTCGGAAACACACCAGTAATATGTGTACCTCAGCTTGCGGGCGGGCGTGTGGAGCTGTCATGTTCTCTCGATGTCAACTTGTAAAAGTGTCGGGCGGTCGTGCCAAGGTATGTCTGAATACTGAGAGGAACGTCGTATGGAATCGAGTCTAGGATGGTTTGCTCGTCGACTTGACACAGGTGGGATGAGGTGGCGCGGTCAGGGGCGAGTGAGTGTGTGAGTAATGATGATGGACCGTAGCTGGCGAGTAAGGTCAGCGAGGCCGAGGTGTCGCTACTAATAAGACCCCGTAAATGAGGGGAGTCTCCACGCTCGGTGTTCCTGAGTAAGGTTCTGGGCTAGCGAGAAGGCTACGAAATACACTATATACAAGTTAATAAGTAATGTATATATACATACAGGAGAAACTCAGGTCAGTGTGGGGTTAATTAAGCAAAACTGATAAGCCAGGTCGTAACGATCGAGTGTGCAGGATTCCTTAAGGATATATCTGATCGACACGTCAGGTCACACCAGTTCACAGCTGGGCAGAAACCTGGCATGTGAAAGGTCTCTGCCCAGCTGAACTGTTATGACCTGGCTTGTCAGTTTTGCTTAATCAACCCCACACTGGCCTGAGTTTTTCCCGTACGTATTCATCACTTGTTACCTTACCTTTGTGTCATTTTGCCTGAAGATGTCACGAACGAAAGATCTGGTAGCCACACTTTCATTTCTCCAATGGTTATACATACATATATATATATATATATATATATATATATATATATATATATATATATATATATATATATATATATATAGAGAGAGAGAGAGAGAGAGAGAGAGAGAGAGAGAGAGAGAGAGAGAGAGAGAGAGCGTGTGTGTGTGTGTGTGTGTGTGTGTGTGTGTGTGTGTGTGTGTGTGTGTGTGTGTGTGTAACAGCCAGTCATCAATGGGCATTTTCATCTTACTTTAAAACAGAAACACAAACTATGATCAGAAGGCCGGAGCAGTAGGATGACAGCGTCTCATGCCAGTCGTTACTATTGGTCGTCCACTGCGACCTGCTGTAACCTTAAGCTCCCCCATGATCCTGCATTAACTTCCATGTACCTACGAAGCCCAGCACGTGAACCTCAGGACTAATAACTCCCCACACCTCTGCTGTGTGGGCAGGTGTTCGTATGGCGCCTCACCTCACCCACCCCCTGTCTTCCTCCCTTCCCTCCCACCTGAGCTTCCCACAACACCCTTCCACCTCCCTGCTCCACCCACCGCGGCTCCACCAACAGGGCAACGTTAACAAGGCCAATCTCACGGTTGTTAACTGTACTAACTGCGACCGTCCTATAATTCCCTCATTACGGACATATTATCTGCACTGTGGCAATAAGTCACAAGACCGCGACCCCTACCTTGAACTCCCCTTCTTTCTCAACACACTCATATTACACTGTCAAGCGCCGGTAACCCACTTCCCCAGTGTCTCAACACTTCTTACACTGTCAACTACCGGTAACCTACCTCCTCAGTGCCTCGCACCTCGCATCACACTGGCGAACAGCGGCAGCTGAACACACATGGGATGCTTGGTTCATTATATATATATATATATATATATATATATATATATATATATATATATATATATATATATATATATATATATATTCCTATGAGTCCACGGGGAAAATGAAACACGATAAGTTCCCAAGTGCACTTTCGTGTAATAATCACATCATCAGGGGAGGCACAAAACTGTGATCCTTTCCAATATATATATATATATGATGTCATATAATATATATGATATAAATCATCAAAGCAAGCAATAAACTATACAATGACGCTGGTGAGTAGTAATGTAATTTGAGCTCATAAAACTTTATTTTTATACAGTTAGATAAATTGGGAAATCAGAAAACTCTCCTTAGGTTGGAAAAAAAAAGTTCAGAACTTTAAGTGTCATTCTTTATCCCCGTAAGTTCTTTATATATTTTCGAGCGTAATTAAACATTTATCCGACGAACTTTTCAATGTTTCATTTTCTTCCATTATGATCACTTCAGGACTATAATAGTTCTGAAAATTAATCCATTTTCAGTGCTGCCACAGCGTTAATATAGATTATCTAACTACCAATTCATCTATATTCATAACATGAATTATATTTCTTGCTTTTCAAGGACGACTTCATTTTACTCAAGACGCTCTCAAACCGTACTCAGTACTCATCTACAACGTATAATAATTATTCAATACTTATCTACAACATGTATAATAATCACCCAATACTTATCTACAACATGTATAATAATCACCTAATACTTATCTACAACATGCATAATGATATGGTAATAATGACAATTCCATCATGATATTCACAGTGACTGCCTCACTGGTCAGAAGGAGCTTAACTGTTTCACATCAGTTCCGACACCCGAGTCAGTCACGACCGCCTGAAGGTGAACCACCAGCCAAGGGAGGGTGTAACTGGAGCCACTCCCATTGTGAATCACTTGACAGCTTCACTTAGCGGGTTCCAACGCCCTCCACGCTCTCGCACCCAGTCCTTCTGCTCCCTCTGCCTCCGTACTCACAGCGCCTGCTAACTTTACGTACTTTACTACGGAACGCAAAGTTTAGCCCTTGTATATGGTATATTGAGTCTAAGAAAGGATGGAATATGAATGTGGAATCATTAATGGATTTAGATTCTCTGCGAGGCATCCCACCCTAAGACATCGGAAGGCTACGCTGCAGTAATCGATTCTACCTAGAATATCTCGTGGGGGGGTTTCCCATCGAGTCCATGAATGAGATAAGCAAACTTGTGAACAGTAAAATATATTCGCATGTATATCATTCACCGAGATAACTTCTAACCCAAGTTATGGTTGTTGAAATGGGGCACTTAAAGACGCTAAAGCACTGGAGAAAAAAACACACACACAAGGCATGAACACATTTTTAGATACACTGTAGATCGTGTTTTCCGTGTTGGGATTACGACAAGGCCTCGGTGTCTCGTCCTCATCACAACGGTTGTCTCCGGATGTACCCAGCGAGACCAGATGGGCGGCCTTTCCCGTCCAGTAATTTTTCCTCTTTGCATAAAGGCGAAGGAGAGTGTAAGGTGGATTTAGTTACCAACGTAAGGGGGCAACTTCGTCTCAATACTTCACGTGATACAGAGTTGTTAACGGGGAGGAAATACAACAACGGTGTTCTTGGTTCATCCACACGCTGACATATGACAATGCTGTCCGACAGTCGAGTCAGCTAGCCTCAGTGATCAGCATATATATCTTATTTTTCATTTATTATACTTTGTCGCTGTCTCCCGCGTTAGCGAGGTAGCGCAAGGAAACAAACGAAAGAATGGCCCAACCCACCCACATACACATGTATATACATACACGTCCACACACGCACATATACACACCTATACATCTCCATATATATATATATATATATATATATATATATATATATATATATATATATATAAAATATCAGTAGATCGGTATTAAGATCTTGTACTTCGTAACCCACCTTTTACCTCGGTAAATTCACTACTCATCAGCAGTCCTGACGAAGTGCTTAAGAGAGAGAGAGAGAGAGAGAGAGAGAGAGAGAGAGAGAGAGAGAGAGAGAGAGAGAGAGAGAGAGAGAGAGAGAGAGAGGACGGTGTTCGCTTATGTAGCACGTGTGGCGCTCATGAATCAATCCCTTGCTGACCCTAGCCATGATCCCACGTCCTTAAACGGTCACCACCGGCCTCCCTTTAAGGCTTCCGCCTCATGCCACGGGAGTCCGTCATCGCGTCTGGTATAAACACGTATCATAACCAGCAAAACAGATAGGGTCGAACTGATGCTTCTGGTATCACTGGAGGTCCTTGATGGGCTCCTGGGGATGTCCTTAACACCGTCAGCGTGCCTCCTTGCCAGTCAGTAACTGTCAAAACCGCCATTCATTTCACATAGGACTACCTCCAATCACAAGTGCAGATCCACGTCGTATTCTAACGAATGACAAAAAGCAGCTCGTCAAAAGAAATGAGTTTCATATTAACAGCTTCACGAGTCTTAATGACAAAAGATGTCTACTGAGTATTCCCTACTACAAAAGCTGTCTCAAGACTATTTCCTACTACAAAAGCTGTCTCAAGACTATTTCCTACTACAAAAGCTGTCTCAAGACTATTTCCTACTACAAAAGCTGTCTCAAGACTATTTCCTACTACAAAAGCTGTCTCAAGACTATTTCCTACTATAAGAAGGTGTCTCAAGACTATTTCCTACTACAAAAGCTGTCTCAAGACTATTTCCTACTATAAGAAGCTGTCTCAAGACTATTTCCTACTATAAGAAGCTGTCTCAAGACTATTTCCTACTATAAGAAGCTGTCTCAAGACTATTTCCTACTATAAGAAGCTGTCTCAAGACTATTTCCTACTACAAAAGCTGTCTCAAGACTATTTCCTACTATAAGAAGCTGTCTCAAGACTATTTCCTACTACAAAAGCTGTCTCAAGACTATTTCCTACTATAAGAAGCTGTCTCAAGACTATTCCCTACTACAAAAGCTGTCTCAATACTACTTCCTACTACAACAAAAGCTGTCTCAAGACTATTTCCTACTACAAAAGCTGTCTCAAGACTATTCCCTGTTTCTAAAGCTGTACCTAGACGGTGCCCTAATACAGGAACTTTCTAAAGACGATTCCCCATTACAAAAGCTGTCTAAAGACAAAAAGAAAAAAGTAATCTATCAAAGTGGCAGTAAGTGCGATGACATCCATCTCTAGATCCGCTAGCCTAGCCGGAAATGATGATCAGCAGAGCCAACGCAAACAAACTTAAACAAACCATGAAATCAACTATTGGCAATTTAGTTCGCCTTGACAAATACCCGTTCTTACCTTGTGCACGTCAGCAGCTAATTGCTTCATGTATCAACATTATGACACCGTGTTCACTGACAGATCGGAAAAAAAAAAAATAATTCAATAAATAAAAGTATGTTTAAGTTTCCAGAAATGATACCCGACATAGAAAACGGACCCAGTAATAGCACAATGGTACGCGTCTTTCCCTCCTCCACTGCCGGGACATAAATGGGTTTAAAAGTCTGTCATGCAAGACCGCTCGTACAGGTTAAGATTTCACTGGTCTTATCTGAATACTGAAGAAATATTTTCCACGCGTATTCGCAAGACTCGTCCCTAAGGTATGCAACAGGATGTGCTTATGAGAGAAACGAAAGAAAATGAAAAAGGCGTGAAATCGGACTTATTGATTTCAAGAAAAACAATATACATAGATTTTTAAGATATTCTTTATTTCTCCGTGTTCGCTCACACGAGCTGGACATATATAAGGATACGAGACTGTAAACGTTTCCCGATAATATCCACTATGATTTGTATCCGTTCTACACTTGGTAATCATCTCCGAACCATCCTAAATTAACGGATGTCTGATATTAGGTTAGATATAATAATTATCAAGTATATATATATATATATATATATATATATATATATATATATATATATATATATATATATATATATATATATATTTTTTTTTTTTTTTTTTTTTTTCATACTATTCGCCATTTCCCGCGTTAGCGAGGTAGCGTTAAGAACAGAGGACTGGGCCTCTGAGGAAACATCCTCACCCGGCCTCCTTCTCTGTTCCTTCCTTAAAAAAAAAAAAAAAGAGAGAGAGGGGAAGATTTCCAGCCCCCCGCTCCCTTCCCTTTTAGTCGCCGTTACAATGGACAGTAGAGGGTAAACAGATCCTTATCACATGACCAATCACTTCTTGGGCGATCAGCTGTGCCCATCTCTCACATCATGCATGTGACCTGGTCCTTACCGAGTGGCTTGAACTGCATAGACCGCTGGCAAGTCAGTATGACGGAGGCCAGGCCACACCTCACCCTTCCTCCAGGCTAGTGTGAGATGGACTGTCAGCTCGACCTCCCATTCTCTCTCTCTCTCTCTCTCTCTCTCTCTCTCTCTCTCTCTCTCTCTCTCTCTCTCTCTCTCTCTCTCTCTCTCTCTCTCTCTCTCTTCTCTCTCTCTCCGTCTGACGGAGAATGTGGACGACTAATACCCCAACATTAGATACGATAACGGATGATTACGGGATACTGTAAGTCCAATAGTGCACTGATGAAAAAATTATTATACTAACCAATGATCCATCTTGTAAATAGTGGATGTAACATGAAAATATGATCACTAAACGGATGAGCAGCCATCTCAATACGTATATGAAAATGGAATGACGTGAATATATGAATACTAATGACATGTACGAGGCCTTCAGAGAGGTGAGTGCAGGTAGCCCCAAGCCAGAGCGGCCGTGGCGGGACCGTGTGACTGCAGATGGACGATGACCATACCTGGCACCAACCAGCTGGTGGTCACCTCCACCATCATCTGAGCTCCGCCTGTACGTGTGTGTGTGTGTGTGTGTGTGTGTGTGTGTGTGTGTGTGTGTGTTGTGACGTTCTCAGCTGTACTGGGGAGCACCAGGTACAATACGTAATGCTAAGATGGTGTGATGAAATAATGATAATATCCGACGATTTCACCGTTTCATATGTACACGTTTTTCAAACTCATGGTAACTCTTCGTTTTCTATTCGTCTATCTGTATCTGTTTAGGCGTCTTTGTGCTCAGCACTGTGCCTGAAGCAGGTCAGATTACCTCCTATTTCGCGAAGCCGTTGCCTGAGCAAGAGGCAGTTGCCATGAATATTTAGAGTTCATTAGAAAAATACATTAAAAAGGTCTTACCACAGGGACCATTAACAAGTAGACTTTGACTTCCACCCAGTTAGAGATGCGGGCCTGACGCAGGACTGTGAATACAACCCTGGCCATAAAACGTGTGAGAGTTCCTGTCATGCATGAGAGATCTCATTAGTGTACGTGTCCGGCCAATAAACACTGACAGGAATGAGGTGGCGTGGCGTGTGCCCTCGGCAGGAATGGAGACTGGGTGCACCCAGAGAGTCACACGCTAACGAGGGAGGAAGGAAGGTACGAGTCGAAGAAAATTGTTGAAATGAAATAACAATGAAGGAGAGATATGGAGCATAATGTGAACACAGATGAGGTACAGTGTGAACTAAGGCAAGGAGAAGCTGGATGACGCGCAGCCTCAATTAACGCACCTTATGGACATTCCAGCCACTGGGTATAGAAGTCATCACGTCTCAGCGATTTCACACAAGAGAGAGAGAGAGAGAGAGATATGAAAGAAGATGGAATTACGTCTCACTAAATAGAGTTTCCCATGAATGAAGAGTATCTGGTGTTGCCCAGTGGTAACAGACCGTAAGGGGTGACTGTGCTAAGAGTATATACTGTAGAGTGAAAGGTGTGGTAACCCGGGGCGGATGTGGTGCAACTGGTAGAAAGAAAACGGCAACAAAGAATCATTCTTGATCATATATATACTTCTCTTGAGCTGGATCCCGAATGGCAGAAGGAAGGGGAAGGTGATGACCTTTGCTGACAGGGGGTGGACGTCTAAGAGGGAAGAAAGTGAAAGGTGTGAATCAGAGGTGAGAATAAGTGAATGGTGTGAATCTTGGGTTTATACTGAGAGGGAGGTATGGGTTTACGATGAGTACATATTGACAAGAGAGGAGGAAAGACGGGGTTGTACTGAGAGTGATGACACTACGTGTTCTGCCTTGGAGATCCTAGACGAGCGAAACCACACGGGTGTTCAAAGCAAAGTTCTCCCAGAATGGTCATGTGATCATTAACTTACATGAATATGTAATTTGAACTTAGACGAAAATACTCATTAAAGCGTTGGTAATCTCGTTACTCCCTCTGGATGAACATCACTTCAACAAAAAAAAAAAAAAAAAAAAAATCCCGCTTCAGAGACAAAGAAATTAATGAACTCTGACAAGTCTTAAAAAGTAGAGCTGGCACTTAATTGGTCAGGGGTTAAACCTTCCAGGGTTTCTTATCAGGAAGCAGATCTGCGAACTGGTACACTGCTGCCACGGTCAGAAACTGACTGTTTCACAGTTTAAACCGAACATATCAAAAGTCTTTGGTTCCAAACACACCCAAGACGCCAGTATCTTGGCATGTTCCCACCTGGAACCACAGCAAAACTCTCAATGACCTGATCGATTTCGAGTTTGGTTGTGAATTCTGCTTCATTAACAATGATCGTCTTGAGCCTATGAACACCGGTCGGCCACATCGCACACTAGCGTCATAAAAACAAAATAATTTCAAAAGAAAACTGTAGCGGATGTCAGCACCTTGTGTTAGTCTTACATTATATCTTGCCCCCTTTATAATACTATCTAGCACCGAGGGTGGGCATAGTTATCTCTACAAAGTCCTTATATTCATCAAAATGACGCGAGACATATAAAGGCACTATTCTTTATACCTCGCTATATATACCAATGATATCATCCACCTGGCAAGGTCGTCGCCCGCCAGCTACGCAGTCTTGTAAACCCTGTCCGACACCTTCCATGTACGAACAAGGTTCTCTCTTCTGTGTCTCCTGGAACAACATCATGAGTGACATGTGGCTCCTCTTGCCGCCGCTGCTGGAAGGCCAGTCCGGGGTCAACTATCCAGCGACAGCAATCCCTGAGGACGGTGTAGCAGGTACTGACCAAGGTAATGTAAGAGAGGGTTGTGGAAGAAGCATAGTATCAGAGGCAGGCTTGTTACTGATACGTCATTCTCTGCCCCTCAGTAGGTCGTCCCGTACAAAAATCTCCCCCCCTCCCCAACCCGAATCAACAGTCACTGCACATACTCGCACACTCACCCATACCAACACCTTTCACAGACACATTCTCCCCCGAGACCATCCCTCCGTCGCACCACACTTCGCAGTGCCCCAGTAAGGCTGTGGTTTATGCCGGTGTCAGGGAGCCTGCTGGCCGGAGCGACGTACAGGCAACAGGCATGCAAATGTTCGACCTTCCTCCGGCTAGGAAGATAAAATGATTACCATCTGCAGTCATTAACACAATGATCTGGTAACGTACGGCTTAAGCTTATCTCAGTGGTTCTCCTCACAGGCATACATACACTAATTTCTACATCTGCTTCCAATTATTTCACTCAAGAATGTGCTTTTAGCCGCGATAACAGTTTCTTTTATATAACCTCGTATCACAAAAGTGTTCTCTCTTTTGATCTCCCTGTCTGATCAAATCTCCCTATGATTTCTGGATTCCTTACATTGCCTCTCTCAACTACCTTCTTCACCTCTCAAGAGATCCATTTGCCCCTCTTTTTATCCTTCATCCCAGCTAGACTCACGTTGTACCTCCATCCATCACGCTCAGGCAAAAATGGCAAGTTTACACATTTCTCCTTCCGTTTCCCCCCCCTCAACACCCGCTTATATCTTGGCCTTCATCACACCATCTTCCCTGAACATCAAGGTCGAAAGACTCCACACCTTCTACAGCTTCCTTCAACAACAATAAGTCCGACTCTTTTCAGACACATTCATTTCCCAGTGACTCCACATTAATCTAAACTGCTTATTCAATAATGTACAAACTCTTTCCATCAGTTTACCACTAAATGCAAAATATCTACATATAACGACATCTTCAGTTCCCTCTCACTTCCATCATCTGTTCATTCGCACCATGATCCATACCCAGTCGATAACCTCTCTTCCCCACTCCTATTAATGACAGACCAGCAATACAAACCTACGAAATATCTCTAATGTAACACTGAAACACTTAGCTTCTGAAGAAAGCAGCATTCATTTTACAAAATCCTTTCCCTATCTCTTAAAGCTCCTCACTTTACACATTCTTCATGTCTTCTGAAGTTTGTAAGTCGTAAGATTGCATGCACTCTATTTTCTCTCTTTTAGTTCTTGTTATGCACAAACAGTGCGGGAGTAAAAAATGTGATCCATCAAACTGCTTTCTCTACAGTAATTCTCGCCGACTTCCTTCTTTTACCACAAGAAACCATCCTTGCTGGTGCATCACGATGAACCACATCTTCCACAATCGGTAGAGCGAGATATTTCTTTTTTCATTTTCTTTGTTTTCACATATAATGTGACGTGCTATGAGATCATCACGACCTCCATCCATTGCCCCGGGACAACCAAACACCCTCCTCCTCCTCCTCCTCCTCCTCCCGGTATGGCTCAGGAGCCTTACCATATTACACTGACCCAGTCATCTTATCATCATGCTTTACCACCTCAGCCAAGTAATTCTCCTCCTATCTCTCTGTCTTTCTCTCAGCACCTTGCTTCCATCACTCGACAGTTCCGATAACTTCTCCTGTCCACGAACATTCTCCTCTCCGTTCACCTGGAACCGTCCTGACCTCTGGCATTTTTCCCCTCATTTCTCCTCCTCCTCCTAAGTGTTTTCGTCCTCCTAATAAGTCAGAGGTCAAGGTGATCACCATCACACTGTAAGAAAGGCTTCGGCACCCTAAGAAGCCATCGCCTCGGGATGCCAAACTACTCAAAAAAAAAATGTCCTAAGAACGGTGGGTGTCTGTATGCTAACAGCTTTAACCTTTCTGTGATTCTCTTTTCGACACATCACTCTGGATCTGATATTATCTGACTGAGAGCTAGGGCGAAAAAAAAATGGGCAGGATATACGGTTGCTGGAGACGTTTAGGTCTACGTGACCCACAGGAATGGGTCAAGGGTTTTGATCACAGGTGATGTATGTCGTGGATCTGTATGTAACTGCGGAAAAAAAAAGGGGAGAGATGAATTATCTGTTGGGCGAGTGTAACCTGCGAGAGGTGGACAAAAACAAGCAGTCAAGAAAGGTGCAGCCCCGGGAGCGCAAACTGAAATCTCGGTACAGGAAAATACAGATTTAATGAGGTCTAGGTTGGAGTAAAGATCAGCACAGTTACGCCTCTACCAATACGGTTATGTACCAAAACATAACCAAAAGGAACTAACACAGTGTAAAGCTTCTACAAAAGACGGGTTACCTGGAATGACTCGGTGGGGCTACCTGAAAGAACCATTGCGTTGACCGACGTGCAGTAACCGAGGGACACATATGGTAAATGGCACAGTAATGAAAGATGGATCATATGTATGAAAAAAGAAAAAAAAAAAGAATGGAAGAATCTGCCAGGTTTGTGTACTAAGTATAATGTCTCTGTGCGTACACGAGACACATAACATACAGCCAAAGCTGAGCATTTCCCTAACAAATAACGATATATGTATAAACACACACATCCTCACACTGACACAACTGTAGGATGAGGGTTCTATAATGTCCGAGGAATATAAATGCTATGTCTTACATGCACCCCAGTGACGTGGGTCATTCGGTGTACTGGTATGTGGCAGAAAAAAAAAAAGATCCTGTATTTGCGTTGTCATGGGAAAATAAGATGATTATAAAAGTGAAATTAACTTGCGTTACATAACACAAGCAGTGTTCTTATGGGCATAATGATGACGTAATGGTGAAGGGTTCAGCCCGAAGGCTGTAAAGACATGTTCACATTGATCCATTTCGCTCCTGCAGTCTGTTCTACCCAACACTGGGTACTTTGTTCTTTCGTCGGACAGAAACCTACACTCGCTCCTTAGTCTTCGCACATACTCCTCAGCTTTACCCCCATCATCACTGATGAAATCAATGGTGAAAAAAGAAAGAAAATGGGAGTTTTTTTTTAAGAGTTCTCCTCGATAGAGACACAGTACAACACGAACAAGGTACCTCCAGCTAGTACTCAGGAAGGCGTCCTTTTCAAGTGACTTTGCCACACACATTTTTCACATGAAAGCTGAACCCCTCTCCCTGCGCCAGGCAAATACCCATCGATCGTATCGTGAACGTACGAAAATATCTCCCTTTTGTTCAGAAATTTTCCCTTGTGGTTTTACCATGACCAACGCATCTGAGGACAACTTTCTCTCGACCATCAAGCGTGCTAAACTGGAGTTTTTAAGAGATGCGAGTACCGCCGACGATCGGATTTTTGCTTCATTCTAAGGATATTTCTAAGGAAATTTTGGGGGAAAAAATGATAAGGGAAGTTTGTTGATACAAAATGAGAGAGAGAAAGATTCGCACGGATGCTTATGCGTAACCAAACTATAATACACGAATATAACCATACGCAGATCCCTAAGATTTAAGATTAACCTGTCAACTTGAAGCACAAATGGAGCACTTGAAGCTCGGGTCATCCTTGGAATTACTACCTCTGTATATGTTCTGGCAAATGCTTCGTAACTCCTACCTAGGGCCAGTGCTGACACATTCAAAACTTAACCTGAAATACGATATCTTTTTTAATCTGCAGTTGGCCGCGTCTGGTCATCATCACTTGTGCTACCACACTTAGAAAAGAAAAAAGGATTGAGCATTGAACCCCGTAAACCACTCATACTTCAAGAGGAACAGTGTCGAGGAATCATTAACCTCTGCTGATAAAAACTATAAGTTGTTCTTTCACTTTGTGTTGTTCTTCTCGTGAAGCCCAGCCTCACACACTGGACGACCTCCCGTATACTCATGTTAAGATGAGCCAGGCAGGACCAAGGGTACCCCATTCCTTCACCCATCTTCAATACCCGCCAATCAAACTTCCCGGGCGATGGGAGGTCACCTCTTTCTCTTTTCCCCCTCAGCAACTAGATTCTTTAAATCCCAATCACTCTCCGTCATCTCTCACCAGTTTCTTGAAGGCTAACATGGTACTGTCTTTGCCACCTGCTCTTTGCAGGCTCTTTGGTCAATCATCTCTGCCACCAGCTTCAAGGTCCATGGGGTTTGCATAGCACACCTCGAAATGTTGCCGGAGACCTGGCCTTAGCCTGATTCACTCAAAGGGACCCAAGTGCCCAGTCTATAATTACCTCGAGATATATTACTCTATTTCTATCCTCATGCTGAGTACGAGTTACGAGTTACACTGTGTACCTGGCTTGTGAGTCTACACCCACATCATGAATCACTTGCACCTGGATTACTATCTCCATGCCTTTGTACTTTTACCACACTGATGTGTGAGTCCCTGATATCTTCCACGATCACACACGCCCTCGAAGGGACCAGGTGGTCTCTCGCTGTTTGAATTCCTTTGTATTCCTTTGAATGATCTCCACCTTGATTACTATCTCAACGAATCAACATCACGGATCGTCCGCACGTGGATTACTATCTGAACTAATCACATCACGCATCGTTTACTACCGCACCACCGTCACAACTAATTACATCGCGGGTCGTCTGCGTCTGGACTACCACCTGAACCATTCACATCACTTGCAGCTACTCCAAGCGCCTGCAGCAGAGCAGCACACTATCGCAAACGAACACAAAAACATAAATCATTTCAACGCGGCCCATCAGTTGCTTACTGCGTAAACTACCAACTACGGAGCTATGTAGGGCAACGCTAAAATAACTTTCACTACACTGCATTTGTTGGGCAAGCAGAACGCACCGTCATGTTCTGCAAGGCGGGGCGAGGCTTCTGACCACAGAGTTTGTTCAGCGACTGTTAAAGGCAAGTGGCGTTTAAGACCATAGTTAAACTACCAAACTGGGAGTCGGTTAGTGGCTAGAGCAGAATATCGCAACTGTGCGGTCACCTGCTGATCAAATGTTCTTCTTGCTTCTTCTTTTTCGTACTTTTCTTAAGTTTCTCTTTCATACTTTTCTTAGGTTGGTTCATACTTTTCTTCTTAAGTTTCTTCTTTCATACTTTTCTTCTTAGGTTTGTTCTTTAATACTTTTCTTCTTAAGTTTCTTCTTTCATACTTTTCTTCTAAGGTTTGTTCTTTCATACTTTTCTTCTTAAGTTTCTTCTTTCATACTGTACTTCTGTTCCTTCTTTCATAGTTTCTTCTTTCATACTGTACTTCTGTTCCTTCTTTCATAGTTTTACTTCTGTTTCTTCTTTCATAGTTTTCTTCCTTTATACTGTTCTTCTGTTTCTTCTTTCATACTTTTCTTCTAAGGTTTGTTCATACTTTTCTTCTTAAGTTTCTTCTTTCATACTTTTCTTCTCAGGTTTGTTCTTTCATACTTTTCTTCTTAAGTTTCTTCTTTCATACTGTACTTCTGTTCCTTCTTTCACAGTTTTCCTCCTTCATACTGTTCTTCTGTTTCTTCTTTCATACTTTTCTTCTTAGGTTTCTTCTTTCACAATATTCGTATGTTTTTCTTCTTTCACAGTTTTCTTCTTAACATTTCCTCTTTCTTGATGTCTTCTTAAGACTCCAAATTTCATACATATCTCTCCTTAGGTTTTTCTTTCATACTTTCCTTGTTTGTCTTTTCATACTTTACATGATTCTTCCTTTATACTTTTCTTAGGGCTTCTCTTTTCATAGCTTTCTTCTTGTGTCACTTCTTTCATACTGTTTTTTTTTTTCATACTTTCCTCCTAACGTTCCTTTTTTCCGTACGTTTCTTCTTTCCTGCTTTCTTTCCTTTTTTCGTACGTTTCTTCTTTCCTGCTTTCTTTCTTTTTTCCGTACGTTTCTTCTTTCCTGCTTTCTTTCCTTTTTTCGTACGTTTCTTCTTTCCTGCTTTCTTTCCTTTTTTCGTACGTTTCTTCTTTCCTGCTTTCTTTCCTTTTTTCGTACGTTTCTTCTTTCCTCCTTTCTTTCCTTTTTTTCGTACGTTTCTTCTTTCCTGCTTTCTTTCCTTTTTTTCGTACGTTTCTTCTTTCCTGCTTTCTTTCCCAGAGGTACAGTTGTGAGCCATTCCTGTACTCCTGGTCCGACCGACGCTAAGCGCAGCCAGCTACGGTGCAGGACCAAGGCCCAGTATGCCCACACCATTCCTCTCATCTTGCAAAACTAAACCAAAGTCTGGTGACCCAGATCAAGGAACAGACATCAACATTGCTGACGTCTGCAATAAACTCCACGGGAATCAGCGCGACGACTTTATACCAGTAGTGCCACCGGGGCTGCACGTGCTTAACTTTACCTGCCAAAGGTTGGGTCCTCTGGTGTCAATCAGTGTTCATACCGGATTCATATCTGTCACGAACCGCAAACTTCTGCGGTGAAATGAAAAAAAAGAGGGGGAAGTTTACCCATATACGGTATAATGGGATCATTAATGGCTACCTACCACAGTGCTGATTAAGGCGTTCGATTTGGGGGACAAACTATGGCAGTGGAGTGAAGAGCGCGAAGCTGGTAAACTCCTCAAGTTTCGTATGGCATGAGGACGGCGGAATGAAAGGTGATGATATCAGGGCAAAGGAGGTGGAGACAGACTGTGATGTATGGTTGGATACCGAGTGGTCCAGGAGGGAGAGTGGAACACTTTTTGTTGGAGGGGGCGGCCGTAAATGCAGGCTGAAATGTCAGAGATGTGAAAGGTAAAGCAAGCCGTTCGTGCCCTGAGGAAGACTGGGAGAGAGAGAGAGAGAGAGAGAGAGAGAGAGAGAGAGAGAGAGAGAGAGAGAGAGAGAGAGAGAGAGAGAGAGAGAGAGAGAGAGAGAGAGAGAGAGAGAGAGAGAGAGAGAGAGAGAGAGAGAGAGAGAGAGAGAGAGAGAGGAGGGGGGGGAGTCTCACACACTGTGAAAAGATCATCTTAGAAAACGTAGTTTACCGGAACGTTTGGCTTGGACACAAAGGCCTCAAGCAAGAACGTGACTTGGCAGACGGTAAGAGAAGATCCTCATCCCCCCCCCCCCCTTTTTTTTTAACGGTGTGATGTTGAAGTACGGAAAGCGACCAAGAGAGAACTATGAGTGCAAAAAGAGAAAAAGAGGTTAGTCGTGGTGGAGAAAGTGAAGGTGAGACTCCTACGATGGCATGGATACGCGGCAGGAGTACCTAAGGTGAAGGAGATAAGAAGATAAAGGATACAATGGAGGAAGCAGGAAGCTTGGTTCCCTCATATCAAGCTTCCCCGCTCTCTCTGCCCCGTCAAACTACTGTGTGGCCGCTGACGACTCAAGGGTGGGCTGCTGTGATATACGTTTCTTTTCCTGGATCGCAAAACTCTCGGGACACTTTACCCCCTCAATGTCTTTCCTAACTATGATCTGCTCTTTTTTGTCTATCAATGCGCGTGAGTGTATGTGTGTGGGCGCGATCATGTACCTTAAGCATGATGTGTGTGTGTCTATCATTCAGGTTACGATCTCAGCTCTTTGAAATATATATATATATATATATATATATAAACTTTGGAGCATATAAAACTGTGGCTCGACGACCTAAGATTTTATACCTGTATGAGGCTACACCGAGGGTAGAAAGTCACATTTGGCGAGGTTGTATCGCTGTCAATGGACGAAAGAACTTATCACTCCAAAGGAGTCAAAATTTTCCCTGCTTTTGATTGTAGTGCAGCCTTGGAGATGCTAGAGCACAAGTCGCTCTGGGATTTTGAGTGTGTTTGTGTGTGTGTGTGTGTGTGTGTGTGTGTGTGTGTGTGTGTGTGTGTGTGTGTGTGTGTATATACATATATATATATATATATATATATATATATATATATATATATATATATATATATATATATATATTTTTTTTTTTTTTTTTCTTTTTTTCTTTGTCTTTCTTTCTTTCATACTATTCGCCATTTCCCGCGATAGCGAGGTAGCGTTAAGAACAGAGGACTGGGCCTTTGAGGGAATATCCTCACCTGGCCCCCTTCTCTGTTCCCTCTTTTGGAAAATTAAAAAAAAAAACGAGAGGGGAGGATTTCCAGCCCCCCGCTCCCTTCCTTTTCAGTCGCCTTCTACGACACGCAGGGAATACGTGGGAAGTATTCTTTCTCCCCTATCCCCAGGGATAAATAACCTGAGATATATATATATATATATATATATATATATATATATATATATATATATATTGGAAAGGATAGGATCACAATTTTGCTCGTGATCCCCGTGGACTCATAGGAATATATATATATATATATATATATATATATATATATATATATATATATATATATATATATATATATATATATATTATGTGTGAGTATGGAGTAATCTTCCTCACGCGCTCTTGACTCATCAATTTTTGCCAGAGACATACATCTGGAGACCTATGATACAAGCAAAAAAATAGCCTTTTTTTCTTTATGTTTTATGCAAACGCACAGTCTGATTTTCGTACAAGATTCGTGTGAATTTCATATATTTTGTAATGTTCTTGATAAACCATTATTCAAGACATTAAAATCACACCCCCCATCCCTGGAATGTAACGAAATAATCGGGTTACTGATGATTGAGAATCTTGGTATGCAAATAATAGGAGACTCTCGGCGCCAACATTTTTTTTACAGCATCTTCAGCACCCATGATGGGTCGACTTGGGCTGTCCCTGCATAATGCAAGGGGGGGAGCTGTGCGCATAGAGGCAGGGAGGGCGAGTGGCCGTTGCCATGCATGTTCTGGGTCCAGCACGTACAAACACCGCAACGTGATATCGTACTCCACAATTAACCACTTCGGCATGACGGTACAATACCTGTGCGCGACGGTGCCATTCCTGAGTACGAAGATACGATACCTGAGCACAATGGTTTGCTCCCCTGACTACGATCGGTACAACCACTGAGCACGATCCACGGCACTTCGTGAAGACCACTGAGGACGACACTAAGTTCCTCGAGTGTGAAGGCACGACTCAAGCACGAGGGTCCGATCCTGGGAGAACTACACTATGACCCTTGGGGTATGATGGCGTAACCTCTGACCTAGCCCCTTGAGGGTCAGGACAAAACCCAAGACATCCTACTTTCGTGTCATACCGTCGTGCACCAGGAAGAAAGAACGACGGAAGGTTGTATGGAGGGGAAAAGCCACTTCCAGTGTGGATGTTCCACTCCTGAGAGTTGAAATAGAAAAAAAAATTATGAACAGCAGAAAAAGGTTTGTATATATATATATATATATATATATATATATATATATATATATATATATATATATATATATATATATATATACAGTTGAGCAGCTACGGCAAGCTACCAGTCCAGCAGCGAGCCTGGCGTCTGGCTTAACAAAAGAACGTGAAGTAAAAGACTGAACCTCATCACAGTAATGAAGGTGACGCTGTCGCCAAGAGGCAGAGAGCGAAGGCTGGGGTCACTCAGCACGGGGTTTACTGGGCCTCTTGGCTGTGTCACCTCTCACCACCGGTGAGCCAGCCTTGTGGCCGGGTGGGATAGCGGCAGGAGACGTCGTTAGTGTCAACCAGGAGAGAGCCTTGTTCTATTCATGGGTGGATTAGCAATAAGGTGGGTGAGTCACCCATTATTGCCATGACTGGTAATTTCGGTTCTCACGTTACCTTACAAAATCTTACCCAACTAATTCCAAAACTGCGAGCAGGTAAGGTCAAATAATATCTTCGGTAAAATCTTAGAAGTCCTTTACCTATTACTACGTACGCAAGGTAAAATAAATTATCAGATCTAAATAATCCGATCAATCTTCAATATATATATTTATATATATATATATATATATATATATATATATATATATATATATTATATATATTTTGCTTTGTCGCCGTCTCCCGCGTTAGCGAGGTAGCGCAAGGAAACAGACGAAAGAATGGCCCAACCCACCCACATACACATGTATATACATACACGTCCACACACGCACATATATATATATATATATATATATATATATATATATATATATATATATATATTATTTTTCCCCATACATATTCGCCATTTCCCGCGTTAGCAAAGTAGCGTTAAGAACAGGGGACTGAGCCTCAGAGGAAATATCCTTACTTGGCCCCCTCTCTGTTCCTTCTTTTGGAAAATTAAAAATGGAAGGGGAAGATTTCCAGTCCCCCGCTCCCTCCCCTTTTAGTCGCCTTTTACAACACGCAGGGAATACGTGGGAAGCATTCTTTCTCCCCTATCCCCAGGTATATATATATATATATATATATATATATATATATATATATATATATATATATATATATATAGTTTTACATGGAACTGTGGTAGTTTTCCGCTGCAAAGAATGCATATTTTCGTCAATTCAGTTGACCGTCTTACATAAATCAAAAGACGGCTCTTTCTGCAACGCTCGTTAAAATCTTACATAACAACGAAAATGTACATAACGAGACCTTAAAACAAACACTAAAAATTTTTTTTTTTCCTCGTCAAAGAATTAGAATTCAGACAATGTACGTTGGTGGCCACGTAGGACATGCAGGCTGCGTCTCTCTCGGGGTGTGGGTGTCGTATTCCATCTGGGGACGAGCGAGACTTTTGTGGAGAGTTGAGCATCTGCGGCGGGCAAGGACTGCAGCAAGCTGGGGCGCAAATAGCTTATTGCTACGGAGAGAACTTAGGCCAAGCTTACAGTGGTGCAGTGAGTGATATACGCAGAGGTTGCCGTATTTAGCACTGCTTGAAAGTTGTCTAGTTCTGCTTGCAAAGAAATGGTCGCTTGCCTGAGTCTGCGAAGCATTAATTGTGACAAGGTTACCAATCGTCCCAGCATGCAAATGTCACAAGGTCACGGTCCTTCCGGCGTGCAAAAGTTACCAAGATCACCCACGACTGAGGCGGGCAACTGACATTTAAGTAGTGGACAACAAGACTTGTGGGACCCCTGGTGAGCAGGGCGGCCGGCAACACTGCTGGGGAGACCGGGGCTTGTCTGAGACTTAGCCATTCCAAGCAGGACACAATTAATAATAATTATGGTGAAGGAGCTGAGGCCCCTGACCAACCCAGCACAAAAGACAAAAAAACTAGTTAGTATTTGATTCAACCACCATGAATCACCAGCATCCAGTTAGTAAATTAGAGTTAAGAACTTTAACGTTGTCAACGGCAAACTGGCTTCACTAAGAAGTCAGGTATCATTTCCCCTGGAAGAAATTCTTATGCCTTAATGTGATGACTGGTAAGAGAGCGAGTGGCACGTGCAGGACAAAACAACATTTCACGACGAATCATACATGGATATCCTCATTCGGTATATGTAAGTCAAATGTATACCTTTTGAGTGTATGTGTCCTTCAAGCACAATTCTCAGTCATATACTAAAAAAAAATCAATCATTTCAGAGAACTTCAAAATATCACCCTAAGATCTGGAAATGATCAAGTGCAAAGTGATTCTTGTTGTGGCATAAGCAGATATCAAGCTTTCTTCTTGGTCAACGTGGCACAGAAGCCAGCCGGTCTGCCACCTTCAGCTGACCTCAGAGACGGTTCAAGAGCCAGCCACTCCACTGCAGGTTATGCCCTCTGGCTGTAGCTGCTGCCCGCCGCTCGCGCCGAACGGCTGTGACCTCTACAGGTCAGCCAGACATCATCATCATCTGCCACACGAACCCTGCAGAGGAAATAAAGTACAATTTCCATGATCTTGGAAAATCTACCAACATTGCAGTGGGTTTATCCCCCATGTGTGTCTGCTAGTGTGCAGGAAAAACCAGCGACACACTGTGTTAGCCCTCAGTTCCGCCACACCCCGGGCGGCGTGGGCAGCCAAGATGACGTTGGTCGGCTTCCCACGCAACAACTACCTGGGAATCCCAACGATTATCGGCGCCGCCAACTGGGGGGAGCATCAGGTGTCCTGCAGAGGGGCAGAAACAGGAGAGGCTGCGAGGCCCGGGCCTCGAAGAAGGATGCAGCCACGTCGGGAGTAAACGAGAGACTTAAACAAAGAGGTGCAACGGTCAAGGGCGTGACCAAGGGATCTACATTCCCGTCTTCTGTCCTTCCTTTTCTACTCCCTCCTTCCGTGACAGCCTCATTATGTCCAGCTATCGCACAGGGGGAAGACCAGGTAATACTGAGGGAAATCCAAAAGGGATTTATCCGATGAAGTTGGAAAACCTAGAAGCGAGACGAGGGCTAGGATACTCCACTCTCATCATCAAATATAGGAATCCTTAACCCAAATGTGATATTGGAAGAGAACCAACAGGATTCGTTGTGGTCCTGACTGTTTTCCGGGGACGCGATCATGATAACGTTTTGAAGAAACACGTTTCCTTAAATTCGTCGTGAATATAAAGGTTTACGCAAGTAAATGTTAGGTTCACCAACTCTGAATATATAAGAAAACACATCTCATATGACCATAATAGTGAGTTGGGCAAAGCTGAAAGTATTGGTTAGATGTCGGACAACGACGTCTAAAGACACCGTGGACACACATATATATGAATATATATAAATCTTCTGCTATATGCTTACATGCATGATATCAGCGTCGTACGAAAACATGCCGAATTTAGGAAATGGGTTATATTTCGGAGAGACATTTCTACTTGAAATTGGTTTCGGGAAATAAGCACAAATAAGTATATATAGAAGGTATTAGCAGACAGTGAGAATAGTGTGGTAACGTGTGGAGATGCCTGATGACATTGCTAACTTCTTTTTACAAAGACAACGTGTCGCAGGCCTTGATTAGATACTGACCAAAACATAACAGGCCGCAGCACAGGACACAGCGTACGCAAACATGAGCAACGCGACTGCAAAATGCCGACCGAGTCTCACAGAAAATGCACGAGTATTTACCAGCATGACTACAGTCAAGTGATATGTTCTGAAACTGGCCGTCATTTTGCCTTAAGAAAATAGCATAAAAACACCGTGACTTAATGTAAAACAAACGAATGTAATGTTAGAACAAAAAGATCATGAATCATTCTGTTCTCCGACGAGTGTAATACGTCATGGGCACAAAGAAAACACTTTAGGGACACGCTTCAGGGCTGGTAAACTGCGCGTCCAAAGATGCGCGCTGAGGCTGAAGACTGGTACAACACTTGAGGACATACATCGGTGTACAATGAAGTGTGACGTTGTGAACGTAACGAACGATGCGAACTCGTAAGATTACCTAGGAACCGTGTCCTTAAGACACACAGAAGTTTCTAAACTTAACAACTGTCTTATGTCAATCTCTGTCAAGGACTGAATGTAATCGCGACAGTGATTCTGGATCAAAACCCATAAGGACAAAATAATCAAGTGACGGAGTTGTGAGAGGAGGACTAAATCTCCTAAGTTGAACCTCCTTTCATACAGTCGCACGTAACTTAGTTTGTCTTTGGCTAACTAAACCTAAGTCAGTTTACCCCACACTTTCTTTGTCACTGCTTCCCCCCACATCTCCACCTCTCCATTTTCTTGCGTTACCCGGCGCTAATTTTTTTTTTTTTTCTTTGCGTTCTCCTCATCTGGACATTTTCCATCCTTGATATCCAGAGGAGGTAAACTTAATCAAGCTAAGAGGATATCTATCATAGGTCCTCGCAGTGGCTGCTCCCACCGGGCCCTACTCATTAACTGGTCAGACATGATGGCATTACCAAAGGTTTGGCTGATCAGATATGCCTCGAGTATAATGACCTTGTAATTGTTCGCTGGCTGAGACAGCTGTTTAATTGTGGGAGCAAAGAATTGAATGAGAACTCTTTCTCTCTCTCTCTCTCTCTCTCTCTCTCTCTCTCTCTCTCTCTCTCTCTCTCTCCCTACAAACACACACACACACACACACACACACACACACGTCCTGGAAATGAAATCCTCGAGGACACTATGCGCCATAAGAAGGATTTATGACATAAGGAATAACAGCGTCGGTGAGAAGTGTGGTAGTAAGCGCAGTGTGGCTGGGAAGGCCAGCCAAAGTGTGGTGAAATGGTTCAGGCGTATGGAGAGGACGAGTGAAAGGGAGATCGAAATGAAAAATGGAAGGAGGGAGTGTCAGCTTTGGGGCATCGGCAGCAGGAACATGGAGGAGAGCAAGAAGCGTGCGCTGGATAGAATAAGATGGATCGATAAGGTACATGGGGGGCAGAGGTCATGTTGTTAATGAGGTGAGACTGGGCGGTGAAGATAAACACTGGGTGGTATGGTTGGCTCTGGTCTCGGTGCATGATACATAAAAGCCATTTTTTTTGCTTGTTTCTGATGTTACGTGGCAAAAGCAAGTATAATAATAAAAAATAAAAAAAAATATATATATATATATATATATATATATATATATATATATATATATATATATATATATATATATATACTGATAACAGACAAAAGTTATTCCTCTTCATACGGCCAAACGAAATGACAAGACGTATAAAGGCCTGTACAAACCGCTGTGCACATTACATATCGATGAACATAACGAACAAGAACAGCCGCTGTTTCCGGCCGTGAACAAGAAAATGAGGTGCAATCTCAACTTTCTGAAGGGGGTTTCTGCTCGTAACGTCTTGGGGTCAAGCGCCACCCTCCGGCATTCCTGAAACACGCGAGCCATACCTTCACGGGCTGCTGCGGCAAGTCACACACTTTCACCGTCACAATTTGACATGAAACATCATACTGCATCGTCACCGTCACTCATGAAGCTCTGGACATTTGCATATTCATATGTTTCTCAGAGGAAATGTGGCCTAGTGCCATGAGACTGTTGTCATCGCTGGCTACTTCTATCCTCAGAAAAGACGATCCGGAACATAAAAGACGAGGAAAAGATCGTAGTGAAAAGGAAAATGAAGACGAAGGTGGACACGTGTAAGAAGGAAGGACAAGTGAAACAAGGGTGGACACATGTAACAAGGGTGAACACGTGTAACAAGGGTTGACACGTGTAACAAGGGTGAACACGTGTAACAAGGGTTGACACGTGTAACAAGGATGGACACGTGTATCAAGGATGGACACGTGCGACAAGGATGCGTGACATTAAGTGACCAAGAAACGCACAGTGCGTCCTCCTACCTAACCACACGACCACATGCTTCTTAAAGATTTGAGAAACCCACGCTGAGGCATACATGTGTCAGCCGGGTCATAAATCTGGTCAGAACATAACCCACTGGTGACCAATCCTACTGGCGAGTATGACAATGAGCAGTCAAGTCATCTTGCAAGAACAAAATCTTTCTTTTTCTCTTTAGATTAGATTGACTGAATATCCTGTGATGCAGTCAAGGCAAATCGTACAGAAGCAAAAGATGTTTAGCCCCAAAGTCCTGATCTTTCATTAAGCTACTTCCTCTGATTGTGATATATGAAAAAGGTCTTTCACTACTTTACGACATACTTTCGCACATACACACCCACAAGGGTTGGGGACCTACGAAAGTAAGACTCCCTCCCCGTACAGCACAAAAGTGATTACACAAACACACACACACACACACACACACACACACACACACCAATCCATAATGAGCAGGTGGCATCTACCATCCATCTTTCCTCTTCTAACAGTCGACCAAACTCCCTCAGTGCATTGACCGTCTTCAGAACTGAACCGAAAATAAACTTCAGTGATCAATACATTACCGGATTATCATTACCATTAATAAAACTATCATTATCGTAAATCTGGTAACACTATCAACATTATTACAATATATATATATATATATATATATATATATATATATATATATATATATATATATATATATATATATATATATATAAACAGTCTGTTTCCTTGCGCTACCTCGCAAACGCGGGAGACAGCGACAAAGTATAAAAAAAAAAAAAAAAAAAATATATATATATATATATATATATATATATATATATATATATATATATATATATATATATATATATATATTGTAATATATATTACAATATATATATATATATATATATATATATATATATATATATATATATATATATATATATATATATATATTTCATACTATTCGCCATTTCCCGCGTTAACGAGGTAGCGTTAAGAACAGAGGACTGGGCCTATAAGGGAATATCCTCATCTGATATATATATATATATATATATATATATATATATATTGTAATATATATTACAATATATATATATATATATATATATATATATATATATATATATATATATATATATATATATATATATATATATATATATATATATATATATATATATATATATATATATATGTATTTCATACTATTCGCCATTTCCCGCGTTAACGAGGTAGCGTTAAGAACAGAGGACTGGGCATTTGAGGGAATATCCTCAACTGGTCCCCTTCTCTGTTCCTTCTTTTGGAAAATTAAAAAAAAAGAGAGGGGAGGATTACCAGCCCCCCGCTCCCTCCCCTTTTAGTCGCCTTCTACGACACGCAGGGAATACGTGGGAAGTATTCTTTCTCCCCTATCCCCAGGGATAATATATATATATATATATATATATATATATATATATATATATATATATATATATATATATATATATAAATATATAAATATATATATATATATATATATATATATATATATATATATATATATATATATATATATATACATATATATACATATATATATATCCCTGGGGATAGGGGAGAAAGAATACTTCCCACGTATTCCCTGCGTGTCGTAGAAGGCGACTAAAAGGGGAGGGAGCGGGGGGCTGGAAATCCTCCCCTCTTGTTTTATTTTGTTTTTTTTAACTTTCCAAGAGAAGGAACAGAGAAGGGGGCCAGGTGAGGATATTCCCTCAGAGGCCCAGTCCTCTGTTCTTAACGCTACCTTGCTAATGCGGGAAATGGCGAATAGTTTGAAAGAAAGATATATATATATATATATATATATATATATATATATATATATATATATATATATATATATATATATATATATATATATATATATATGTATTAATCTTATCACTGTCTTAATCAATAACACTAAGGTGGTTATCATTCTTATGTATCATTACGAATATCACACTTGTTTGAAGTCATACTGTTGATAACCACATGTTTATTAGTTATCTGGTCCTTCCCATCTGATCGCACATCTACCACACTTTACTTAACATCGGAAAAAGTCTAAACCATCATCTTAAGCGTAAAGCTATACAGAGAAGAGTCCACGTTGTTGATATGTATTACAGCAATCCATTCCGAGTGATAAAAATGATAAGATTTTATCCCTGCGTGAAGATACTGAGCGTTTCTACTTCAGTCTGAGGAAACATTTTACTGTAATTTGGGTTGTATGATAAAACACAACCATGTGTAGTCCAACTCGCAAGTATCCAAAATGAACACTCCATAATTTGTAGGGCAACCATTCTCCATTCTTTCCTTTTAACAAAACACCTGAGATTCTAACTATGTTAAACAGTATGAATCTAATTTTCTTTCTCCCTTCACGTAAAACTCCTAAAAAAATCTGTTTCCATTCGCAGAGAATTACATTATATGAGCGACAATGTTAACATACTAGTTAATGAGCGACAATGTTAACATACTAGGTAATGAGCGACAATGTTAACATACTAGTTAATGAGCAACAATGTTAACATACTAGTTAATGAGCGACAATGTTAACATACTAGTTAATGAGCAACAATGTTAACATACTAGTTAATGAGCGACAATGTTAACATACTAGTTAATGAGCAACAATGTTAACATACTAGTTAATGAGCGACAATGTTAACATACTAGTTAATGAGCAACAATGTTAACATACTAGCTAATGAGCAACAATGTTAACATACTAGTTAATGAGCAACAATGTTAACATACTAGTTAATGAGCAACAATGTTAACATACTAGCTAATGAGCAACAATGTTAACATACTAGTTAATGAGCAACAATGTTAACATACTAGTTAATGAGCGACAATGTTAAGGCACTAGTTATTCAGGTATATCACTGGTTAAGGAGGAACCACAGAACCATTTTCTTTTTTTTCTTATTTTCTTTTTTCGACATTCACCTTTCCTATCACCACGGCCCACCAATCTACAATAAGCATGCAGTTTTCTTCAAGGATCTATACAGCTCCTGAAGTCTTTTGAAGGTTGTGGTCTGGCTATGCTGCTCTCTCTCTCTCTCTCTCTCTCTCTCTCTCTCTCTCTCTCTCTCTCTCTCTCTCTCTCTCTCTCTCTCTCTCTCTCTCTTCTCTCAGCAGTGACTGACTGCTGCCCTAGTGGGCTGGATTCTCGCCTTTCCATCGGGACAAACGATCTCGCAAGTGATTCTCGCGATGACTTAACGACTTGATGACGTGGACAGACATTCCGGGTGCAATTTTCCCTTCCCTTCCGCTTTTTTGTTGAAGACCCGTAAATTTACGAGACCACGTCATGCCGCCGCAATTTTCCACATTTTAGCTCGACACTCGTGTTGCAGCCGAATCTTCCTGAAGGAAACTGTCGACTAGGAAAAGAAAAAAGAAGAATTAATTGCCAAGCATGATGGAGGCTTTTACTTTCTTACAAGATACTGGTAGTGAACTGGTTGGTCATTATAGTGTACACGTGAAGAAAAACGTGATATCTAACCTGTTATGAATTCAACGAACATTTATTACTGTTTACCAAATGTGAAAATTTCTTTGTGTTCAACACAATATCAACACCATTTTCTATGTATATCATATACACAAAGGATTTAAAATTTCCTTAGTTTCAACGTTTTCAGAACACCTCCAGCTTGGATTCGAACCTAACGTGCCTGTTTACGTATCAACAAATCAAAGCTCAAGAGCAAAACGAAAACCATAAGCAAGCCTAAAGCATGAGCGTTCCGCGCTTGCTAATCCCAAGACACACCTCGGCATACTAAACAGAACCCCAGGCAATATATCTCTGTGTTAATCTTCCAAACATGAAACTTCATTTTATATCTATAGATTAAACAAAAAATCACATATGGCTATCAACAGTAACTTTCAGTACAGTCCAAATCGCATGTGACTCAACAGTAAACTTTCAATAGTTCAAACACTATCAGCAAGTGAGACAGTCGAGTCGCTCAGCTCATCCTGTCTGCTGCTTCACGTCGCAGATGCTGTTCTGATCCCGAGTGCCTGATGCTCCTTCTACGTGACGGCACACATGCAGGAAACCTTTTTATATGTAATCTGGAGCACGGGTGGAGAAGCAGCATTTATCATGGTTGGCTGTCTTAAATGCTGGTCCGGCTCTTTGGTCACACAACACTGGTTCTCTACAGTGGAATCCTGAGCTATTTCCAGGAATGTTGACGCCTGGGCGTACCTCTGTGGTGTGAACAACTTACTACCAAGTTATTCTAAGATGTTCGTCCCCTTCGGATGCATCCAGACACTTTCCAGTCAAAGAAAGTCATCATAAACATGATGGCTGGCGATAGCTCCCACCCATCGCATCTTCCAGGAAACATATATCACACAGTGAAACAATCACCATCAGACGACATTTCGTCCGGCAGATCACACTGGAACTGCATGGTCAAGGGTGCCCACTCGCAGCACCGCGGGTGTCGTATGATTCCAGTTTTTGCCAATCATTTTCTCTATCCTTAATATGGTGAACTCTTGGGAGAAAACAAGCGTCGCTTTGATTCGGCTGCCCATGAAGTCTAGGGAGAGCCCTCGGACCTGTTTTATTCCTGGCACTGGTAATGTCAAGACCATCTGGTCGAGCTGGCATGATACCTCTAAGCTAAAGCTGGGCCTTCAACCACTACGCGATCACTGAAATAGAACAGGGAAGTGGTGAGGTGTGATACGTCCTCCACCACCTCCGCCCTGAGGAAACCGACGCTCGGCAACAACTACGATCCTTGGCCGACATCCACGTTCATCTCCTGCTTGTCCACCCGGACACTAAGTCTTTCCCAGGTTCCGGAGAGAGAGAGAGAGAGAGAGAGAGAGAGAGAGAGAGAGAGAGAGAGAGAGAGAGAGAGAGAGAGAGAGAGAGAGAGAGATGCCAGTAATACAGGAGAACCAGATTTTACCAGACCACATTATCCAGATCAGGATGCGATGAGATATCCAGTCGTAAGCTATACTTACCCCCTGGTCGTTGCCAGCTGTTCTCCTGAGATACACATTCCTGAAATGAACTACTCAGCCACCTGCAGTGGGTGCTAGATGACCTTCGTGACCTGACCGGAGAGAAACCTGGAGACATATGGTTGTTCTTACACCACAGCAACACTGTCGTATGCAGTTTGCAGCCACCAATTCAGTATGTTCATTATAATCCCACATTCCTCAATTTCCCTCACTACCATTTTTGAAGATCAATGTTAAGATCTGGGTGCATCTTACGGTGCTGTTCTAAGACTTCTTAAGAGTCTCTCTCTCTCTCTCTCTCTCTCTCTCTCTCTCTCTCTCTCTCTCTCTCTCTCTCTCTCTCTCTCTTCTCTCTAACCACCCGTACTACCATCAACAACTGGATGATCTCGTTCTTAAATGTCAATATTTTTTTTTTCTTTCACCAAGAAAGTGGTTTCCAGATTCTACATCTTGTTAAAAACTGCCATGATATTTTCTGTTGCAAAATGTTGCTCTCATGGTCGTTTACCTCGGGTTCAACATGCCTACGCTTCCTCTTGGACCGAGACAATTAATGTGTCCGTGACTGCTTCCCTGACCTCGTCCTTTGCCGTTCCTAGGAAGACCTAGTTGATCAAAACTCACGCCCGAGGAACATGGCGTGGGACTGGAGCTTTAAGGCCAGAGTGTGTGTGTGTGTGTGTGTGTGTGTGTGTGTGTGTGTGTGTGTGTGTGTGTGTGTGTGTGTGTGTGCTAAATACACTGAAAGACGGTTTAAGACACAGGTAAGACTAGTGAACAGTCGCTGAGACGTCATCTGAATTTCGACGATCAAATATCTGAAAGGTTCTTCTGCGGGAAATGGTCAGTCGCGTTCTGTTACATCTAGTTCACTGAAGAATGTCATTAAAACGAAGCAACAAAGGGAAATCATTACACTAATGTACTGATGTTTCTAAAAACCTAAATAACCTGTTTCACACACACACACACACACACACACACACACACACACACACACACACACACTATACACACACACACTATACACACACACACACACACACACACACACACACACACACACACTATACACACACACTATACACACACACACACACACTATGAACATCTACCCTCATTCCCAAGCGATCCAGATCACAGTAACTCCTACCAGGGCACCACGTCCGCTGCATTTCATCCGGCCGCGGTCATAATAAGCCAGCCATTACAGGCTGTGACAACTGCACTTGTCACAAGGTTTACTTACTGATCAGGATCCGTCTGCACGCCGAGACGCTTAACCCCTAACCGACAGAAGTGGGACTTGGGTGAGACCAGACCAACAACAAACATCTGCCATTTAGCTGAACTCGAAAATCACATGTGTGTGTAAACCCCGCCAAGGATAGTCAGAAGGCGATATTGAGAAATCCTTGAAGGAGGCATCGATTAATATCGGAAATTTACGAACGTGGAAGAATTCATTATATCTTTTTTGTTTTCTTTTACGTAAAGGTAAAAGGCAACGATGATATCCACACGTTGGACAAGATCTCTAACTTCAAGAAGGTGATCACAGAGGGAGCATATTCGAGAGTCCAGCATGTACAATAAATACGACCCAACACAGCTGTCCATATTCTTGTTTGTGGTAACACTAACCTATGTTAGGTAATCGGTGGTTTTCTAACTCTCTCTCTCTCTCTCTCTCTCTCTCTCTCTCTCTCTCTCTCTCTCTCTCTCTCTCTCTCTCTAAGTATATAACCTGCTTAATTCATTCTTCACGCCAACAAGTCATGGTAACACTAACTTGCGTTAGGTGATCAGTGGTTTTCTAACTCTCTCAAAAAGTATATAACCTGCTTAATTCATTCTTCACACCAACAGGTCCATCTGAGGGGGATGATTATAAACGCTGGTGTCATACCACTTCCCAGATGGTTCATCCTTTTCAGCTGACGAACAACAGTCTTGCCTCACACCCACAAAGCACTCATAAAACCGGGGCTTGTCAGTGTAGCCAAAATATTCGATAATCTGATACATAAACTCGCAATATTTCAGTGGCAGCTGGCTTGTGATAAAGATCCTTACGACTTGTATAATGTGACTGCGAATAACTAGTGCTCGGGGTGTTACAGCTGTACCCTGCCAGATGTAACATACCAGATAAGGGGGAAAGCACGAATACACCGTACACATAACCCGAGGAACAATGAAATCCACACGAGAATGAACTCGACCTCAATGCGTCGCTATATAGTGGCCCCTGACACACACGGACCCGATTCCAGGAAAGACGGTTAAGAGGTACTCATCGTCAGGAGAAAAGTCCAGAGAACGTATTTCCAAAACGAAGTAACTCAGACTCTATACGAAACACTTTCGTCCCTATTTCTTTTGAAAAGAAGCTTTACAGAATCGTAAAGTTGTGTTCTCTCAAATGACGGAGAAGTCAATGATCTTACATCAACTGACAACTTGGCTGGTTGTTTGTTTGGGCTTCAGGTCTATCAAATATCGGGGGGGGGGGGGGGGGTCATTCAGAGCGTCAACGGTAAGCTACGTACATCGACCAACCGAGTAATCTTTAGCACCTTTCCCCCTTGTACTACAGATAATCCTAAGACTCACGCACACACTCACTACCCCATGCCTTGTCTGGGGGACGTAATGGCCAGTATGCAAAGGGCGTCGCCCCACTGGATGACCAATTACAAAAGCCCACTTAAAATTCAGTGTAGTTTTTGCCACGACCACCACGCCTCTTTTTTTTTTTTTTCCTTGTCCCTGTTTACAGCAGCCAGCCATGACAAAGGCATTACTGAATCAACAGAGACCCCTCTCGGCTGAGGCAAGTCTTGCCCCACTTACTCGACAGGGCTTGGTAGATACTGTGTAGTAATAATACCTTCTGACCAAACTCTGATCATCTTTTTAAAACTATGATGGTACATATTTCTGGAGCAGATGGGGGATGTTAAGGCAATTCCTATATAATGGGTAAGAGCCCCATGACAGTCATCAACCGGTGTTTATGCTCTAAGCAAAATCCTCGAGAAACTACAATACTACCAACTTGAGCTGTACCTTGAAGTCAGCCACATACCGAATGCCAACAAGGTTTCTGAAGAGAGATATCTCAGCAGACGACGATGTAAACTTTACAGATTGAAATGTGTGTAGGAAAAAATAAAAGTTCTATGATGATCAACATCAATGGTATCTAAAATCATTATTCGTTACATTCCTCTTCGTAAGCCATGAATGCTTGGGGATCCGCAGAATACAGCGACTGTGGTCTGACACCCACCTTAGGTAACTTTGGACACACTTCGTCTCACTCGGCGATCTTTCACACATGGAACACATTGCCTTAAATCCCTGGCTTTTCCAGTGAAAGACACACTCAATATATGGTTAGTCAAATACAATGTCTCAAAAATTCGGTGTAGACAATTGATGATCCACAGAGAGCCATTTCTTTTACATGATGGTGAAATTAGTTTTGCTAGGCTCCGACTGAAACTTGTTACTAATGTCGAATCTTTAATTTTACAGATCGTAGTCATTAAACTGGTTATCAAACTCCCTCCACGTCCACAAGTAAAACAGCAAAAAACTAGACACTGTCTTATCTTTATAACCCCCACAGAGATGACCACGTTATTACTCGCTAGTCTTCAACCATCACCCTAACATACAGCGTTAAGCTCGGAGGTCGTGTTCATAACACTTGATCACACCAGTCATGGGCTTCAAGCAACTACTCACACCTCCTTGTGGGCGTTACGCTCAGCCTATGTTCAAACAATGGAATTTTCTACTAGAGTCAAATGCACAAATTCAATATCGTCCACGTATGTTAAATTGAATTAGCTGGACTGCCCCATGCTAACTGTGGAAGCAGATCACGATCGTGACGCAAAAGCCACGGGAATACTGAACGTATATATGAAAAACAATTTAATTGCTATGATTTTATCATATCATACCCATTGCCCAAACACCCTAACTACAGTGCAAGTACCTTGCATTTCCTTAAACATCAGTCATGTTCTTACATACATTTCAACTCCATGACACTGACTACCGATTGATCTTGTCTGAAATGGTTTAATACCACATCATTTTAATCTTCCATACATATTACCGGTGTTGATCTAGTTTTACGTGGACTTATTCATAACCAGTGAGTATCCACTGAGTATCACTGTCCTATCGCATCCATGAGAAAAATGCTTTCTCCAGATACGCAAAGCATGCAACGGTGAATCAAAGTATATTATTTCACAGTCAAGTGAAAGTTTACATATAGAAACCCAAAGGTTCTTTAAAGAGTCCATTGACTCAGAGGTCGTGTGTGTGTGTGTGTGTGTGTGTGTGTGTGTGTGTGTGTGTGTGTGTGTGTGAGTGAGTGTGTGTGTGTGTGAGTGTGTGTGTGTATCTCCTCACCGCAGTGTCTTAGGAGCAACTAAAGTATTATCAGTTTTATTACTACACCCTAAGTTACGAAAGACAAGATTTGATCATGCCTTTTCAGAGGCCGGGGAAAAAAAGAATAAGAAACGTCTCAAACACAATATTGTCATACATACTTAAGGAGGTCGGCCCGGCAAGCTTTCATTATCAGAGTATTTGTCCCAGATCAGCAGCGACCCCCCCAACCCTCGCGTCCAGGTGGGTCAATCACGTAAAACCTGTTATCCAAATCTATCTTGCGTTCACGAAGTCAAGTCCCTCATTCTACATACACAGCATATGTGACATGATTCATCAACTTACCGGTAAAGCAGTGGAGTCTTACACTCACCTTTTTGTCTTGATATCTTTTTATGGAAAACTGAGAGAATTGGCTTCGAATATACATACAGTCATTAGACTAAGCTGTTCAATATGCGCGACTACTGACCGACCTTACAATGATACCGCAACAGCTCGACAACCAGCACAGGGTGGTCTGGCAGTAAAACATCAGCTCTCTAACACCACTGGCCTAAATATTTCTTTAACTAAGTCTGAAGAGTGTCAGGATGCAGCACGAAGACAAGCAATGTTAAGCATAATATAAGCATTTACGATACATTAGGGAAATAGGCCATTATATCTTTGTCTACGGCCAACATCTTTACGATATTCAAGAAGTATCCAATACCACTTTTGAAGCGTCGATGCATAATATGACTACCTCGAACCGAAGAGAAAGCCACAGTTAAGAAAGGAAGGAAAAAAATAAATGAGATTCATTCAACTGGGTAGTTCTCATACCTCAAAACCACATGGCACGTACGTGAAACCTACACACTAGTGGTGGATCAAGGGACGAAGCATGAGGGGTTTCCAACGAATAAACAAACTCATCCATGGCACCCCGATAAGCTTCGTTATCTGTGTCTATTTGTGTTTGCGCCTGCGTAATTGTGTGTGTGTGTGTGTGTGTGTGTGTGTGTGTGTGTGTTTCGTCTGTACATGTCTACATGTTTATGCATGTATGTATGTCTGGTATGTCTGCGTTCGTTTTCAGGTATGTTTCTTTGTTCACCGTAAACTACGTATGTCAGTGTATATGCAGGTTTTTACTATCATATATATGTATATATAAATATATATATATATATATATATATATATATATATATATATATATATATATATATATATATATATATATATACATATATATATACATATATATATACATATATATATACATATATATATACATATATATACACATATATATACACATATATATACACATATATATATATATATATATATATATATATATACATATATATACTGGTGACTGAGTTTGGTAAAGTGTGTGAAAGAAGAAAGTTAAGAGTAAATGTGAATAAGAGCAAGGTTATGAGGTACAGTAGGGTTGAGGGTCAAGTCAATTGGGAGGTGAGTTTGAATGGAGAAAAACTGGAGGCAGTGAAGTGTTTTAGATATCTGGGAGTGGATCTGGCAGCGGATGGAACCATGGAAGCGGAAGTGGATCATAGGGTGGGGGAGGGGGCGAAAATTCTGGGAGCCTTGAAGAATGTGTGGAAGTCGAGAACATTATCTCGGAAAGCAAAAATGGGTATGTTTGAAGGAATAGTGGTTCCAACAATGTTGTATGGTTGCGAGGCGTGGGCTATGGATAGAGTTGTGCGCAGGAGGATGGATGTGCTGGAAATGAGATGTTTGAGGACAATGTGTGGTGAGAGGTGGTTTGATCGAGTAAGTAACGTAAGGGTAAGAGAGATGTGTGGAAATAAAAAGAGCGTGGTTGAGAGAGCAGAAGAGGGTGTTTTGAAATGGTTTGGGCACATGGAGAGAATGAGTGAGGAAAGATTGACCAAGAGGATATATGTGTCGGAGGTGGAGGGAACGAGGAGAAGAGGGAGACCAAATTGGAGGTGGAAAGATGGAGTGAAAAAGATTTTGTGTGATCGGGGCCTGAACATGCAGGAGGGTGAAAGGAGGGCAAGGAATAGAGTGAATTGGAGCGATGTGGTATACCGGGGTTGACGTGCTGTCAGTGGATTGAATCAAGGCATGTGAAGCGTCTGGGGTAAACCATGGAAAGCTGTGTAGGTATGTATATTTGCGTGTGTGGACGTATGTATATACATGTGTATGGGGGTGGGTTGGGCCATTTCTTTCGTCTCTTTCCTTGCGCTACCTCGCAAACGCGGGAGACAGCGACAAAAAAAAAAAAAATATATATATATATATATATATATATATATATATATATATATATATATATATATATATATATATATATATATATATCCAAAATGTTGAATTATATCTCATAAAAATACTGTGTTAAGTAAATGATCGAGAACTGCAATTAGCATGAACAAAACTGGCACTGATTACCACAAGCAATACAGGCACTGAATACCAAGAGCAAATACGGGCACTGAATACCAAGAGCAAAAGAGGAACCGATTACCACAAGCAATACGTGCATTGATGATCTAGTAGGATGACACCCTCAAGCATTATTCATGAAGAACCTAAGCTGTCACATTCTGGTGTGACACATTCACAAAACGTTTTATCATTCTTTACACGAAAACTTGGGAAAAGTAAGCTGAAAACAGGAATACATCACGAAACTTAGAGGAGTGATGTACTCGTCATAAGATATCGTTCTCATCTCCCATAAATATTCATTCGTGCCGACTTGAGGCCTGACTTGCTGACCGTCTTGGGAGGGTCTGTGTGGATCACGAGGCAAGACGTTTCGGGTCTAATAAGTCACAGGTATCGCGCATCTCACAGGCATGACTGGCAGTGCAGGCCGCCCCCCACGGCCTCAGCATCGGCACGGTACCACTGCCGGACCCCTGGTTGAAATCAGTGTACGCCTTTCGGGTTGCGAAAGTCCCGTCTCTAACCCTTGTTCATGAACTGGTAAATTTGGTGTGTGCAAGATGGCAACACTTTCACGCTTGGAGGCCAGAACAGGAGAGGAAAGTAAAGATAATGGTGCAAGACCATTAAGATGAACCTCTATGACCAATGAGTTTTACGAAGTTGCTGATTCACTGCTGAATCTTCCTTCCTCCCTCCATTCTCATTACCTGCCTTACATCACCCTCAACTCTTTCCTCACGTCCGCTTTCTCATGCTATTCCCCCCTCACCTTATGACACACTATCCCCTAAGAGCCCCATCTACTATCCCACATTACCTGTAACTCTTCCCCTCGTATCCCTCCTCATAACTCACATCATCTGCAACTCACCTTAGATCCCTCACTCCACGACACATCAAGTCTTTCCATGAGACTACCTCATTATGTGCCTCAATGTACACGTTCCCTTTTCCTCACATCCCCTCCCCATTCACTGCCTTATATAACCTATAATCGTTCACATTACTTCAGCACCTGCCTCATCCAACCCCCCTCCCCCCCTCACTGGCCACCTCACGTCAGCTGTAACACTTTCTTCAAATCCCTGAGTCACAGTTTGAGATGATCCGCAACCACGTCTTCAATGATATCACAATCTTCCTAATGAGGCCAGCCAGGTGTTACGTCACAACAGGGTGAGCGATAAGTGCCTTATCTCTTTGTCACCCAGCTTATTATTCACGTTCCATGTGTCGGCGGGTCAGCGTATCCAGATATCATCGACAGGATCACTCTGTAACATCGATCAAGGAAATACATCATAGAAAGATAGAAGAATAACTGTAAATAACTGAGAAGAAAATTGCTATCATTTGTTTAACAGTCACAACGTACGCCCGTCTAACCAAAACAGTCCAGCGCTCGGGCAAATTCTCTGTAACGAGCGAAATTATGAAAGCATTTTTCTTTTTTGTAACCTCTTCTTTTTTCCAAACTCACGTCTTTCATGATATTGTTATACAACCTGATTCGTTAAGAGAAATGACTTTCATGATATACACATTAAGCCATGAGGGGAAGGAAGCGCTATTTCTCCCGTACGTATTATAGGTATAAAATGTATATGATGTACATGTCATTACTCCTTTCCAGTGGGAGTAAAGGGGGCAGAGGAACCCAGCAATGATGAAGTGAAGACCATTTTGTTTATCTTGGATGAACTTCATATGCAGGTCGACTCTCCTTTCACCAGTGCCTCTCTGTAGACATTGTTAATGTTATTTCTTCTTTATATTCAATGAATTTTGATATTATATCAGTGTTACACTCCACTGAAGAGAGATATCACAGAAAATGTTGCTGTTACTTCCACATATATACGAATCCTTTTAATCTCAGAGTATTTTGCAAACGTTCAATTTTCTATTTTCTTTTTATCTTTATCGTGAACACTGTCGTAAATACTGATATGTGCGACACCTGGTGGCAGGTTGCTATTGTAAATATTTCGAAGATGGCTGGTCACTTACACTACATCAGTTCCCCCTTTCTTTTGTTTTTTGTCTCGCGTTTAACGAGGTATTCTCAACAAGATCAGGGACGAGTTTGATCCAGCGGCTGGCAAATGCTCCGATGTTTAATTTTCCTTTAGAACTTAGGCACAAAAAGATTCAATGTCGTAACGTGTGAAATTTTCTACTCGGGGATAAGAAAAAAAACAATCCAGAATCAACTTGTTCTCCCATGGCTTGCCTAATTTCCTTAAAGGTACCTCAGAGGCTACACAATACACAAATACACAGATAACAAAGATAGACACAGGAGATAACACACACTACACCGAGACCAGGTAAAGATAAAGAAACCTGAGTACAGTACACACCCACCCACCCCCCCCCCCCCCCCCACACACACACACCCACACACACACACACACACCCACCCACCCACACACACACACACACACCCACCCACCCACCCACACACACACACACACACACACACACACACACACACACACACAAACACACACACCCACACACACACACACACACACCCACACACAGTGCCATGAGAGATAACAAGCACTGGAGCAACGGTCTCATGACCTGGATAGGTAGTACGTAACGCGTCCTCATGACTCACTTTCCCTCACCTCACCCAGTGAGAGTCCCTCCCTGCCCTGCCTTGCCTGCCTTCTCTCCCTCACCCGATGCTCACTTTTCCTACCCTTAGCATGCAACACTCGAGCTGGCCATAACGCAGGGTACGTCCACTATACTTTCAACTCTTCGCTCCTAGCGATGAACTTTAATGTTCTTGTGTTCTTCACCTTCAAACTGGTTCTCAACGTGAGAGCATATTCCCTTTAACAATTCCGGTCTAAGAAAAAAAAAAATAAATCAATTATATTCATAACATCAAAATCAATTATAATCATCGGTGGGCACTGACTCTGTTGCTGCTCTCTCTCTCTCTCTGCCTCTCTCTCTCTCTCTCTCTCTCTCTCTCTCTCTCTCTCTCTCTCTCTCTCTCTCTCTCTCTCTCTCTCTCTCTCTCTCTAAATATCACAAGCACTATTAATTGTCTTGCTACTGTCATTGTCGATGATATTATTACTGCATTCTTAAGCTCTTATCACAACTTATCAGTTACTCCCACCACTCATTACCGTTGCCATAACAATTCTATTAGCATCATACATAAGACAGATAGAAAAATAGAAGTGGAAAACCATGTGATAAAATCATCCATTATATATATATATATATATATATATATATATATATATATATATATATATATATATATATATATATATATACATCATATATATATATATATATATTATATATATATGTATATATATATATATATATATATATATATATATATATATATATATATATATATATATATATATATATATAATGAAAGAATAATCAGGATATTTGTAAGTTCTTAATTTCCTCAAGTCATGTCGTTTGTGCTGAATGGTAATGGTGTTCTGAAAACACAGACTTTCTCTGGGTCTTACATTCACCCACACCCAGATGACCAGGCAAGTCATGGGCCTCCCTCCACCAGGGGTTGTTGTGGCGGCAAACGTGATGTGGGCCACACAAACTCCACCATTTTCATACTCGCTGCTCTGTGAGGCTATACCACCTCCGTGCAGCCGCAGCCAGAGCACGGGAGGTAAAGGTGAGGGAGAGAGAGAGAGAGAGAGAGAGAGAGAGAGAGAGAGAGAGAGAGAGAGAGAGAGAGAGAGAGAGAGAGAGAGAGAGAGAGAGAGAGAGAGGCCACGTCTGTATTAGGTGTACATGAACGTCTGCTGAGGTACACAGACTAGACTCTGATAATCTCCCTGACGTTAAGAGCAACGCGTGTGGAAGCGACGTCACCCTATAGCAAACAACGCTCACGTTACAGTCAGCTGAATGACTTCTCATCCCACGTACATTCTGAGGTTATAACGAAATGACGGTATAAACTGCTTCCCCGGTCAGCAACAAGCAACAGTTCAGCGCAGATCTTGAAGCTGCAGTTCACAGTTCAAGCATACGATACTTGTTTGGATTTCATGTGACTTCACGGGCATCATCAGAAGACGTAACAAGCTGAGAAATGTTCCTGCCAAAATGTGAGCGTTTCCCGCGTTTGCGAGGGAGCGCTAGGAGCGGACGAAGAGAGCTCGCATTCGCTCACATCCATTCTCTCGCTGTCACTTGATGAAGCGAAACAAATTTCAACAGTATCTCTCAAAAACTGAAAATACTGTATCGATTCTGCGGCAACTGTGTCTTCAGGAAGAGAAACTATCGCTGTTCTTTTTAGATCACTAAGTTCGTATTACCACAGCGGTGCGAAATTCTTGGTAAGTATGGTTCCATGATCACCTAAATGCAAGGTCTTGTGCAGTTCTGCAGGATCAATTCTTGCTCACCCAGCGTTTGTATAATGGCATCGTATATCTCCAGTACGTATGGCTGTGGGAACGTGTGTGTGTGTGTGTGTGTGTGTGTGTGTGTGTGTGTGTGTGTGTGTGTGTGTGTGTGTGTGTGTGTGTGCGTGCGTGCGTGCGTGCGTGCGTGTGCAGCACATCATTGTGATTATATATATATATATATATATATATATATATATATATATATATATATATATATATATATATATATGCGCACATACCCAAAGCTAAGCCAGGGATCCAATTATTAAACAGCCCCAAGGGAAGGAGAAACACCTGTGTTAGGTGTGGGCCGACTATCGCGCGCATTATTGGAACCCGCTCGTGTCCAACTCCCAGGCGGGCCCATATTGACTGGTGGCGAGCAACGCTTACCACTATATCGAGGAGTCCCGTGTTTGTAAATGTGTGATCACCTGTCTGTACTGTACGGGGAGGAAGTTTTAACACTAGTGGGACGTTTGGAAGGAATGTGCTTCCAAAATGACGCCCGAGATTGTTCGTCTTTTTCTGTTCTAATTAAAAACGAGACTTTCCCTTCAACATTCATGCGCGCACTGCTAAGGCCTCTCTCTCTCTCTCTCTCTCTCTCTCTCTCTCTCTCTCTCTCTCTCTCTCTCTCTCTCTCTCTCTCTCTCTCTCTCTCAATAATGATAATAATAATAATGATAATAATAGTGATAATAATGATAATAATGATAAAAATAATAATAACGTTCCTGTCCTTCCAAGAATCGTCCTGTTGCTCTACCTCCTGCCATCGATATCTTCGAGTTTCGTCTCAACTCCCACACTTGCTTCATGATCTCGAAGTCTTCTCTCCTGATCATCAGTACGAACTCCACACGGCGAGATTCACCGGTGATATCCTTACCTTATCACTAACGTCTGGCCAACCTCTCTCAGTCACTGTGGGGGAATCCTGTGCTGTAGCCCTTGATATAACGAAAGGGTTTTTGATAGTGTGTGGCATCGGGGTCCGTCCTCAGAGGTCCCGTCTTTCGGGCTTTCCTCCCTCACTTTTTTCCACCATATATAAATTCCTCTTTGGCCCACGTATCTTCATAACTGTTGATGTATCCACGTCCTCGTCTTTCTCAGTCGGCAGCGGTGTCCCCAGGGCTCTCCCCTGTCTCCTACACTATTCCTCTTTATCGTCGAAGATTTTCTTGCTTCAGCATATAACCCAATGCACTCCTAACCTGACGACTCTACACTCTTCCACTTCTTATAAATCCGCTTCGTCTTCACTTGCTCGACCTGGATCTTGTCTCGTCTCGTCACAGCTCCCTTTTAAAACTTAGATTTGGACAGTATTTCCCAGAGAGGCAGTCGCAACCTGTTCGCTTTAATGTCTCTATAATTTCACTTTCTCCCAACTACTCTATCTAAAACCCCTTATAAAATTCTGATCTCATTAGACAGGTATGTAATTCTACCAGATAACAAAACCACAGCATCAACAAAGCATCTAATCCACCTCGGAAACCCCATATTACACAAACAGTTGGGGTTGCCGCTAAGAAACGGGCGGTCCTGCTCAGTCGACGAAAATTCCTCTCCTCTGAACAGTTACTCCGATTATAAGAACTGGTTAGTCCTTATGAGGAGATCCCTTCTCAAACCTGGTCGTTCTAACTCATCATACTTGGCAAGCCACTGCCTCAGCTGATTACTGTATGGCTGTTGGCAAATGAAGGGTCATCCGCTGGGCTGTGTATCTTTTTCTCCTAAACCACGAAACTACCATACCTTTTGGGTGTTGTGCTCTGAGAAAATGTAGTCCTTTTACCCTACAGTCTGAGGTAAACTGCTCCCTGTATGTTATACCCTCAGTGAAGTACATCTGTTCGTGTCAGCTAATGTGAACACATTTGAGAACATGGGGAAAACTTGCCCGTAACTGAGCAATGACCTCTGTGTTCATGAGTTAAGAGCTGAGTAACTGAGAGTCGCTCCCTAGGGTGAGTGACTATCGCCGTCCTCACGATCCTCCCGTTCCACATGTATGGGCACAATTTTTTTTCTTCTTTTAGCGTTACCGGGAGGTAGTAATCTGCTGCACGCTCGTCAGCCAGGCGGAGAAAAGCTTGGTCTTTTCACCGATGGCCTCCGCACCTTCTTCTGTACACCCTTAAGATGGGCCTCTCGTCCCCCTTCAGCTATCGTGGGGTACAGAGGAATGTATATAGGGAAGACAGATGACAGCAGACCTGATGGTCTCTGACGAGGTAGGTCAGCAAAGCAAGAAGATCCTCTCCACCCAACACTCGCTCCGGCACACCAGTGGCGGGATAGTAGGTCATCGATCCGATTAAGGTCAGTAGCATTATCGCTACGTCGATGGGTTTGTGTAGATGTTGGGATGTCCATTAGCCAACTCTTGCCGATCCTCCGGCGATCAACATTTGATATTACTGCTGCGACTACGACCACTCCAGCCACTGCATCTAAGATTACCGCCATCATAGTAACCGTCTGCATATCGCTTTGCTAGTGCTAATGTCACTATCGGTATGGATGCTCTTCCTTTCGGCTACTGTTACAACGACTAGAGCAATCCTTTGGTAATACTATTGATCTCTTGAGAAAACGAACTGCCGTGGTGTAGCGGTTAGCGTTGCTGACCGTGACGCATTCACGGGCCGCCCAGCGTCGAGCGCAAAGGTTCGAATCCTGGCTGCGGCAGTCGGCCACAATGCCTCGAAGGCCTTGGACAACCACGCTTCATGGCAAGGAATGTACAATGCCGCAGCCTCTGCGACAAGCGATGCTCCAAAGACAACAGAATGTTTGCATGCCACAGCTGCCATTCCGCGCCAAACACTGGACTCAGCACCATGAAAAAAAAAAGAGTCGCTGTATTTGGACAAGTCCACATAAACGCATCGACAACAAGTGCGTTCTACCATTATGGGAACCGATCATCATTACACTAAACAATATAGTCGTGTCAGACAAGGTATGTCATCACCATGCATCATGTATGAGCGGTCGCAGCGAACACTGCATTGCAGGGACACATCGATCTAATGGAGTAAGGCAAGGGATGATCAAGGAGTTCCTTTCTCCCAACAGTTAGATATTCTTGTCAGTCCCCGTCACTTTACTGCACGTTTAATGTGTGACCACATCGAAGATGCAGATCAATGTTTCTAGGACACGAGTTAACGTATCTAAATCTCACAATCTATGAGAAACTTTAAATGCAAGAAAAGCTTTTGCTATTTCTGCAAGTAACGACACTCCTTTCCTCTCCAACATTCCCAGACTTACCCACAAATAATAGATTATAAATGTAAATTTTATAGCGCGAGTGGTGGTACCTGGGGTGCGTGCTTGTTCGCTCTGCCAGCCACCCCGTGTGGCTGGCTGCTGGGGTGAGGAAGTCAGCGGGCACCGTACTCAGCATCCTCCTGCCTGCCTGTAAACAGAGTGATGACCGGTTCAATAAAGAAAAGAAAAAAAAACCCGCACCTCATCCAAGTAGGACAGTGAACGTACACGTTTGTATCAGCCATTAACAAACCAGCCTTGAGCGGTGTCGCTCGTCCCTCACATTTCCTGTCAGGCGTGCTTGCTTTGCGCCCCACGGAATAGAATGATGCAAAATCATCGAGAGTGGTGCAGCCTGTGTACTCGCGAACTACCACAAGTCTACATGATAACAGCACGTGAAAAATACTACAATCTTCCACTATATCGTGAACCTGCGCAGCTTCGGGCGTGTGAGCACGAATGAGCAATCGCCATCACGACCGAGAAGGAGAAGGGTAGGTCAGGAAATGAAGGACTGCGAGGAACAGCCTTCGTGTGTGTGTGTGTGTGTTACGTCGACCTTTATCCCTCCTCTGGCGTACCCTCCGTAGGCACCGAGACGGGAAACACTCTCATCCGACACTGGCCTGACCCTACGGCGGCCCTGACACCACTCACTTTCTCCTGCAGACGGGGACGACGGCGGCGGCTATTTTTAGGCGATCCTTTTTAACGGCAGTTCACTGGGATGCTGTGGAGGCATAGTGTGCCCTTCCTCCTCCCACACCCCCGCCTCCCCACACCCCCAAAAGACCCGGAGGATTATGTGTGTGGTGGAGGGTGAATGATGTGGCCGGACGCGGGAAACAATACATGCGACAGAAGATTAAAAGCGATAGTTCTGTCGGGATGAGTTTATAGCGAGTATGTGGTATTAAGACAGATGACTGTTTCGAAGGATCTAATGAGTTTTGTGTGATTCACGAGAGAAATATAGGTAATATATAAAAGAAACATTTCCATATATAAAAAAGTGTATATCACCTATAAGTGATAGCTATCAAAATACCCAACTCGATTTTTACACGTCATATATATATATATATATATATATATATATATATATATATATATATATATATATATATATATATATATATATATATATATATCAAGCGATTTTATTTATTTGGGAAAGACACTTAAGAGTTACCTAGAGTATACAGTTATTGCACCTTTTCTTTTGTCGTATCTATGGCTTGTTACCTCTACGAACGACACGAAACAATCGCTGGTTGAGGTAAGAACTGCTCCGGGAAAAACTCCAACGGCGCGGGGATGGACAAGGTCGTGTGGCTCAGCGGCATAACATGTCACTGGCAGAGTGCACGTCCTTGGGTGGGTTTGCCGGCGATTGCGTCGACCGCGGGCCACGCTGCGGGTGGAACCCCATCTGAGAATGCCTTATTACAGACGTCAGACACCGACTCAGAAAAAAAAAAAAAATCTGCAATACAAACTCTGCGGAAATTTGTTCTCGCTAATCAAGACAAATGACTAATTTATGAAAAAGAAAACAATCTCGCCTCGGGAATCACGAATTCTTTTGCTCCTCTGTCCCTCATACATTTAGAAGCATTGATGTTAAAGACTTGCTTTACAGCACCTCTGAAGATGGTGCAGGCAGACCTTCCTCGTCGATTTCTCATTCGGTAAAAAAAGAAAATAAAGCACTGTATTCATGTGCAGTGCAGCAATGCATTTCCAAGACTTAATAATCTCATCTTTAGACATGCTTTAAAACGCACGCACACATGTAGCAATTCCAAAATGTTTACTTAAATTGAACCTCTTGAGTACGGTGGTACGACCAACGTGCATGTGGTACAACCCTTGAGTACGGTGGTACGACCAACGAGCGTGTGGTACAACCCTTGAGTACGGTGGTACGATCAACGAGCATGTGGTACAACCCTTGAGTAGGGTGGTACGACCACTGGACATGACAGCTAAGTTAAGAGTGAGGCAACAATCACACCCATGGGTCGTACCGTCATGATCAAGGGTTTTGTTGTCGTGCTCGAGAGAGCCTACCGGCTGGCCATCAGCTTCCAAGAACCTGCTACCCACACGAAAGGACTTGGAACTCACCGCACACACCACCACATGTGACCACCTTGTCATACCATCAACCACAGGTTTCCGGCCCTCTGCTCCGTCCATTTTTCTCATCCTAATGTGAAGTAAAAACCTGCTGGCCAAGCTGGTTTCAAACTGGACCCTAAAACGGCCACATCAATTTTGTTATACTCGAACCAGGAACCAGTTCCTCTACTGATATCATTTATGAATGAGTTGTGCTGTCGGTAACTCAGTCACAAGAGGGTAAAAGACTGGCGCCAGCAATGAAAACGTATTCAACTGAATGAATAAGAAAATAAAAAAAAACATGATCTTCCTTAAGAGTAAAGCACCATGTTTTTGTCCCTCCATATAGGGAAGGATGACAAGAAAATCTCAACAATATTCCTTCAGAGGATTAAGGACCGAGAATAGGATTCTTTGGTACCTTACCTCTTCACCCGAGATGAATATCCATTCTGTCCTGCAGAGAATGACCAGGAACGATGAAAACCCACAAACACACACCATCTAGTGAATGGAAATAACGTGGCGGAAGAGTTGCTTACACGAGGGAGGATGTATGGTGAGATGTGTAGTGCCGCAGGAGGGAGCCATGACCACCGGAGCCACAACACACTACGACCGCAGTCAACCAGGACCAAAAGGAGGACCCAGCCAACACCCCTCCATATGGTGGTGGTGTGGAAGTGCTGGTGATTGTGCAGGTGAGAGAGAGAGAGAGAGAGAGAGAGAGAGAGAGAGAGAGAGAGAGAGAGAGAGAGAGAGAGAGAGAGAGAGAGAGAGAGAGAGAGAGAGAGAGAGAGAGAGAGAGAGAGAGAGGAGAAAGAGCCAGGATTCCATTTAGCTGCCCGAGCCTGACGAGATGAAATGGTCCTTCAACATAGCTGGGACGTCTCGTTCCAGACCAAATGTCAGCCGGGTATCTACTCGATGCTACCGTCCACCTCCGCACTCATCGTGTCCATACCACGAATGAAGCATACCAAACATTCTGCGAGGAAGAGATCATAATTTCTCACCCAACTCATGAATGGCACAACTGCATGTGTGTGTAATTACCAATGTTTATTGTACCGGAAGAGAGTCTTACACACACGTGGGGCTCCATCTCGTGAACTTTCTCTTGTAGAAGTTTTTAAACTTTTTATCCTATTCACAGTTGCAATCTCATAATTCGTTTTACTTTATTCATCCACTACCCTTATACTCTAAGAGTAATCCTTTACTCCTCTTCTGACAAGATTCTTCCTTAAAAGCATGATATGAATTATTGTTCTTATATTCATGAATCTTTCGAAGATCTGTTCACTGCCTACAACATTAAGCTACTTTAAACACTTCTCTCTTCCACCGTTTACAAACTCAAGGCCTCTAGCATTCCCCTATAAATCAGTTATTCTAATTTCTGGTACCAACTTTGTTGTCTTCCTCTCGACATTCTTTCTCATTTATTTTTAGTGCCAAGTGTGGTGATCAAACCTGTGAAGCATTTTCTAGTTGTAGCCTAACGTAGGATGGGGACAGCTGGCTGAGTATTCATCCATGTATTTGCATCCTATTCTCATCCTCGTGTGAGTGCCTTGATGTTTGAATACAATCATGTGGTCTGTCTGTATAGAATCTATGAAAAAAAAAAAAAAAAAAAAAAAAAAAAAATATATATATATATATATATATATATATATATATATATATATATATATATATATATATATATATATATATATATATATATATATATCCAAAAGCCCTACACTGTCTACGCGAATGAATTTCTTTTCTAAAAATGGCACGGATGTGCCATTCATTACATTACAATATCTATACTTGAGGGTCGAGTTCCCCTTGGCTTGACACCAGGCCGGCGGACTGGCCGAGAGCAGATAAAAATGACGGCGTCCGGTGTCACGAGAGACTGTGGCAGTCACACTAATGGACGCGCCGCGACCTGTAGTTGACCCCGTTCCCGAAGAGAAAGAAAAAAAGAAATCTTGAATGGCTCTCCGGTGAATGAAATTTCTCATATGTTCCGTCTTAAAATAAACCTGAGATGACGTGACTCTCCAACGTACAGAAAAACGAAAATCAATAATATATATATATATATATATATATATATATATATATATATATATATATATATATATATATATATATATATATATATATATATATATGTTTTTTTTTTTTTTTTCCCTATGAGTCCACGGGGAAAATGAAACACAATCACATGTTTACCAAATGGCGTCCTAGCTTCGTCTCTTCGATGTGTATCAACTGACTGTTATATTTCTCTCTTGTGTCTCCCCTGATGATGTGATTATTACACGAAAGTGCACTTGGGAATTTTTCGTGTTTCATTTTCCCCGTGGACCCATAGGAATATCTTGATCACGCGCTAAATTGTGATCCTTTCCAATATATATATATATATATATATATATATATATATATATATATATATATATATATATATATATATATATATATATATATATATCCACTTTTCTACTTTCGTTTTTAAGTTCAGTCATGTACGTATTTTCTCTAAATGTATTCAAGGGCGTGAGAAGGTTACATGAAAGCATTCGATTCGTGTGTGTGTGTGTGTGTGTGTGTGTGTGTGTGTGTGTGTGTGTGTGTGTGGGTGTTTACTATTTGTGCGTTACGGAGAAAGAATTCCATATTCGTGTTGCGCCGTCTTTTAACCTTGAATATAAATGTACCATGTCTTTACTCCTACATATGTATGCAAACACTCACATACTGGCCTAAACCAGGCACCCGGTTATCGACCAGCACCAGGGAGTGATGAACACTTGGGGTGAGTGTGGGCCGTCTGCCATGCCCAAGATTCGAACCCATGCCGGACCGAACCCGGACTGGCCCGTGCAGGCTCATGGTTAGTAGATATTTTTTTCATCCATAACACACGCGCCTCAACTAGTAATCTAAAAAGGTACCAAATATTATCTGTCAATTAGTTTTCTATGTCACTCAACTCCCCCCTACATGAGATGCAGACATCTATGCACCTTTTCTGGGATCTAATTTGACGGAACTACAGTCGCCATCCACAACCCCCTGGCAAAGGACAAGGACGCCCATGTACCAAGGATAATCTCTGCCACCCTCGCTATAGTTTTCTCCTGAAAACAAAGATAATGCTCTTCAGCATCCGTCTCAACTACGTCTGAAAATGTAATTCCTTCGAAAATTCATCGCCTCCTTAACTACCTTTGTGCACATCAGTAACATCTCATCAAGAAAGCAACGAACATGTCGAAGGGACACAAAAATGAGACGCTGGTCTTCAACTCGCGATGCTCATATCATAACAGACTTGAGTGGAAAGACGTGAAATAACTGAATACATCAAAAGACTTTCACCTTTCCCTGAATTCCTGTCGACGCTCCAGCATATTTATCGTAAAACATCCAGCTGGGAGACATCATAATCGAGGCACAGTGGTGACCCCTCCACACTCTAAGCTCACACACACCCTCTTCTTACCTCTGACGTTTGTCCTTTCTACGTCTTCTTTCACTTTTTTTCTCTTTTCTACTGAAAAATCGTGGAACAATAGACAGGTATCTTTCTCGATATGCGATCGCAGCGTTATTGTGGCTATGTCTTTCAGATGGATTTCATTAACCACTGCTGAGCATATGTCTGCCAGAAAGTGGATGTGTACCGGTGAGGGAGTTGTTCATTTCTCCCTGTCGCTATGTCAGTGGGGCGTGAGAAACAATAAGCCTTGATATACATAAATTATATTTTGATTCATATCTACCCCAGGAACCAATTTCTATGAAGATCCTGGCGTTACCCAAGACCTCTTTCTAAACGCTCCTGCAGCTCATGGCTGCGATATCTCAGCAGGGAAATGTAAACTTTAGAGAGTCAGAAGGTCTTTGACGAGTCTGCCTGTACTCCCAATGATTATAGCCTTTCCAAACAACGTGACTTGTCACACGCGGTGTAACCTTTTGTAGGCGGAGCCCAGGAACACCAATATATTAATATATATATATATATATATATATATATATATATATATATATATATATATATATATATATATATATATATATATCATCCATACTTTATTCACTTTACTGTTGCTAGTCCTAAACTACTGCTGGTTTAGCAGCGTTAGGCAGACTATAAATATATTTTAGGGTCTGAAGACTTTATTTCCATAATACCAGGTTATGTTACGGTGAGTGACCCGCCGGGGCAAGAGCTGTGACTTGTGACGGTGGCCCGCGAGAAAGGTCGCCATACCATGCTAATCCAGCTGCCACTCTCCTCCATGTGAGGTACAGTACAAGGTCAGGTGTTCTCTGAGCACAATGAGTTGATCTAATGTTCTACGGGATTTTGTTCACCTTATACTCAAATGGGTCTTTGTTCATCCAGAACCCTTAGGGTCTTTCTCCGGGTCTGTGCTCATCCATTTAATCCCTTTAAGTTGATCCAAAACTACAAGACTGTTAGATAAATTCTGGGAAAATGTGACCCTTATGAAAAATAAAGATGGGTTTACCTCATCTTGTTAATGGGTAACTGTAGAAGTGGACGAGAAAAAATAATTTTTCGTGAATAACTTATACAATTAAATATTCCGACAGACCAAAAAGAAAAATATTTTTCAATGACAATCCGCCATTTTTTGATATTTTCGTGGGGAAAAAAGTATTTTCTATGAATGTTTACACAAAAATTTGGTGCCAGTCGATAAGAAGACTTTGAAACTTCATCATACTTCCCAATCTACAGTAGTCCCTATGTGTACATATCAATACACCGAGACACCAAAGCATACATTTCTGAGCAAGTCTGGTCGTGTGCTTGCGGACGGTCGTGTCGTACGTGCTGCCGTGATCCAACCAACCTCACAATCGCCGCACGAGCAGCGAGATAGAGAGTGGAAAGGTCTAGTGCCGTTGACGATGATGTTAGTGCCGGCCACCTAGGCTTCTAGCACGCGCGAGTCATGTTCACGACTGATTCTGATGGGTCACGTCCCACGGTGAACTGCTCCTCGGGATGTCTGTCTTGCCCAACACTGATGTTTTCCTACGTCTCTTACGGATCATTAACATACACATGCGAGCGTAAAACTCCTTCCCCGTCCAGTACAAATAAGTAATTGCACACCAAACGCACGCTTCCATCTAACACCAAATAGACAAGCTAATGTTCGGTTAAGTTGAACAAAATTGCCTGTCAATATGTGTTTACCTCTTAACGCAAATATCAAAAGATAACTCTATATCTGCATCAACTCACTGGTTTCCCTTTAATCAACCCCTCGATGTCCTGCGAAGTGTAATGTCCAGTAAGTGCCTCCTTCCTTGTGAGCTGGTGACAACGATATGACCACTTTCAAATTCATTTTCCACCAAGTAGAATCATATCATCTCCATTTCTTTGGCTACCCTCCCACGTTCCAAGCACACAGGCAAGGGCTGGCTGAGGACCTCCCCAGCCTTTGCCGACTTTATGCCGCCGGCTGGACGCCACGCTGACGAGGCCCATTTTTCTGAGGTAGAATTGGACACATCCAACCTGGTCGTGGCCCCGACTGTCACGCCGCTCTTGACAACCCGTGACGCGCATCAAGCCAGAGTACAATGGCCGGAACATTTTCCACCTGGCCTTGATAATAGTGGTATGTAGGAGTGTACCATACGGACATTCGTTCCTGTGTCGGGTTTCCAGAGAACCTTGTATTACCGTGCTCCAAGAAGCACTGTGGGAACCAGGGGCTGGTGCCTTCTGTATTTGGCTCTCCGGGGAAAATTATTTTACGATCTTCAGAAGCTTAATTCCAATGTTTACGGTCCTGAAGTCCCTCAGGACGTAGCAGTGTTTAGGTTTCCAGAGAACATGGCAATGTTCAGGGTCCCTAAAGGAAAGATGGGGGTTTCAGGGAGCATGGCAAGGGTTTACTTTCGTCTTTGCGAAAGTGGTAGTCCTTAAGGCCCTGTTCTCACGAACAGCAGAGTTATTTAGGACTATGGAGCGTGGTGGCGCTTAAGAGCCCCTTGGAATGTGGAGGCGTCTGAGGTTCCAATGAGGGTTAAGTCTGAGATCCTATGGAGCTTAACGACGCATGAGAGTTCTTTAAAAAAAAAAGGGGGGGTGGTTCACGTTAGGGTCCAGGGGAGCGTGATGGTTTCAGGGGCCACAAAGAACGCGAATGTGGTCAGGTTCCAAGGGGAGGAAATTGCAGCATCTGAGGTCCTGAGGAACATGATGGTGTTCTGAGTCCAAGACATAGGTGGTGTTTGACGCCTTCAAGATGCGTGGTGACGTTCACGGTCCAAGGAATGTGGCAACGTTCACCGTCGAAGAAATATCGTGACGTTATATTTAAAGAAAAAAAAAAGTGGTAGCTTCTGAGGTCCCAGGAAGATAATAATGGTGTTTGTGGTGGGTGCCACGGAGCATGGTAGTAGTTGTTAAGGTACCAGAGGCAAGGCGGTATTCATGGTCCCAGGACGCGTGTTGGTACCTGGGTGTCGTAGGGAAGCGTAGGGGTATCTGGAGGTGCCATGGAGCGTGATGATGGCTGGGGTCACAGGGAACATGACGGTGTGGGGGAGTGCTCGAGAGCCCATATGGTGATCTTTGGCATCCCAGCTCTTGGTTTTTAGCCTTAGCGTGGTGGTGTTTGAGGTCTCGGTGAGGGTTGGGGTACGTAGGAACCCAGGAAAAATGACGAGGTTCTGGGTCCATGGGGAATGTGGTGGTATTTCGGGTCTTAATGAATGCTAAGGCGTCTAGAGTCTTACTGTAGTAACCACCACGGTCTAAAGTCCAAGGGAATGTGGTGTTGTTTGGTGTCCCAGTGAATACAAAACCTTATAGGATCTGAAGCCCCATGGAAAGTCACTCTGCTTGGGGTCCAAGTAAATGATGAGGCATTTTAGGGTCTTAGCGTAGTCGCATTCAGTGCCCGAAGTCCCTGGGAATGTGGTGGTGTTTGAGGTCAGAGCGAGAGCTATGAGGTTTCATGTAATAAGGAGCCTTTATGGCGTTTCGTATTCCGAGGACGTTGTTTGTGGTTAAATAACAAAGGATCACCGTCATTTCTGGAGTCAGCTCGATCTACTACACGAATGAGTTCTGGTGTGTGTTTGTGTTCGCCTGCCTCCAGATACATGTACCCAGCGGACGTTGACACATGCATACGCGTCTCTGGCTGGGGACAATTATTGGTGCTCCTCACAGTAGGATAGCGAGGCTGGGTACACATCGTTGTGTGAATAACACTTGTCTTTGCATGTGTACTAGTGTTCGAACATGAGAGCATTTTCGTGTATTTGTGCGTCCGTGCAACTGCTTTAGTGTCGATGAGAGTACTGACAATCTACAAAATAATTGTATAAATTCCCATCTAACAGAGTAAGTACCCACAGAGCGGCCTCTTGTGGGTAGTCTACCATAAAGAGTTATAACTCACCGGGAATTCGTCCTGTCATGAAAACCATCAAATTTGCATAGCGAGATGTCACGCAGACATCCCACCGAGACTACCTTCCATGACTGACAGTGTTTATATAGACTCAAGGTTGTTGTTATGGATGCATGCTGCTCTCCGACCACACAAAGATTAAAACGTTTCTTGTTTATCTAAACATTCCGTCCGAATTACTACAAACACTCTCTCGACTGTCTCGTCCGATGATTCAGTGTATATAGACATACGAGGCATTAAAAGATATAATAACTGTAGAGAAAAATGGACTAGAGAGAAATAGGTACAATTAGGATGGAGCAAGAAACAAAGAGAGGGAAGCCCTGCTTGGGTGATGGAGACGTTGTTAATGATCCGACTTCATCGGACACCAAGCTTTACGTAGGCTCCAACACTGCTCAGACGCACGGATGATGAACATCAACCCAACCGAATCTCAAGTCACGAAAACAGAGGAACGTGAAATATGGCCTCAGTATGGCTGTCATCTTTCAGGGAGACAATTACAGGATTGTGCCAATGATGGGAACTCAAGGTACGCCACAGTATCCAGCCTGACATCAGGATTCATCTGATGAAATACTTCAGGAGGTCAACTCTATATACCGGGAACGTCAATGTTTCCTTGATATACAAGGTCAAAGAGATGCAAAAATTATATCTAGATTTTAGTGCCAAAGACACAAGAGTTCCCCGGCGACGCGTCATCACAAGACAACAGATATCGGACATGGAAAAAGGAGGCTGAACCATAAGGACAACAGCTAAAGATTTGCCCACACTGGAAGAAAAGACAATGGGGATATGATCATCCCTTGTCGTCTCAAAATATCTGAAGATGTCGTCGTCTCCCTCGACGTGCACTCACTCACACACACACACACACACACACACACACACACACACACACACACACACACACACACACACGTCAGTAGGTGTATCAGAGTGTTCCAACGCCGAATGATGAACCTCACCTCCCTCCCCCACCTTAATGTGCGTGACTGAACCATGGGTGTGGGAGGTGAATGGATAGCGAAGTGTATGTGGTCAATACAGAATATCTGAGGGGTGAACTTGCTGTATACCGAATAAATAGTGTGGCTGAGATGTAAAGGATCAGAAGAGAGAAGGGAGGTTTGTTTGATGAAGTAAAGGTAGGGGGGAAGGAAGGCTGGGAATTGTGCCGAGCATGATGCAACGAACAGATCCGAGGGCAAATAACTGATTTCAATTCTAAACTGATGCAATAAATATACAGTCCAGCTGGAGACCACAGATTCCCTAAAGGGAGGAAAGAGGAGAGAGAGAGAAAAAAAAATAATCACAATAACAGACACTGATATGACGTGATTAAAACTACCTACATCCTCCTGACAGTCGGACAAGACCGAAGCGAGCTGCCCCCATCAGCTCACCGAGATTATGCAACGCAACAGTCAACAAACTTCAGATGTTATAACAAACACTAACCCAGAGACAGCCCCCTTGCCCGATGACGTCTGTTAGCTTCTGTTCTCTCACTCCTGACGGCCTGTATTTACACACAAGAGCTTCTGTTGACAAGGAAGTACGGTATGGTTACTGCCAGTGTGACCCTTGACTGTCCACGTATCACTGAAGCATCTGCACGCCCAACAGCAACAACGCCAGACTGACCTACCGCTGGCTCTTATACAATACGTACGATGGGGTTTAGTGCAGCCGTCATGGTAGGACTGATGATTATAGAGGGGAAATAAACGTCTGCCTCTAACTGTACCTCACAGTCTCCCTAGAAGGAAGGGCATGGCTTTTACTGGAAGAAGGTTACGTGATCACTATCGTGTCCTTGTCGACATGATGAAGACGACACGGGACTCTTAACCCGAAGGATAAAAGTACCTCACTCATTTCTCTCTGAAAACGTAAGTAACCGTGTATGTGCGAATGTCTGGCCGGTGATACCGGACTCCGCCTGCATACGGTAACACCGCGAACGGAAAGCGATGACCCTTGGTGAGGGGGGGGGGGGGATATCATATTCAGAGGACGAAAAGAAGTACAAATTCGCTGAGAAGCTTCCCACTCCAAGGGAATCCATCCTTTCCATGGTACTGGTTGTAGCACAACCTTGGACGCGTCAGGAGCCCCGTAAAAGGGGTCCTGTGGTTACATAATTACACTGAGATTAAAATCTATCGAAACTGATGTGTGTGTCCGTGTACACATGTGTCTTTATTTGACTTTAAGTTTCGGGATAACGTGTGCAACTGCTATTGGAACTACATCAGAATTACCTATTTGTTATGCACGCACAGAGAGTTCCATATATATATATATATATATATATATATATATATATATATATATATATATATATATATATATATATATATATTCGCCATTTCTCGCGTTAGCGAGGTAGCCTCAAGCCTCAAGAATAGAGGACTGAGCCTTAGAGGAAAAAATCCTCACTTGGCCCCCTTCTCTGTTCCTTCTTCTGGAAAAGTAAAAACTGGAGGGATTTCCAGCCCCCTGCTCCCACCCCTTTTAGTCGCCTTCTACGACACGCAGGGAATACATGGGAAGTATTCTTACTCCTCTATTCTCAGGGACAATATATACATATATATATATATATATATATATATATATATATATATATATATATATATATATATATATATATATTTTTTTTTTTTTAACTATTCGCCATTTCCCGCGTTAGCGAGGTAGCGTTAAGAACAGGGGACTGGGCCTTTTTTGGAATATCCTCACCTGGCCCCCTCTGTTCCTTCTTTTGGAAAATTAAAAAAAAAAGAGGGGAGGATTTCCAGCCCCCCGCTCCCTCCCCTTTTAGTCGCCTTCTACGACACGCAGGGAATACGTGGGAAGTATTCTTAATCCCCTATCCCCAGGGATAATATATATATATATATATATATATATATATATATATATATATATATATATATATATATATATATATATATATATATATATACATATATATATATATATATATATATATATATATATATATATATATATATATATATATACATAAATATATATTGTCGTAATACATACAGTGATCTTCCTTGCTACTGAGACCGTAATCACAGTAATACACCTTCATCTCAGAACGTTAAAAACAGTGCACGTGTGGCCACACTTCCTCGTCTCCCACAGGTCTCACGCTGAAGCCACGGACTACACATTACCTGACCAGAGTTATGCTGATGAATTCATCACCCCAGTGAGACCGGCATCAAAGTCAACGTTGCGAGACCCCACTCTATCCACACACAGCCCAAACTTTCGTTTCTTCGTCATTTGGTCAATACATCCGAAAGGTGAGCATCTGGTCCCCTTCTCGTTCATATCTATATTTCCATGAACCTTGTATTCATCCTCACGTTTGCTTGAACACACGATTAACTCCGTGTTGACTGATGTACGGTGTACTATAGTACTTCCACTGAAATTTGTCCCTAATGAGTACACAAACCTTGTTCATACTCATGCATATTTCCAGCTTGACCCGAGAAATCTAATGATATTTTCTTCCAGTAAGAGTGTCCACCTCCGTGGCTGATGGAGCTTCGTTAAAATCTTAACGATACGTCATTTAAAAGATGGGACTGAAACACACAGAAAGAGAGGGTACACCAAGTTCTTGCCATGATGTCTTCGTGAGTGACGGGGGTTAAGCATTAACTGAAACACACAGGAAGAGAAGGTACACCAAGTTCTTGCCATGATGTCTTCGTGAGTGACGGGGGGGAAGCATTAACTGAAACACACAGAAAGAGAGGGTACACCAAGTTCTTGCCATGATGTCTTCGTGAGTGACGGGGGGGAAGCATTATAGTCCCTGAGAGGAGGCGGTAATTTGGACAGCCTGGCTGAGGGGCAGCGGATGTTGGTTTCGTCCGTTCCCACACTGGCCCGCGCTTCGTTAGCCCCCAACAAAAACTGGTCAGCGTCGCGAAAGTTAAGTGGAAGTGACGCACGGCCCCCCCGAAAAGAAGCGGTAATGAGATACAGTCTGCAAAACACAAACCCCTGTACTACGCTATCCTGGTGCTCCTGTGTGATGGGTAGCGTAGTAACCAGGTGGAAAATTTCCAGCCGGCAGAGATAGGACGTTGACAGACCTACTGCTAAATATGTGGAACACCGTCTCTCTGGTGGAAAGCTGGTGCTGGTGTACATATGGCAATATTTCACATGGATTATGACGTTAATTGCACGTCTTGTGCTGTACACACACACACACACACACACACACACACACACACACACACACACACAGATATATATATATATATATATATATATATATATATATATATATATATATATATATATATATATATATATATATAAACGTGACCCATAAGTAGCTGGTATAATGAATGTACATTAAGATACCAAACAGGGCATACAATGGGGCGCACTTGTGTCGCCTGTATTTAAGCATAATTACTAGGGCAGTGGAATAAGAATGGGTAGGAGTCTTGCTCGGGAATTATCAAATACAACGGTCGTAAGTTCCATGGGCAAAGGTGGACCTGTCCTCTGAACATGAGCCTGGTTAAGCTCTGCTGTAAACCTCTTTATATGGGGCATGACTAAGGCAAAACCCAAACTAGAATAATGCTATCGTCAAGTTTTTTTTTTTCGACGGTTGGAAAACAGTGTAAAGTCTGTCGCGCTTATACTGCTGACCCGGGGTTAGGATAAGCGCGTCCCTACTCGGGCGTGCGACTGCCGCCGAAGGCTTGGCCGACATCCTCGAGTGTTACCCGAGTGTCTGCCGTGTTACACAGACGACACAACAACCAGATGGAGCATCACGCACGAGGTCCCTGAGTCAAGGCTGACAACCCTTTATCGGTCCCTATCATGGCTGTAATCACGGTCTTCGGCAACCACATACCAACAATTTAGTCCACTTGAGAGTAATTCTCTAATGGAAGTGTATCCACCATGTAACATAATGACGGTGCGCCAGCGCTGGGTCTCAATCATCCTCCCAATGCTTACGACAGGTACGTGCTTGTTCAAGGGGGACCAACTGCGTGGTGGTGGCGCCTCCACTACGACAGGGCAAAGGATCTGATGAAGGCAACGTTCGTACCACGAGCTGATTCGGTGATATCCCGACAGCGTACAATGCGCGAGTAAATGTGATGCACCACTCTCACTTTCGTCCCACATATCCCAACCTCAGCGTACCCTAAATGTTCCGAAAAATCATTCGTAGCTGAGATCTTTTTTTTTTTTTTTGAGGGTACTATATCACTTTCGAACCCTGACCGCCAAGGCAAGCGAGTTCTCCCGCTAGTTTGAGAGAGAGAGAGAGAGAGAGAGAGAGAGAGAGAGAGAGAGAGAGAGAGAGAGAGAGAGACCTGTAAATCTTCATACCTGAAAAAAAAAGTGAAAAGATGTGACGGTTTGGTGATGGAATGAATCTACGACTGAACATATTACAGCATGACGCTTTCCTGAACACATACATTACCACATGACGCTTCCCTGAATACATATATTATTACCACATGACGCTTTTCCCGACTAAGAGTTACTTTAAAAACATTCATGAAATAGCGGCACGCGAGGTGAGACAGCTGGCGTGAAACGCACCTCAGGACCTTACATAAGTGACACTTAAGACCGGCCCTCGCGTCAGGTAATATGACATAAACATTACCTGAGGATAATCCAGAAGAGACGTTGAACAATGACGTCACTCTGTTAAACGGGCGAGCAGATACGCGCAGCGGCGGGAGGGGAAAAGTATGGAGAGAATGATCTCCGAGAGAGCGGGAGTTAGAATGATATACAGATACTAGTTTGCTGAATTTCACTGTGGCTCACAGCCAGTGGGTGAATCACGAAATCCAAAATTCTCTGCCCGGGTCTTTGTGTCAGGAGGAGACGAAGAGCATCCAGTGGGTGAATCAAAATTCTATGCCCGGGTCTTTGTGTCAGGAGGAGACGAAGAGCGAGAGGTGTGATTCCCCTGCGCGACAGAGACACACACACACACATGGCGTGAGAACTGGGTCATTAGTTAGGTACAAAAAGGTAATATCTTCTTACTTTTACCACTGCCGACGGATCTCATGACTACACAATCAGCTGGTGGAACATTTCTCATGAATTACTGTCCTTCAAACTTACATTAACTGCTCTGGCGCACAAGCGGGACGGATAATCATAACACAACCACCATATTTCGACGGATCACCATTCGCATCCTCCACGAGCATGAGTAGCATTAAGATCGTCGTAAAAAAAAAAAAGATAACTATTTTCGAGCTAAGAAATTTCAAGAGAGTGGCTAGGGCTATCACTAGCTAAAGTCTGAAGCTGTATTTCCCGGCAGTAAATGACACAGCTTTTAAATGAAAGCAGTGGTACTCGTTAGTGACCGGAAGCTCTCAATCAGCGACTTGGGAGAGAGAGAGAGAGAGAGAGAGAGAGAGAGAGAGAGAGAGAGAGAGAGAGAGAGAGAGAGAGAGAGAGAGAGAGAGAGAGAGAGAGAGAAATATCCGTCCGGAAGTGATGTGACTGACCATCACACACTGTAAAAATCATCTGTTTATCGTCCCTTCCCCCAAATCCAATTTATCGCCCCTTTGTATACTCATGCATGTGTTTCGTTCATATTTTCAGCCTTCTGCTAGATAATCTACTAAACCGTTAATCATCATCATTATCATTATACACGCGCACAGTCTACATGAAATATACCACAGTGTAGAAGCGGGTTTCAGTGAGTAGTTACGGTACTACCCTTAGGGTAATCGAGGTACGGGGGCCTGGTCGCTGAAGATCAAGTCCCCGGATATACATTCCCCTGGAATAACTAGAGCCAAGCTACGAGCCATCAGTTTCCTCGGCCCGTCACACCCGTGAGCGATGATCTACCACAGACGTGGGAAGGATGAAGCTTTGAGCCGACGTGTGCCCTGTCTGCGCCGGGCCAGGGGGGTCGAACCTAGGACGGTGGGCTCTCCATAATCAGCGCCCAGCCCTCATTAAGCACCAGCTTGCCTCACGACTACCATACTGGCCTCACGACCACCACCTATGCCTCACGGCCGTCACCGTGCCTCATGACCACAACCCTCCTGCACGACCCTCGCTCTGCCTCACGACCACCACACTAGACAGTGCGTCGAAGCGGCGCACCTTAAACCGTTTATCTCATGGTTGGATACTTTCACTGTTTGCTCATAGACCTCCCTCTCACCCCCTGAGAGGTGGAATGAGTTAAAAAGACCCACAGTCCATGAGCGAATGTGGAACATCAGCTGAAAAATAACCGAGACGCTTCGTCTTGATGGTTCGTTCCTCGTCTCTGTTTACTTTTTATTTCACTCTGAATGTGGGAACAACAAAGCAGGCACCCCCGTTCTTCGTCCCACTGGCAACCCTGCCATCATGAGGAGCAAGTCACCTCTCAGGTGTCAACAGCAACCTTGGCAACCTCCTCCTCAAACCTACCTGTGTTATTCCAGAGCCGCAGGTCAGGACTGTCGACAGACTCGACCACAGCATAACCTACAGGATATGAGCGCCCTCCAGTGATATTCACTGTTGACTTTACTACATCTTTGGACGGTGTGTTGTGCAGGAGACACCCACAGCCATATACGTCTACGGCGGAGGGCAGCGGTGGGCGGGGATCAGCTCCGCTGACCCCTCGCCTTCTGCCTACCAGTCCCCCCAACACACACACACACACACACACACACACACACATTACAACTCGCCTCTCTCCTCCCTCACTCTGGTCTCCAACCCCTAACTTCTCTTCCTGTATCATACAACCTGTTCAACCCTTCCCCTATACCACAGTCTCAACGTTTAAGTCTCTTCATTCTCATGCCGTGTGCTGTAGGGTCTTGTCACTTCTTCCTTTACACGACAAGATCTTCAAGAGTTATCCATGCTCTACACTGTAACCTCTTTATTCATTCCGGTAGTCTATATAACTTCCCTGACTCAATACTCTGTTCAACATCCGTCCTTACACCAGAAACTCTCAGCATTCTACTCTGTAACGTCTCGTTGTGCTCTCACTTTACCCTAGACTTGTACAACTACATCACTCTCTCCTCCTACTTAAAATATCTTCGTCCCATTCTTCAGTACCCCACTAACCCAACACTACACCAGCCTCCACCCCTTCCCTTTAACACAGACCTCCCTCGCTAACCATTCTCTCTCACCCGGCCACTAAAAGCCTTATTACTATCCGGTAACTCTTCCAGCCCTGCTCCATAACTGGCTGGGGTAAGAGGCCTGGCATTGGCTTGCCACCAGCTATGGTAACATAACCACCATACAAGAGTGGTGCCTCGTAATGCCGACGCAGCCCTCAGTAACAACATCAGCTGAAACACATTGTGCGTTGAGGCTCATCATCCGTTTACTGTAGTGTCACGGTCCAAGCATCCACGGTGGGATCTAACGCAGCGTCTTCTGCTACACAGTTCCAATATTCTAATGTTACCATCGTATCTTTTTGTAATTCTATCCACTTTCAACAGGAACATGAACGTAAGACGTATGTAAATAAAGACAAAACCACAACACAACACATGTAAAAATGATCTTTATTCCTGAACGCACTCAAGATATGGCAATATATGAATAACAGAAAATAAATATTTCATGTTATGTCTTCCAGTAGCGCATTAAGAGGAAGGTGCATGGTTACCTACGTGTCTGAGTCAGTGTGTGGGTGTATGTTTGCGTGTGAAATCACCTTCTTGAAAATTATAGGGTGAAAGTTCTACACTCGTGTAGCCCCATCTCTTGAACTTTCTATACCATTAAGCAGCCTTTTCAAACCTTTGCATTCTGCAGACATCAACTGGTAACTAGTTTCTTTTGCAAGTAGTCATCCATCTGCTTTCTGAATATCGTTTCCAGAGTGTTCTCAAGACCAAACTTGTTGGGGAGACTGGCCAGTACTCTGCGCAACTTCCCGATCACCTCTCTCTTAAACAGAGGCATGATATCTGCCCTCTTCGACATTTCTGGAACTACACCTTCCTTCCTCGTGTGACGAGATACCGATCAGAATCTCCAATGGCCCAGCAAGAGCCTTCGACCATTCCTTCTGTGTGTATGGGGAAACTTCTTCATCCGGTCCATAATCCTTCTATGGGTCAGGATATTATGATAGCCTGAATTCGTCATTTCTATACTTTGCAATACTACTTCCCCCATCCCACCTTACTAATCTTGTAACAGTGTTGCTTTCTACTGTGAAAACACTCAAACTTACCACTAAGTTCCTCAACCATTTTCTTCCGTAACCATGAGTCTGGTTAGTAACCATGAGACAGGTTAGCAACCACGAGACAGGTTAATAACCATGAGTCTGGTTAGTAACCATGAGTCTGGTAAGTAACCATGAACCTAGTTAGTAACCACGAGACAGGTTAGTAACCATGAGCCTGGTTAGTAACCACGAGACAGGTTAATGAGCCTGGTTAGTAACCACGAGACAGGTTAGTAACCATGAGCCTGGTTAGTAACCACGAGACAGGTTAGTAACCATGAGTGTGGTTAGCAACTTTGTGACTGATGATCTGCTCCTGAGGAACTTCTGGTAAAGTTTACGACTGTAGCAGTTCCTCCCTCCGAGTCCCGCAGGCCTAATTACCTACCTATAACCAATCATCTCCGGACCTTAATTACATGCCAATAACCAATAATTACCTGCCAGATGAACCTTTGGAAAACTTTCGGACCGTCCTTTGCTTTGTCCACTATACTCTCATAATTCTCTCCTTTCCCCTCTTTCCTCACCTTGTTATGTTCTGGTTACGTGCAGTAAAGACACGGTCTAGCAAAGATGGTGTTATCTTTCCCCTGGTTTTCGCATGCTCCATGACGAACTGATAAAGGAAAAACCTCCTTTATATATTCTACAAACTTGTGTCTCCATGACTCTATGAGAATCTAAGTTCTTTTCCCCCAGGAAAATAACCGCATTCCGTATAATATTTCACACCATGACGTTCAAGAAAAATTTTCCACTGTCACTTCTGCTTACTCGTATGTTTACATCCTTCTTTATATGTAAATCAACCAGTGTTAAACAGCCGTCTCTTCTTTATCTCATATGGTACAAGCTCACTCTATGAATGGCTCGTGGTTCGCCGAAACCATCACCAGAAATTTGTCAGCGTGGTGGATTTAAACAAGTGGTTCCGAGATGTCATGAACTTCTTTCGGTGGCTTAAAGTCTTGAATGAAGATCCCTTAATGGACGTGACCATCATTTTCTGGTCCCATAACAAAAAACCTGAACTTCAAAAGTCAGTGTCACTGTTTTTACCAGGTGGAGCTTGGGTTTCCCACGCGGTGGACCCGCTCATCATCAAACCATCTTACAACATGCTTCCCGCCTCACGTTGCCCTCCCACTTTTTCCACCTACATCCACTACGTGCCCAAACTGGTATCCGATTGGTTGAGCGTCAGTTCCAACGGAATCCATTGCTTCCTGGACCTTTACCTACGGGCTGGAGTCATCTAAGCTTCTCATCTCCTCTTCTGACTTGGTTTGAAATCTCTTCCAGGCAGACTTAATCTTTATTGCAAGAGACTGCAGCATTCAGCACTTGGCCCACTCCTAATTGTTCTTCCGCTTGACCTACATGATAATCCCTTTCTCCCAATCTCCTGAGGAAAAACCTGCTGCACAGAGACCGTCCCATCCACTCCAGTGAGTCAAACCTCACCAGGGAACACATCACGAAGTGCACAGAGACCTGATCTCTCTTACAGGACAACAATACCTTTCACCCACCTGACCGCTCGCGTGCTTGGCACCTCACTGCTGCGCGTCCTTATGGTAATGTGGAATAGTGACGAGCGATAACCTGATTGATAACCTTGAGCGTCCTGTATATGCTTAGCTTACCAGTACTGCTCGTGTGCCACGTTACTAAGATCATCCCAGTTCTTCTGTTCTGGCCAGTCAGGGTCACCCCGCTGTGCCACCTGTTGCCAACACACTGACTGTTGAGCCCCCTTCACCAGCATGGGTCTGTTTTCAGTCACCTCCTCTGCCGACTGGGCCGCGATGGTTCGACTTTATCGGCCCTTGCGTCTACTGCCTGCTGGGGGTGGGTGACGATTTTCATCATGTGTAACTGGAATCGTTACTGCCCTCGAATGCGTAGGTGAAAATGTACCCAGTAACCACACAAGAGAGGGAAAGTATACATATACTATCAGTGGAGCAAAAATGTATTAAGCAGTCTTATTCCTCTCTTCTGGGTTGGCAGGAGGATGCACAGTTATAAGACCTCGATACAATCAGAAGAAACTCATTCTCGCTCTCAAGTCCGATATCTAAGATTCTTCTGACCGAGATTACTACACACTGTCATCCTATGTCTCGCCGGTATATGATACCAGCGACCGCTGTGCCCCCTGTGCAGCAAAGCAACTGACGGTGTCATCTGATCCACTGTCGCTGGCATACCACACACACTTCGTCGCCTCGTGGGCAGGGCGGTTGTTCAAAGTATTAGCTGCCTCGGAGTGCTGTGAGGCGGTGGCAGCACAGACTGTGCAAGGCTTCATCGGCAGTCTCGCCAACACTAACACCATGGTTCAAAATGACTTCAATAATAACCTCAACACTGTGAGATGGGACGCTATTATCACAGATGACTACCAGCACTTTCCCTAACTCATTCTCTTCCGTCCATCTGTAATACATCGGTGCGTTTTTTCATTTTTTGGTAGAGGTGAGATCAAAGCAGCTGTAGCGTTCGCAACGGTGACTCCACTGCCTCTCCTCCCTCCTACCTTGCATCCAAAGCCATAGCACAAAGGCTTTCCTGATGAACAAAACATGAGGATGATGGCATCTTGGCAGGCGTTGCAAAACCCTTGTTGGCCAACCCCGCTCTTTTAAGCGAGTTTCGGGAATCGCGGGGCCTCTCCCTTAACCTTTCAAAATGCAAGATCATCGCCTCCCCACTCCATTCCCAGAAGACTGACTACAGTGTACCTTATCTGCAATACTGCACTGCTGCTGGAAGCCCCGGCTAAGAACCCTAGAGACAGTGTTTTACTGCGTATACTCATGAGTTACGAGGATACAGCTAGACTGATGGGTTTAGAAGAAAGAAAACACATGCCACCAATGCCCGAGACGTCCCCACTCCACCTCATGTGTTCAGCATCACAGGAACCACCATATGAGAAGCCATGACCAAGCTCGCTGCCTGCAGAGGTCATCCGCTCTCCTAATCTCGTATGGCCCAGGCGTGCAACCTCCCGCCAAAATGATTACCTGCACAAGCAAGTCATCGCCGAGTCACTAAATGTCCCAAGATGTGGGACACTGATCAGCAGTGATGGGATGTATCTCATCTCATGAAGGCCACAAATTACGAGACCGTCAGTGTGTTCCTGGTGCAGACTTTACATACTCTTCATGCTATGGGGGGGAATTTCTCACTCAGTGAATGCACTGTCTTGTAATACTGTTAGAAAACGTTGCAAAACAGGACGAAGATGATGAGTGGGGCATGAGGACATGTTCCCTCACCAAGCAGGGCCCGGTACAATATACAACCTTGTATGAATGTAACGCAAACTACAGGAGCAGATACGTAAATACGACGCCTAAACAGGGAGTCAATACAAACAAGGTGATGATGACTCTTGTTATACCGTGGGTGTTCATCAGATAGGCAGTGTACCAAACATATTCAGCAGATTTAATCATTATAGATCCAACTGTCTTTTGTACATCACAATCTATCCAGGTGCTATTACAGAGCATGGAGTTCACAACTTATGTGGTGTTTGTACATTCTTACAATCCTTACGTTGACGATGGCTTACATATGGTGATAAATGATGACATCACCTCTTCAACATGTGTTTATGACCGTTTGTCCATGTCTGGCAACGGAAAATGTTTGGCGAGTTATAAAAAAAAAATCAAACGTCTGTCATCTTACAGCATGAATATACTTCACAGAATTAACAAGAGCTATCAAAAAAAGGTACTGACAAACACTTAAAAAAAATGTACTAACGAAACTTAGCGATGAAAAAAGACTTACCTAAAAATAGACTTACCTAAAACGATCTTTAGAAATATGAACAGTCACATCAATCTTAACATTGAAGGAAGTCTAATGAAAGAACAAAAACCCAGTAAATACTTGTTCAAATGATAATCACACCAACGACCACACTGCGTCAGTGTTTAAAACTACGGTACTGTTAGGCGACACACACTGCATCCTCCTTCCTTCTAGATAACATCGAGGAAACACTTTTTTTTTAATCTCCTAGATGTGCAAAAAGGTGGAAGGTGACAACTCCAAAGCACTGTACTAAACCTAATCACCTTCGGACATTTGAAAGTCCTTGAC
>NC_092236.1:10447017-10554517 GCF_036320965.1 Panulirus ornatus | reverse complement strand
CCAGACTACTGAGGGCACCTTGGCCTCACGTCCCGTCGCCACCTACCCTGATGACCTCGGCGGAAATAACGAAGTGGCCAGATGGACCAACTGCCCGCCCAACGTCCCATCGCCGCCTCTTTCCCCGTAACTGGACCTCACAGCTCGTCATAACTGTAGCTGAACGACAGACAGACTGCATACGGGAGTTTTACGTGCTTGTACTATTTCATTCCATAAAAGAAATAAACTTACCATTTCCAGTATGTCAACAGTGGAAATTATTTGTTCAAGTTTATCTCTATCTATGATGCAAAATACAATAAAGCGAATACATAAACTAATATACTAAACACACACACACACACACACACACACACACACACACACACACACACACACAAACACATATCAACCATGTAAAGTACACACGCGTTATCTGACCTGATGTATATTATTTACCAAAATACCCCGAGAATCGAAACCCGGACTATTTGTGTGGCAACAAGGTAGCCTCAAACCCAGTCCACGAGGAGCTAAAAGTAGCATCAATGAGTTCCGTGAATCAGCGAGTGGTAAATGAGTTGCTGTTTCTAGCTTCTCGTGGTTAGGCTACCTGGCTGCCACACAAATGGTCCTGGATTCGATTATGTGGGTGAGTATGGTGGCAAAGAGCTTATATATATATATATATATATATATATATATATATATATATATATATATATATATATATATATATATATATATATATATATATATATATATAATTGGAGTCATGTGGTATACCGGGGTTGACGTGCTGTCAGTGGATTGAAGCAAGGCATGTGGAGCGTCTGGGGAAAACCATGGAAAGCTGTGTAGGTATGTATATTTGCGTGTGTGGACGTGTGTATGTACATGTGTATGGGGGGGGGGGGGTTGGGCCATTTCTTTCGTCTGTTTCCTTGCGCTACCTCGCAAACGCGGGAGACAGCGACAAAGTATAAAAAAAAAAAAAAAAAAAAATATATATATATATATATATATATATATATATATATATATATATATATATATATATATATATATATATATATATATAGACAGATAGATAAAGAAATAGATAGATGGCCTTTACAGCACGAGAATGTTAGAGGGAAAGTAAGATAGGCAGCAACAGACCACAGTCACGGCTCAGTTCCCATGGCGTCTGGGGAAGGTCATGGGTAGCTACAAGGGGGGGCTATGGCAGACGACCCCCTACCTACCCCTGGCGACTGGGGGCGACGCGCGTCGCGCCCAGCGAGTGATCGTCACGGACGGATCACGCGTTCCCTCTGACACCATCTAAAATGAACGACATATACAAGTGCGACACCGACCGTCGCGTTTGTGCATACATCACCTGTATCTATTAAAGTTTAACTACGTAGGATATGCATTTGACTGGTCCTATTAAGAACGGACAGAAGAACACACCTGCAGTAAAAACTTGTCTTTGCTTCCGCGCGCGAGGATCCTTAAAAGATTCTCGGGCGCGGGACGAGGCGGTGTCAGTTTGCAGCCTTCAAACCCGGATTCAAGATGCATAAATCAAACCTGTGTGCTGTAACGCAGATACAACAACCTGCTCTCATACCTGCTTCGCTACCTAAAGCTTCTTTCAGTGGTTGTCTGCCTCCTCCTGCATTCAATAAGTTCTATCTTAAGTGTAGATTTGCCTTCCTCTCTTCACCTTTAATTTGCGTCAAGAGTCTAAAACGCAAGGGTCGTTACTCCTCAACCCATCTCTTGTGTACTTGGTTTCAGCTTACCAACCAGCCAAGCAGTACCTCTCGCGATGTCAGGTCTATGTGTAACCGTGTCTAACTACCACAAACATCGTACGATAACAGGGCCGGGTGTAGACGTCTCGCTGCATCAAGTACAGTCTTGGGATCAACAAGCAAGCGTTAGAAACTCCATAGTACTATATGACGCGGCGATAAGCGCCATTATCATAAAACTACTTCGACGAATGTTGAAAATATTATGTTCTCGGTAACTGAAGTAAATAAATGTACCTGCTTGTGAACGTTGCGATGCTCACTCTATTTTTTTCAGTACTGTTGCAATGCACATTTGAGTGGGTAAAGTGCTGCTCCTTCCTGCAGTTATCATATGAAATAGATTCGGAGTGTAATATTTGGTCTTTGTCTTCGTCCTCATAACGTCAACAATTTCGTGCAGAAAAAGCCGTCGAGCTCTGAGCGGAATGAAGAATTCTGAGGCTATGAAATATGTATATAGATGATAATTCCCGGGTGCGCAACGTCGCCAGGACGGAGCAGATGCACCAGTTCTCTCCACGATGTGCACCACTGTGTAACCAGATGACCTACAGAAGGCGATGATGAGACGCCGCTGAAGGTGATCTGGATCCAAGTGTGAAGATGACGCACCAGCAGTCTTGCGGGGCGTTTTCCACTATGCCGTTCCTCGTCACCTACACAACTTCTGTATTGATGTTTACATCTGATTCCAACCCTCACGTTAGAGAAGATTTAATCAGTAGAACATGGACTCCCTCGAGTACCAATTTCAGATGATCTAGATTCACATGGCCCGCGTATTAAGTAACGGGGTGGACAATAAGAAGTGGAAATTTTTGTAGGCAAGCAAGTTTTTACGTCAGGCAAGGTGCCAAGGCGATAATTGCCAGCTTTTATATCGCCGGTCTGGAGTATTTTTCAGTTGGTTTAAGCGTCCTTCTGTTACCGTGTGTGGCGTCTCGCGCGGAGGTCGTCAACAGGAACCCAAGAACTCCTAGGTGAGCTAGTTTTTCGGGCCGCCAGAGCGCGACGCGACCATTATGCATGCGACTGTTCGTCCCTGGCCAAGGGGGAATCTTCAGCCGGTTTGTACTTCCTTCCGATACGTACGTAGCGCTGCTAACGACGGAGGTCAAACGAAGAGTAAGAAATCGTAAACAAGTAATCAAAGAGTCTAAGATGCATAGCCATGATTATGGGACTAAATGAACCATTATGGAGGATTTGTGAATCTCACTATTGAGGTCTCCATAATGTTCTTAACGACTACAGAAGACGCGTTCTGCAATTCTGCACACTAAATATGTAAAGGTTTCCACCTTCATATTTAAGTTGTAATGAAATCTTATTCCAATCTTCTTGCACCAATATACAATATCTTAGCATAGAGTGAGAGCCATAACTTCTAATATCTTCCAAGTGTAAGAGGGTGTTTTGAAGTGGTTTGGGCACATGGAGAGGATGAGTGAGGAAAGATTGACCAAGAGGATATATGTGTCGGAGGTGGAGGGAACAAGGAGAAGAGGGAGACCAAATTGGAGGTGGAAAGATGGAGTGAAAAAGACTTTGTGTGATCGGGGCCTGAACATGCAGGAGGGTGAAAGGAGGGCAAGGAATAGAGTGAATTGGAGCGATGTGGTATACCGGGGCTGACGTGCTGTCAGTGGATTGAATCAAGGCATGTGAAGCGTCTGGGGTAAACCATGGAAAGCTGTGTAGGTATGTATATTTGCGTGTGTGGACGTATGTATATACATGTGTATGGGGGGGGGGGGGCATTTCTTTCGTCTGTTTCCTTGCGCTACCTCGCAAACGCGGGAGACAGCGACAAAGTATAAAAAAAAAAGAAAAAATATATATATATATATATATATATATATATATATATATATTTATATATATCCCGTCTGGGCTCTAACGTACAGCGTCAGTGCTCTCAGTCCTTCCCGGTAATTCAGGTCTTTAAATATGAGGGTGTGATTTGTGAAAGATCTCTGCACATTTTCTAATTCTGCAATTACGCCCGTTCCAAAGAAAGGAGACGTTAGCACACAACAGCATCCTAGCTGGAGAAGTGATACCTAGAAAAGCACCAGCGTCGTTGCTTTTGCCTCCCCTGTCCTGAAGGCCCGTAACTCTCGGTCTGGTTACTCCGCAGGTTTCCTGGAGAACTGATCATCAGATAATCATTCCAAGGTATTTTGGCGGTCGTTTCTGTAGCGAGAGGGTAACCCCCTCCTCTTGCTGCTCTTCCCTTTCTCTGCTTGTCTCTTTGTCTGCGCCCTTCGCCCTCCTCCCCCTCTCCTTTTTTTATGTTAGCTTTCATCACTCTTCACAGCCACCGTCGCTGAATACGAATCATGTGAGGACCCGCCAGGGTACGAATTCTAGCCAGGGCTGTCGACTCATAGCGAACCCTGCTGTTTATCTTTCCCTTCAGGACTCCTCGATTAATGAGTACCTGGTGTAGAATGACAAACACACACACACACACACACACATACATACATACACACATACACACACACACACATACACACACACACATCTCATCTCAAATTCATGGTTGGTAAAATCTACAATCATCCCAAAGCCTTCGTTGAGCATATCAATCTATTCTACCTCTACTTCCCCATTACTATATCATCTTCTCCTTCTGACTCTTTCAGTGACCTCTAAAATCGGTGTTGGCCTGGGGTGAACGGTGGTTAGGGGGTATTGTGTGATTTTTTTTGTCGTCAGTCAGTTCTCTGAATTTCCTCTCACGCTACGGTTGGTGAAAACGGGGGAAAAAAAAAAGGTAGTGATCTCATCGCGCCTGTGTATCATCCTGGTGATGCTGGAGGCGTCGTCGTCTTATACGAGAACCAGATACTGTGTGGGAGAGACGGGGAACTCCCACGATGCGTGTTTGCCTCTGGTTTGTGTACCGCGCTCGTGACACTCACCACCTGAGTAACTCACTTTTATTAGCCGAAAGACGAGAAAAATATGTAGTCGGTGAGTTCTTCAATTTCTTTCCATTGCCATTCTGTTAACTCCTTTTCTTAAATTCATACACCGTAGCGCTTTTTGGTGAGGTATATAGATTTTGGTCTCTCACAGCGCAATACCAATGCATTTTTTCCCCCCACTAACACGCAGCACCTACATGAGAAAATGTTATAATCGACCTCTCTTGATGGTCGATTGGCATGCCATGCCTACACATGCCCATGTACTTAGCACAATGGTCTGCACGTGAGGAGAACAATGCAATGTATACTGACGAAGTACACACATTCCTTGCAATACTAAACACAGGCTTTAAACAGCCAAACATTACATTCCTCAACAGGCTTACGAGAGCCGGTTCTCAGAGATACTTTCATCAATAACTCTGCCATCTTATGGCACTGCGGATGCAGCCAATTTTCACAGACCACCAAATGCCATGTAGACAACTCTATAGCCATATCAACCCTATTCTTATTATGCTGATTTCATTGTACTTTCATTCCTAAGTCATCTTAACACTTGTTTTGTCTTTACTAATTACATATTTTCTAGCTAGACTTGTAAATTTCTTGCCCTACAGTTTCCAGTATTTTCAGATCCACTCACACAGTTCACTAACGGTTCATGTTTCAGCGTAGTAGACCAACTCTCCCTTGGTGAGTAAGATGACGTACATCTTGAGTGTCCGTGGTTAACCCCTTGTTCTTAAACGGACAGTTCCCGAGGCACGTCCACACAACACACACCAAGGACACAACCCAGCGTCAACATGAACAATCAGGATCTCACTGACAAGATTCCTGGGTGTCCTAAATACAATCAGGATCTCACTGACAAGATTCCTGGGTGTCCTAAATACTGATTCAGATTGTAGTGAGTGAATATTCTCGTGAATACAATCAGGATCTCACTGACAAGATTCCTGGGTGTCCTAAATATTGATTCAGATTGTAGTGAGTGAATATTCTCGTGAATACAATCGCGTGCTCAGTACTGCTTGACCATGATTATATGGATCCAAGGGAGTTCAATAGCAGTACTTCGAGTGATCTTTGTTGACGAGAGACACGAGGTAGCAAGCTCGGCCTGTGGTGACCCAAGGCCTGTATATAAACTTCGTGGCAACTGTAAACAATAGCCTTCACATTCGTTACTTCCATAGAAATTTATCAATCACAAAATAATAATGGTCATTTGATTCTAAATAATAATAATAATAGTAATAATGATAATAATAATGATAATAATAATTATAATAGTAATAATAATAATAGTAATGATAATAATAATAATAATAATAATAATAATAATACTAATAGTAATAATAATAATAGTAATAATAATGATAACAATAATGATAATAATAATAATAATAATAATAATAATAATAATAATAATACGCAAAGAAAACGGTAAAACGTCATTTATCAAGGTGGAAGAGAGTTCAAGGTCAAGAACTGGCTGAACGTGAACCAGCTGAGCGAAGTAACGAGTCACGATGATCTTCAACCGGCTCTGACGGTCAAGAGCCCCGACACTTCCCCGGCAACTGCCGCCCCACTGACTTCTCTAAGCAACGGGGAATCGTTTATACGGCAGAGGAATCATGGACAAGAAATCATAAAAAACCGTACAGGAAAAGAGCGCTTCATCAAACAGAAAGATAACATGAATTAAAAAAAAAGAGGGAAGGAAAACAGAATATAAGAAAACGAAATATCTGAGAGTAAGAAAATGGATACACAGACATCATCTTTTAGTATAACAATTATACAATTAAACACTTCATTAACAAAGACAATGTCGTTCTCTAATACCAAAAAAAAAAAAAAAATACATTCCGGAGCGCATCACGAAAGCTAAAGAAGACGCTGGCAGTAATGATAATACGCGACAATTTGCAACGAGCAAAAAGGAAATTCCATCGCGGGCAGACGTCTAGTGAGACGCGGGATGACGCGGACGAAGGGCTTCCCGGGGCGATGAGTTCGTAGGGCGGGTCCAGCAACGCCCGACATCCTCAAGATGACTGGGTGGTTACTTGGGCTCTAAGGCCTACCGACTGCCATGGTCAGGACCACCGGGAAATGTCGAGTCATAACTACCAATCGAAGGTAGAAAAAAAATGAACACTTTCTTCAGATGTTCAATATGATTCGAAGACCGCGCACGCTCACTGTATTATAAACAACGACCCTTGGTCATCAGAATACAATTGGAAGCTTAAAAGTTGGACGACCTTCAACCATTCAGTAATGCCTCGTTTACTCTTTATGCTTGAATACTCCGCTTAAGAGCAGTTGGAACTATTTTTCAAGCACAGTGAAACTGCTGTCATGACGAGAAACATTAAGATTTCATTGCTGATCATAGTGATGTAGGATACTGAGAGGAGGAGGAGGAGGAGGAGGAGGTTGTGTTCTGTGAGAGTCCATGAACCAGTCTCTGTTATATTAGTGACAAAAATTAACGACACGGTTTTCGAGAGCTTCATTCAGAATCATTCTTATACATTCATAATTTTTCGAGTTCAACGTAAACTCACACTGACGGCTGTATCAATATACCCGAGACCATATTACACTCAAGGGAAGTACAGTGTTCATTTTCTCGTTGTACATATCAGGTTTGTGAATGTCATAACCTTCAACAGAGAGCAAGATGCAACCTGATGGCCTTGAACTTAACTTACAGGACTTCAGATACTGATGCTGGTGCTAACTCACGTGGGTGTAGGGAAACACTTTTAGTTTTCGCCCCAACACACCAAAGAGAATCAACCGAGAAGTAAAGTGTACAATGTACAGCCAATTTTGGTGAAAATGACACAAAACGAGAGAGAGAGAGAGAGAGAGAGAGAGAGAGAGAGAGAGAGAGAGAGAGAGAGAGAGAGAGAGAGAGAGAGAGAGAGACCTGGGAAAGGCCTAAGGGGGGCCTAGTTGTGAGCACACACACAATCAAAGCCTCACCGCTTGATAACTAACCACAGATTCTTATCTTTCCTCCTGGCACACACGCACTGCGGGACACTGTCGTCGCCTGGGTATCTGCATGTCTGAACTTTCCATGACTTTTTTTTTTTTACTTATAACCACTTGAGCTCATGAAACAATATGCAATACTCTACGTGTGGATATCACCCGACTTCTGTGTGGATGAAGAGATCATCAGTTTGTCTGAGAGTTCGTAATGAAACTCTTCAGGTATGATGGAAATGCTGGTCGCCCAGTTATGCAGCTACTGGCTGGCCTGGCCAATGATCAACAACACTGTAGTAAGCCCCTGAGCGTCATAGGCAAGACCAGAGCGCAGACGAAGATAAGTCGTCTCTGGCAACAGTCGCACGCCCCCTGAGGGTCACAGACGCACCAGGACGAAGACGTAGTTAGTCACCTCTCATAACTGTAGTGACGACCCTAGAGGGGTCATGGAGACGACCAGGACGTGGGTGTGATTAGTCGCCTGCAAGGAGAGGGGAAAGAAAAAAAGTGTCGCACAGGGTCACAGACACTACCGGGAGGTGTGAGTCACCCTGGTAAACTGTCGCACGACCCTGAGGGTCATGGGCACGACCGGCCGGGACTCGGGTTCGCCAGTCATCCCTGAAGGTGTCACACGACGCTGAGGGTCACGGACACGCTGAGCTCAGGCTCCCAGCGTTATAAGGACTCCTCTTGTGGCAGGACACTTGGCAAATGCAAGGGCCGCTGGCTCCCTGACCTCTACCTGTCATGTTGTTATGTCTGGGGCACAGCAGCGTTCACTGAGAGTTCATCATCCAGAAACAGCAAATTTGAGACAGATTAGCGAGAGACATTTTGTCATCAGTAATAACAAGAACGACAACAACATAACCTTGGTTAAGGGGGGGAGGAAGGCTGCGACAGAACAAGCTGTACAGATAACTGAAATAAAAGTTTGGCCATAATTGAACGAAAATAAATAAGCTATGACGTGTATGCTGAAGTAATTCATGCTTTCCTATCTAAAACCATCGGGTGAATTCGCTTCGTCGATAATTTAGCACGAAATTACAACCAATTGCTTACACCAATTTAGTATCTCATTCATCTACCTGCACAATGATTTTAGCCTTACAAAAATTTGACAAAATAAGCAACTGTAACCTTTGCACCGAAAAATATTTTATGATTTTTTTTTTTTGAAGTCGGTACACAAATACATGTTTCATTCATATAGATTATAAAACCTGTAATTCTACTTCTGTCACTCAAACTGCTAATTTCCGAACTTTTTTTTTATATATAACTACTTACGGCAGATATTTTTAGATCTCAATGTTATATTCAATGGTATCCATTGACCTTACTAGTTCAATCTTTTCATTATCAGTCAATCAATATCTATTTCCTATGATTGCGACTATTGTTTTATAACTTTAAGACCATACTGCTGAAAGTTTATAGTGACCTTCAGCTAAAAAATCTAAGGACCTTCAGCTAAAATTTATCATCATCATAAACACTCCCTTAGCAATCACCAACTATTACCACAGACACTTGTGTAATCTGTGGAGGGAAATTCCTTAAGGATGACGGCTGACGCTCTGACTTTGACGACATCTCTAGTTGGTCGCCTCGAGTATCTACCGTCAGTCCCTTTCACTGACGACTGTCTACTTGTGAGGCTGATGGAACTGAGCAGAAGCAAGGATGGACGTGGGTGCTCGCTGAGATGCAATGCCAAGCGGCAGCGAGATTGATGAAGGTTTTTCTCTGGTCTCTCTCCGTGGTGATTTTGGGCAATCCTGCTAACTGTATGCAAGCATTGTGACTTCAGCTGATGGATGTGCGATGTTTGTAAAACTGTACGTCTTCTGTCGTACTGCTAGCTTGCTGCTGGAACTTAGTGGACTAATCATCTCACATGGGATACTCGCCATTTTCTCGTCATTCGAGGAACAAGGACCATTTCGTCCAAGAGGAATTCCCTTGTTCCTCATAAGCCTTATTTTGAAAGGAGAAAGGAACCAACAAGACTTTCACAAATGCCGTAATATTGCACCACTCGGTGTACAAGGCAAAGGTAATACACACTCCTTATCATCTGATGTCCATGTTAAGTCATGAGCCGTCCAAAAGCGCAGTCAAAAAGTGGACATTTGACTGGATGCTTTAGCTTCGTATCCTTGCCGAACTCGAACAATACGAGTTTCGATTCAAACTACTCACGGTGTATGTTTCTCAAGGAAGGTACTGTAATGAGTGCGATGGAACGAACTTTAGGAATCCCTAAGAACAAAGTCTCGCTCTTACATCTAGCTTACACACGCTTATCAAAATCATGTTGCTTACATTGTCGCATACAATAAGTTGCTGCGAAACGTATGACGCCTCCGGATTTACGTCTGAGTAAGGGAAGGTTTTCTCCTTTATTCATACGCTCCCCAGCACGGGCAAGACTTGCTTATCATCCGATTGGCTTGTTAGAGTCGGTATGAAGAATAAATCTGCAGTTTCCACGCCAGTGGTTTGGACTTAGGTAAATGATCAGAGATTTGTGCTAACTCTTAAAAAGATCCCAGCGTTGGCTGGAGGATCCGTGGGGGACCATATATCATTGCTGTAGCAGCGTCAGACTACGAGTTACTCCGCCACACTTCTACGAGGCTTTCTACGTACGTAATCCAACAGCATTAAAGGCATAAGACTTGTTTCTCATAAGTCGTTTCTGGAAGCGTCTGAATGGACAAGCATCCCCGGATGGTCCTACGCAGAAGATAAGGACGTTACTTCGTACGTGTTTTTTATTCTAAACCAAACCCTACAACACGGTCGGCATACGGGCCTTTGCAGTATTATATGTTTTACTACTGAACTTCTCACTGACAGAGCAGATGTTACATTCGAGCAATTCCTTTCACGACAGTTCCATCTTATAGCACAGCAAGCACGAAAGATAATATCAAACGCAGAGAAATCCTTAAAAACAAGATACCTACACTATCATTACAATTTTGACACTCAAATAAACCCTAAAAATACTTGAAGTCAAACATAAACTATTTTAGAAAGTAAAAGTCTTCCAGAGGACCAGAACTGATGCCATCTTACGATGAAACATGGCGGACATGTCGTACCATGCAGAGGCCAGTGTCGTAGCAGTAGTGAAACGACAACCACGCGCCATGCAGTAGGATATGCAATGGTCAAACATGGTAGGCATGCACCATGCAGAAGTCGTTCCAGCAGTGAAACGCGACAGCCATGCACCATAAAGCAACCGGTGCAGCGGCAGTGAAGTGTGGCATCATGCACACGTCCACAAGTCAGTGCGGAGGTAGTGAAACATCTCGGCAACAAACACACGGTGGAAAAACGAGCACCTTCCTGAGGGCGACATGACGGAAGACGAATGAAAGCGAATCCGTCTGTTTCTTGAAGTGTCTTCCTCACCCCTGGGAAGCACAACCGCAGATTACTCGGAAATCATTAGCCAAGAACTCCCTGACGACATCCTTGCAGCAATAATGATAATAAGAAAAAAAAAAGAAGTGTCTTTACAACGAGGGCTGAATGTGTCTCTCCAGCACCGCGGTCGTCACAAGTCAATTTTCCGTAATAACGGTGAAATTACGTAACATTTTAAGAACTGCAAAAAAAAAAAGAATCTATATACACAACGGCAGAAAGAAAACGACTTTCACAAAGCCTACCATTGGTCAGAGACCGAGGTATTGCTTGTGTGCGTTCAGATGTCGAGGTGGATGATGGAGGGACAAAGGAGGGGCTGAAGGCTGGAAATTCACGATCACACCACATTCACTTGGGCCGTTTGGGAACCTGGTTATGCAAAGCTTGGGAAACGGCGCAACGAGAACCATACGCGACTTCTCTCTCTCTCTCTCTCTCTCTCTCTCTCTCTCTCTCTCTCTCTCTCTCTCTCTCTCTCTCTCTCTCTCTCTCCCAGGCGTACACCGCGCGCTGCCATAAACACCCATGTATTGCCTCGTCAGTCGCCTGTTGGCTGCCCCCGTCTCGAGAACAATGCATTCTCGGAGGATTCATAAACCTCAGTAATGACAACTGACGTTGGACTACAATGCTGCATAACTCATTCTCTTTCATCACTCTGCTGAATCACCTGCAGGTTTGTGTGTGCGTAAGGCGTGTGGCCGTGAACCGATCCGCTTCCCTTGTCCGCGCCGCGCCGCCCTCCGCCTCCTCCTCCGCAAAATCACTCGCGTCATTGGCTCCCGCCCAGACGGATGTATAGTTGTGAAAGCGCTGGAGTTACATACTCATACTCGTATCACCGGCGCTGACGAGCTACAGCGAAAATCGTCCAACAGGAGAACGCGGTGTTAGGTACTAGTAAGCAAACTGACATGATATTATTTCATACCGGAGACCTTGGGCAGATGTCTTGAGCACCTGAGATCTTTTGTTACGGGGTCGCGCATCGTTACTGACGAACCTTTCATACGTTCTTCTATTCTGGTCTCCAAACAATACCGACAAGATAAGTTTCTCCATTTCATGAAAGAGTATTTCATTAAAGCGCACTTCTGCGTCGGGATGAATATGAGACATCGTCCGTACACGTTAAAAAAATATCTTTCTCAAGTATATAGGTTTTTTTATAGCATAATCAACGGAGTATAACTGTGACGAAATATGTTCCTTAAACCATAAACATTCTAATCGTCTGCTGCTGGGTGTATTCTTGAGCACTACTACTGCTATTACATGGGAAAGGTCAGTAATCTTTAGATCAAATCATGCTCATCACTTAGAAAGGTCTAGCTGTCAAGGAAGTATGAACTAAACCGAATGTTCTCAAGATGATAACGACGCATGTCACAGCTTCAATAGTGTGTAAAGGACACAACTGGCCAAGAGTCTGTCTACTCCCTGCGGCTTTCTGAAAAGGACGCACATACATACATATACACCCAACCACGGACATCTACGTATAAGGAATAACAATACTACTCCAACATGCTGTCTAAAAGTAACTAAAACGTGTGGTGTATTTCCATTTCGACTTCGAAGTGATACACAGAAAAATACAGTTTCTGAAATCACAAAGAAACAGAACCATAGAGATAGACGTCAAGACGTCAAGCTGGAGATTAGATATCGAAGGTTGAGGCTCTATGACCAAGGATGAAAACTAATGATGCTAACTATGGGGAGCGTTTCTCTACGTTAAGATCTCCCGGATATTGGAGTGATGAGGGAGGGGTGACGCTGGTAGCAAGGACGATAAAATCATCATTACAGGAATGATGACACCCGGAGACAGCGATGACGGCGATGATGGAGGCATTACTGGTGATGAGGTAGGCGCCGCTGGTGGTGGTGAGGGTCGTGGTGATGCTGTCGGTCATCGTGGACAAGTCTTTGTAGCCACGGCCTTGAACTTCAGGCCTCGGGTGGTTGTGGTAAGTGGAGCAGTGTCGTTATGAGTAAGAGTCTTCACCCGGCACCACATTCTACTTGACCCGGGGCGGCTGACTGGCGAGATAACCGGTTCGTCAAGAAAGTAACCCCGTGGTGTTACGTCACCCTGGCACAGTGCCTTAAGGGTATACCGACAGCCTCTACCGCACGCTGCTAAGAAACCAAGAGAATGGAGATCAATGCCACACCCATGCTCTGTAGGATACTGTGGTCGCTCGCCTGCCCGCCTTCTGTGATCATTTTTGATCTGCTGGTTGGCACGAAGATAATGTTACTGATCCTTAGTTCTAAAAAAAAAAAGAAAAGACGATATCATCTTCTACTATCTCAGATGGGCACCACTTGTGCAAACCTTTACAACGCCTGATACAAATCTTCCATGTCATCCCGTACTAGACGTCCAGGCTTCGCTCCTATGAAAGTAAAGTAGAGACGTGTACTATCACACCAACACCGTTGCCAGTTATAGCTTTTCCTGGCACTCCTGCCCTACTACCTGACTTTCACTTAAGGTTATAGTTTCCACTGGTCCACTTTCACGAAAATATTTCGTACTCCCCCAGATATTTGTGATGGTGATTCCTCTCCCGCCCTCCGTCCTCTACCCGTATCTCATTTCCTGTCTTAAATAATCCCCCTTCCTCCTATAAGAATACACACTCGGCTCTCTTTTCCATGTATAAACTCTTCTATAGTACCTCCTTATGTCATGTAGTTCTGTTCTTCCACCTACAGACGGAGTGTCATCCAAATGCAACAGTCTTAACTCCCATCGATCTTGTACCTTCCTTCCTTCCTAACGAACCATAACCTTCTTGATGATGCATCTGTATACACCTCATTTCCACCTTGACAGAGCCACCCATCATTTTGTATAATCCTGCTGAAACCAACGCTCTCAAGGGAATAAGCTCTCAATCCTCTCACCACTTTCCTCACATTGCACATGCTCTTAACGCATTCTACAGCAACAGTTCTATCAACTCTACTGCGAGAACGGTAAAAACTCAGTGCAGATTCATTTGGCTTTCTGAAACTTTATCGAACATCAGTTCCTTGGCATATATAAGATCCAAGACAAACGTGTTGTCCGCATTTCGATTCTTTTTCATTATGACTCGTTCATCTTACAATATTACCTTATACTTATTACCTTGTTTTATTCCATCGCCTTTAAATATCATGTACAACTATTTGTGGTGTTATCATGGCAATGAATTAAATCATGGAAAAGAGACTAAAAGATAATCTTAAATGGATAGCATTTGTCTAACATATGAAGATATAATACACCTGTAGCTTTTACCACGTGAATGACGCGAGTACCAACTGCAAAATGTTCATTTCTTTTACGCTAATATTTACTCCTTTATTTCTGCTGAACTGATTGTCAATTGGAGCCAAGTCAACTGCAGAGTAAACTTTCAAGCAAATGAAATCACTTTTACGGTCACCCTCAAGAAGCCAAGTACTTCAGGAACAATGAGATGGTGGCAGCGCGGAGGTCGTAAATAACAGTATGTTGAGAATTCCGCTGTTATACAACGCCCCATAAAACGTGCGATAAAGGATCGTACAATGCATCATGGAGTGTAAAGTTTACGTACTTATTTCACCGGAACAAAGAACAATGAATCCGTGGTTTGAAAAACTGAGAAGAATGACAGGTAATACAGGCAAAGGTGCCACTCACAGACCCACCAGACCCTAGGAAAAGGAGAGAAATGTGTAGTGTGCGGTGTGTCCATGATGGCAGAGGAGTAGGGTGGTCATGCTATGTTGAAATGGTCGAAGGATTCTCTACAGTGTATCATGCAATGCTCCCTTCCATCTAGGTTAGAACCAGAGGCCTGAGTATGCTGCTCTCAACAGACATGAAGATAAACCTTCAAGGATTATCTCCACCGTGACATATCAGATGACAGGGATCATTCAAAAGTAAGGCGTACAGCACGCGGCGTCAGTAACTAACAGATCGCACACCTGGTTGTTCCTGAGCGTCCAGATGGGCCATACATCAACATGGCGGAACTTTCTGACACGTACACGGGAGTGACAATAACCTAACCACTTCAATTCTCGAGCGACAGGGAACTTTTCCCTCATCAAATTACACAAGTGTCTCTCATCTTCTGTCGTAGGATATAGGTAAAAGTATCCTCTCTACCGACTTCTCTCGTTATTTTGTGACTCTGTCATGGCTGTTTCATGGCTGTGATGGGAACTTGTACAGGTTGGGTGCCTCACACGACCAATGACAATGGAACAAGTAGTTAAAGTGAGTGACAATAAAAAGGTTAAAAAGAAAACTAATAGAGAAGAAGAAGAAGAAGAAGAAGAAGAAGAAGAAGAAGAAGAAGAAGAAGAAGAAGAGGAGGAGGAGGAGGAGGAAGAGAAGGAAGAGGAGGAGGAGGAGGGAGAGACAGAATGTTGAGGTAAGAAAGAAGACAGACTGATGGAGAAAACAAGCATCAGTTTAACAATGGGGATACAAACAAATGTTTGCGAGGAAACCGTTTTTGTCATATCACAAAAAATAGAGGGAAAATGTCTATGATTATTTGTCTTTCGTGTTCTCTGGCTTGGTTACGTCATCGGCTGAGGGATGCTTGTCAAAACCTTTCACCACTCACGTCACTCATCAAGAGCCATTACAGAGATCTGCAGAATTTTTGTTTTTTTTTGGGGGGGGGCCAGTAGAATGGACATGTGTGTCCTAATACTAGTGGTAAACATGTCTGGACATCGTAAGCATAGGAAGAGAAAAGATGATGAATACTACTTCCTGTTTTTCAATTGAAAATCATTACTGTCTTTCCTGGCTTGTTTTTTTCTTCAGCATCCATGTCCCACTTGCTCATCCCTGAGGTCTGGCAGGGAGTCACACACCGTAAACATACCAATACCCACTTTTACAGCACCGTTCTCTCTCTCTCTCTCTCTCTCTCTCTCTCTCTCTCTCTCTCTCTCTCTCTCTCTCTCTCTCTCTCTCTCTCTCTCTCTCTCTCTCTCTCTCTCTCTCTCTCTCTCTCTCTCTCTCTCTCTCTCTCTCTCTCTCTCTCTTTCTCACTGACACAGAAGACTTAGTTACGTGGTAAAATCCCGAGAACTTGACTTTAGAGAGGTCTTTGGCCCTGAGGATCAGATCATCTGCGAGTGTAAAAAAAAAAACAAGAAGAACACACCACTGCATACCACACTGTATATGAAATACTGTAGTGCGACAGAAAAGATTTAGATGTACTGATCTCCGATGACCTAAAGCCAAGTGGGCAGTAAAACGAGGGAAAACATCATAAGACTTCAGTGGTGAGGCATTCCAATTCAAGTCTACGAAACTACACTCCTCCTAACAAACCACTTGTGCGTCCCTTCCTTGAATACTGTGTTCTGCCTGGTCGCCATGCGTGAAAAAAAAAAGAAACAGAACCAAGAGAGTAAGCAGTGAGCCACTAAGAGGATTCCTGGGCTGAGAAACGAACTATACCAATGAAAGCTGCGACTATGTGACTTAAAACTCAAATAACTCAGAAGAGAGAAGGTCAAGAGGTGATCTAACAATGTTATTCTAAGTCACGAAAGGCCTCGGCAATCTTCATCTTAGCAGTTATTTCAAGTTAAATCAGTTTGATATGACTTGTAATAATGGATAGATCTCGTAGGCAAACGTTAAACATAAGCAGAGCAACATTCCACATCAATGTTAACCTATGGAATGATTTACCAATACGAGCAGCTGAGAGCAACACTATAAATACACTTAAAAACACACTTCACATATACTTCGCTTTAAGACCATAACCAACACTATTTGCGTTTACATAATACTGCATCCAGTTCATATATTTTTTCTCCTTAAATCAGTTGACATATATTTCTCCTGAAGTCCTTTGTTTGCTTTTCTACTTTCACTCTTAGTTACTAAGCTCTTGTGTGTTTTTTTTTTTTATCTCTTCCGCTACCTCGACTCTAATGGTCCACTGCTGCATATAAACATATGGCCTTGTGCTCACCATCTGTGGTAAATCCTTGTCATAAGACTCATATGTATGGAGGTATTGCTTCACTGCGCCCGCCACCCACACCCCTTTATTCTGCGCCACATTTTATCATTAACCTTTCTTCTTTCCATTTTTACCAACCAATGTTAGTTTCTTTGTACCTCTAAATGAAACATGCTGTAAGGAATACTGACCTTCCTCCATACATAATTATCATATGGTTAGGTTAGCAACACCCAATTTCTCACTGTTTTCCCTCTCCAGTTCCTCCTTAATTTCTAATTTCCTTTAAAAATTCAGTCAAGCCCCCCCCCCACCCCACACACACACACACACACACACACACACACACACACACCTCTGTCAATATATATACCATAAACCGAACCTCCACCTGAAAACTTCATATCAATACTGTCTAATAAAAAAAAGTTCTGTTTCGTTGTAGAGTGTTCCTTCCCTTCAGAGTACCTCCTCAAAGAAGAAAAAAATAAAGGATTGATCATTCTTTGTATGAGGCATGGCTCACATGTGGGGCGTGGAAGTCTTTACCCACCCTCCTTCCATATAGAGCCCAGACAAAAAACCAGATCGCCCTTATCAACTCGCACTCACTTTACTCTTTAACACGAATCCGTCATCTTCGATTCAGCGCCTCTTCTGTCCCTTTCTTTTATAAACATCACTTAGACTTCTGATCCCCGGAGTTGGTTGGGTGTTTGTGTGCCACAACCTCTGGCGAAGCCACGCTCCATCTACCAAGCCACAAACAAGATCCTCTGCAGATGTAAAAGCACTGGCAACATGAAGGTTGGTGCATTCGAATCCTTGGCTCTTTCCTTATATAGTTATCCTACGGAACTCTATACTTCCTCGTGTGTTTTCCCGACCCCTACAATCTGCCTTCATTTAAAGGGCAGGATCATCACTTAAAAAACTGATAGCACTTTTCTTGAATGTTTTTCTTGAGCGCAGATATGGATTAAAAAAAAAAACACTAAAAAGATGAGGCAATAAAACAAAATTCGAAATGGACTTCAACAAAATGTTGCCGAAGTCTACAGATGGCCAGCTGAGGTTTCATTCTTAAATGGATGAAGGAACTTAGCCAGTCGTATCATGCATGCACACACACACACACACACCTTAAACATTACCGAAGCTCTAATGATGGGGTCCCGAAACCAAGACGGCAAAGTCTTTTGTGCATAAGTCTTACACAACTTTCAGTTTCCAGCGGAGTGTATCAGTACAAATGCCTTTTATGTTTGGAGAAATCTGTTTCCCAGATCGATCACACCTGTGCTAATACTCGCGTACGGACGTACATGCCTTGACAAGAAGAAACAGGAGATCGCTCCTGATGTTCTGCAATTTCATTTCCTGCTGTTATTTACGCCAACAATGATGACTATGTGTTGAATGAATATTCATCTTAGTGACAATTTCCAGGAGAGTAGTCTCCAATTTAGAAACAGGTATTTGCGGTGTTTGCGTTTGTTAAATATGTATAAATTGCATCATATATATATATATATATATATATATATATATATATATATATATATATATATATATATATATATATATATATACACACACACACACACGACTTTCGCAAGAAAAATTTCCATTTCCATTTCTTTCAGCTAGTCTTGTAGGTCTAAAACCGACTTGTACCAGATCGTGTTACTGCTTCAAACACGGCCGCCCTGATCGAGAGAGGGAAGGAAGCGGGGGCCTCCTGAGGAAGTCTATCCCTAGAGGAGCACCGTAAGTCCTCAAGCGAAGGCGGGGAACGTCTGGAACACGGGAGTGGCTGCGTGTGGCTTCACGTCACTGCTTGCCATCCTCAGCCACTGGAGTACCTATAGCGGTTACTCTCGTGGCTCTCGTCAACCCCATCTAGCCATACTCGCCTCCCACGCTGCCTTACTAACACCTCACCTCAACCAACCTACCTGCCTTCCACATCTCCCAAACACTCTCACTCTCTCCGTCACCTGTCAACCACCTCTCCAAACCACTCTCACTCTTCGAACGGCTGGCTCTGCTCTCCATGGCCCCGCCCTGTCCAACCACTCTCACTTTCCGCGGAGCTCAGAAGTAACCAACCTCTCGCTTCCTTAACCAACCATTCTCACCTGCTACACCCGACCCTCCAGCCTTCCCAACCACTCTCACTCTCCGTGCAACTAGCTTCCTCCCTCGTCTGTGCCAGATTACTACTTTCCCCTGTTTCCGCACCGTCTCCCCCCCCCCCCCGCCCCCCTTCACTACCACTTCCAGACCCCCCAAAACTTCCTGGAGCAATCCACTTCCTCCTCACCACCCCCCTCCCAAGCAGTGGAATTTAACGCGTAGCGCTTCCCTTCGCCATCCACCTTACAGCCCGTTTCCCTCCTCCCCAAAACACACACACACAACCTCCCAGCCACTCTAACTCTCCGTATAGGAAGCTTGCCGTTCTTCACCTCACACTCATCTGCTGCACTCGGTCGTTCACGTTTTATCACATCACTGAAGAACGCTTCTCCTTGTTCCGGCCTTTGGCGGGCCACCGAGGCGGGCGTCCAACTCCCCAGGTTATCGTTTTTTGTGTCCATACTCAACCGTTCTGACACATAAGCTTCGCCACATTGCGTCAACGGTGACGTCTACACTGCAAGTCATGCTCTTGCCTCTCACGCTCCTCATTTTTCCTTATCTCTATCTTTTCTCACAAACAGTAGCGAATTTCTCCTTTATATATCCAACGTGCTTCTTTATACAAGCATTTTACCACTTTCTCCAGCCTCTCCTTACCACCATATCTAATTCCTTATCATCTTTCTCATCATATAATCAATTTAACAACGTTTTTTCCCCTCACTTCAATTTCACTTAAGTCCATCTTCCCCATTACATCACCACTCTGCTCCTCTGCAATATCATATCTATAGTCTCTCCCTCTTCTTCTTCTTCTTACTTCTATAACATATTTTGGCCTTCGGACGTAATCCACCACGGAGACCGTGTGAGAGACGTGTCACATCAATAACAAATTGTGGCTCATCCCGCCAGGTGAGCGCTGCCCGCGTTGTCCAGTTGGCCTCTGTTTCGTTTCATTGAGAGGCGCTCAAATCTACGTTCCAGGTCAGTTTCTTATGTCTTTTTTTTTTCCCCTGAAGGCAGGCTGGTACGGCACGCCACTACTCCGCGGTCCAAACTTTACTTTCATTCAACCTTCCCTTACTTAGCAACACACAGTGAATTATACAATGTCGGGAATGGTTGTTACCACATGTCTGTGGTCGGAAACTATACTCCAATACCAATGACTTACTATGTTAGGAACTGAAGATGAGATTCGAACAGAGCCGTTTAAGTTGTCATTCATCAAACGGGGTAAGACGCTCCCATAAGGACAGACAGCTTGCTCCCTCGTGTATAACTAAGGGGAACTTGTTTACCTTCGCAGTATACCTGTAGCATCAGTTGTTTACCACCATTCATTGTTCTGCTTCAGCTGACCTGCTGTTACGCAAGGTGGCCGGGGCCTGTCTTCTGCCTCGTGTGTTGCGGAAGTCGTGACTCACAGCTCATCCAGTCGTCAACTTATGAAGGATAAACTTCGGATTAATGTCTCTGAGGAGTCGCCATTCCCATACGGGAAGACCCTCTACCACTGATGTACAGCATGGACTGAGGCCCGGGGGTGCATGCGGAGGATAACAGGTTCAAAGTTGGCAGACTATTATTGATTCTACGGAGCCAATCTTGCCCAAAAGGAAAAATGGTCTTTTAATCAACATTACTTTCATGAAATACATATCACACAAGCACGTCGTGTGGACTACATCAATGGTTAAGTGTTGGACTGTAAGAGCGTGTGCATGTCATTCGTCAATTTGTGACGAATAGATGATATAAAAGGAACCTCTATGATGTTTTCTCAGGACGAGCTTAAAGATAAAACATGCATTGTCAGCGACGTCAATTGTCATATATCTTCAAAGAAATATAAAATTGTAATTATTGATATAAGGTTATAACACACACACACACACACACACACACACACACACACACACACACACACAGCAGCCAGCCCCACACAAGCCAAGCCTCTACTTAAGACCCATGATAAAATGCGATATCAGTGTCATCCTTACGTACATTAACCATCAGAAAAGTTTCCTGAGACACGCTGTAGAACATTAAGATTTTCAGCAATGCTAACGGTAATGCAAGGTCAAACAAAATGTCAAGAGGGTATCACTTACTGCCTTACCAGCGGGCGTTGTAAAATACAACAGCCTGTCAAGATACACATACAGTGCCGTAACGAGGATGTACATCTATACAAACAAACAGATAAACACACGGAAGGGTGGGTGAATAATAACAGCAGCTTCAAAGATAACAGATCACTGCATGTAGAGCGTAACTTGTACAAAACCTAATGAGGAGACGTGAGTGTGCCTGAGGAGTATTTATCTTCGGCTGTGCAAACAGTGTTGTATACTATCTGGCGAGCAGCGTGCAGGCTGCTTGCATAATCCACCGGAAGCAGAAGTGTTCGCTAAGATTGTTACTGAAGAAGAGCACTGAAGATTGAGGCAGATCAAAGTGCCGTTGAAGGGTTACAGGGGCAGCGTAAGACTTCCAGCGTAGACACCTCTTATCAACAATATGCAATATCCAGCTGGCGTGGAACAGAAAAAAATAATGAGGAAAACAAATGGTAAAGTGATAGAGATGAGAGACTTTGAGTGTAGAGGGCACAGAAACAATGAGCAAAACAAGTTATACAGATGAGAGACTCCGAGTGTGGAGGAAGATACGAAAACCTGTTCTAAAATGTGTTTAATCCCTTGAGCACGACCGTCAGGTCAGAGGGCAGGTCATCATTTCTATGGGTCGTACCGTCGTGCATGAAGAGTCACGACTGAAAAAGATGCTCATGCACGTACCATCTCAGCTGTCCCCTGTACTGCACACATCAAGATGATCTGGAGATGTGTTGACTACCGAGTGTTTAGAGCAGTTAAGTTTATTGCCTCACATCATACCAACGAGAATATATACACAACCTCCATAGACATATATACACACACACCATTTACACATACACATGATAAATACAAGACCATATATGTACACATATACATATATCTACTGCAATATAAAGTCTGGAGCAAGATAAAAACAAAGACTTATGAGGCACGCGTTTTCAAGTGTTATGTGCGAGACGGAGAGAGTAAGCGTTTGTAGACAAATGCCAGCGATGAGAGAGAGAGAGAGAGAGAGAGAGAGAGAGAGAGAGAGAGAGAGAGAGAGAGAGAGAGAGAGAGAGAGAGAGAGAGAGGAGAAATGGTGTCTATATGTAGGTCAGGTGGCCTCTGAGAGTGAGAGGACGTGCTCAAGATGCAACCAGCCACTCCTTCAAGACAGGCACTTCTGATCGAAGCTTCAACAGCAGCTGATCAGCGTTTTCACGAGGGTTATCAGAGCGAGAGGCGTCTGTCAACAAGAAGCTCACATTCCTCAGCCTCAAATAGAACTCCAGTATAATCTGTAAACCCATGTTTATGTCACGTAACAACTACCGCTTGACTGACCCATCACCCCTGACTAAACTGGAACAAAAAGTCGACGCCTGATAATAGTGAGCATTATGCGAGATGGTTCAGCAGTGACGCCCAAGTGTTTCTGGTATAGTACTAACTAGGGGACAGGGGATCCACAGAACGTCGCATGTACCTAACCTCCAAAGTCAATAGGAGCCCGTCAATACTTCAACGTTTTCTTCAGCTTAACGGGGATGATAAAACTTGTCGAAAGACAAATTGTGAGTAGGGACATGAGTGCGGGTCCTCCACCAGCTTTACTCCCTCTCTCGCCGTGACGCAGGCAGGTTATGTAAGGTGTTCAGGCGGACGGCGCAGGGTACAGGCATGCTTGTCATGTGGGCCGCGTCCTCACGGGCCAACGCTACTGACTTATGCATGTCCCAGCAAGAGTGGCCCCGCGTGGCCACTTTTGATGAACCAACAGACGGGAAAATTGCTTCATAAACCATGTGCCCACAGAGCAAAACAACCGACCATATATTAGCGGCAGCATCATACATCATGCTTAGGTAATCCAGACAATTCGTAGGACACCGCTAAAGTCTTCGTCCCTGTCTCTAAAAAGATATCATCAACAGATAATGATAAAGTATTTGAGGGCAAAAAAAAGACAACTATAAATGTTAATGGAGTTCTGTGAGAAGATAAATGTTTTGGTGAATATATTCGTCGAATGCCAAAGGTTAGCACGTCTCTCACCTGGGGGAGCCAACCAAGCGAATACCTCAACTAACGTACACAATAGATACCAAGATCACATGAATATAACCATTCGTACTGTAATCATACATATAATATAAATATTCAGCTGAATATATCACTTCCTGATATGTTGCTTACGAACGGTGAAAGACTCCTCACGATTTCAGCAACATTCTTGGAAACGATGGTATTAACAACTTGTTAATTACAAACGATGGGAACGAGGTAGTTATAACTACATAAGACACTTTAGATAGACACTCTAAGCATCATGAATGATAAATACCTGAATGCTATTTGCGTAGGCTCTAAGGCTAATAAGTGGTTTAGTTTGTTACCCAAGTTTAATAATCCCATCTGGTTCGTGACTTCATGTATTGTTTCCGTGCTTACGTGTCTACATAGAGACAGAATGACACAGTCAGGGGTATACCGGGGGCGCTTATGCTTCAGCAGAATGTCTGGTTGAGGTTATCTGCAATTCCCTCTGGAAGCCCCATGCATGGATGGCCACAGAACTCGGAAGAGGTTTTGGGTATGCCTCACGTACACGCGAGAGGCAGAAAGCATAAGAGATTACATAAAGAAAATACTTCAACTCATTACACTTCTCTACACTGTTTGACATGTAACTGCCAGAAACTCAATTTCTTATTCGTAAGTATTTTGGTTTCTATCTCAGACTCCACCTGAGCTAACTGTACCATCTCTCGAACCTTCAAAAATTGACTTCGTCATAAGAGTAATATGTCTCCCCCTTCAGTTGTCACAAAAGTATCCTCAGATAAAGTTACATCAACACCTTTTCGTGTTATAAAACCTGTTCTCGAAAGAGCTTCCTTTCATGAGGACATCAGGAACATAATATGGTTCCAGTTTTTTTGCGTGCTCTCCGAAGACTCCTGGTAGCGGGTAATATCAGGCCTGAGCGCTCGCATTTCTGGTTGAAACTCCCGCAATTTCTCTTTACGTCCAATCTAGCTAGAATATCTTCTCTGCTTTTATGTCTACACGCCCGAGCCATGGTTTGAAATACCCTCCCTACACGCACATCCCCCTCGTTACATTTATCTAATTAAATATGAGACTCCCGCCCAACCTGTAGTTCCGCCTGGTTATGTATGTTAGTCGTGTTGAGACACCAGTCAAGCTGCAATCCCTCCTGGATACAGTTGTCTTCTGACTCACACACCCACCCATCCTGCAGTCCTCTGGTTTACAGTTATCTATATCCGGCTGAGACGCCCTCCGACCTACAAGTACCTTTAAGAGTCACTTCTCTCAGTAATAAAGAAAAATAAGAGCGCCCCCGCTCAACATGGAGTCCGTCCGATGACAGTCATCTTGGTCAGGTTGGGGCGATCATCACAAGTATCACAGTCGAGATAGCCCATTCAACTTGCACTTACTCCTGGTTTAAGAGCTATCTTGGTCAAGATGAAACGCCCAATCTATCGCGCGGTTCCTTCCAGTTACAGTCGGCTAGATATGGCTATGACGCCCACCTAACCTGCCATTCTCTCTGGTTACAGTCATCTAGGTCAAACTGAGACGCATTCACACCGAGGGCTGCCCGTCGTGTCGTGGTGATGGTGTTGGTCAGGGGCGGCGATCAGCTTCCTACATTCCCTTCACGTCTACTCAGGGTCGCCTGGGAGACGGCTTACCCTGTGTTATCATTTCTGATCATTAATTCATGAAGATAAACATTATCATATCTTTGGCGTTACGACCGTCAGCGAAGCACTAATCTTGTGCTTCTATTTGTTATACGGATGCCAAAAAACACACAAGACTTATGCCATTGGAATATAATGCCAAGAAATATCAAAATATCAAAAGAGTTTTCGTGTTGGGAATTCTCGGTGTAGAAGAGACTGGTCCAAAAAGAGCTGAGGGTTGTAAAAAGAAACTTACGGGTTCTTGTCCCGAGGCATTAAGCACAGTGCCAATCACTATCTTCTGACAGAGCGATGCACTGAGTACCATCATTACCTGCACGCTTTACAACACTGTGTTCTGTGTTGTTAATAGGATACTGAAGCCTCGTGAGGAATGTGTGTGTGTGTGTGTGTGTGTGTGTGTGTGTGTGTGTGTGTGTGTGTGTGTGTGTGTGTGTGTGTATTACTATCAGTAATGACAAGTGTGCTTCGGGGGACCAAGCTTTACACTTGTATTGCCTCATCTCTTAACCTCGTAGATATATGTATCATGTCTTGCTTCTTATGTGATTACACACACACACACACACACACACACACACACACACACACACACACACACACACACACACGGGCTTCCGTGGTCAGCGTCGCTGACCATGATTCACGCACTGGCCCTCCCGGCTCCTCCTCCCACCTTTCCCTTTTATATTGCCTCACTGTATATGTTGTGCGCATTTTCTCCGGATATTTTAAGCCTTAATCTGAAGTTAGTTAAATAAATATTAACATATATATATATATATATATATATATATATATATATATATATATATATATATATATATATTTTTTTTTTTTTTTTTTTTCTTATACTTTGTCGCTGTCTCCCGCGTTTGCGAGGTAGCGCAAGGAAACAGACGAAAGAAATGGCCCAACCCCCCCCATACACATGTACATACACACGTCCACACACGCAAATATACATATATATATATATATATATATATGTGTGTGTGTGTGTGTGTGTGTGTGTGTGTGTGTGTGTGTGCTGCCAGCCCTTCTCATCGGAGTCTTGGGACGTTCGCATCTCCTCCTTTCTTCACAGTGCCCGCCTTGAGGATCTTAAACTACGTATTTCACCACCACCTATCCGTGTCCTGGTCGTCAAGGTTAGGGCCTCCTCCTTTCGCTATCGTCGTCTCCAGCACGTCAAAATCAGTTATGCTCCTCTCGCTCCCCGTGTCCTGGAGCTCCCAGCCTTCCTCCCATCATTTTGTCCCCGTTCTCTCCTCTCCTCCTCATAATTATGATCCTCTACTATCGCGTCTTTGGGCTGTCAGGACTTAGTGACCTTCCCTTCCCCATTCACGCTGTGGTGCCGCCTCTATCTGTCTTATACTTTTAGTCTGTCTGGATGGACTGATTTGTCGTGTTGCTCCCCACAATACCCTCAGCTACAACTAGCTTTCAGAGCCGAGCTACAGGGACGTTACCGAAACGCCAAGCTTTCTCTATGGCTGCATTCCCAAGTATCATACTTTACTTAGATCCTTCATATCTCTGATACACGTATCACACACGGAGGCAATGGACTAAGCGCCCTTTCTTCACTATCTGCCTCGTTGGGGCAGCAAGACAAAGCTTTCTTCTTCAAACATCCAAGACTTTCTACTACCAGTTGTAAGTCTTCTTTCCTGACCTTCTCGTTTCGAACGCCTATCGAGCGAGTCTCCACCCCCTTTTCACCAGCGTCGGAGTAATGATAACGCTTGGCCTCCTTCCCTCAGCGTCCAAGTCATGCGGTCGCTGCTGTCTTAATGCTCTCTTGCAAGAAAAAAAACACACCATCTCCAATGTGGGCCTGAGGCGCCGGATGGTGTTCCTCCCACTCACTCTCAATAACCTGCACCGCCGTTATATCTTCCCAGTACGTGACTTCACCGCTTCTTTTCCAACAGGTGGCCAACACCACAGTAAAACATATATCTATAATGTGAATCTTGTTGGATCTATTGACAAATGATACTTCATTATACTCGACGTACGACTGAAATAAAATACTGTATAAGCTTTTATTCCATATATATATATATATATATATATATATATATATATATATATATATATATATATATATATATATATATATATATATATATATAGAAATTGATCGTGAGACGGTCAACACTAAGCTCTGCTGTCGGTGTGGCAACGCAAGTCTGAACCAGTGTAGCCGTCGAATGAAAATTAACCTTCTTGCTAAGACTCTGACCTTTCCACCACTTTCCTGGTAATGTGGGAGAATATCTACGGCCATACGTTATTGCATGACCTTCAACGTTTACTGATGATCGTGAGGTGGCGTAACACGCTGTTACATCAGTACAGAAAGTGTTCACAGGCAACGAGTCTCCCAAAAGTGGAGACAGCAGAGGAGGTAGGAAAAAAATCATTTTACAGAGGATCTAAAAGTGTGAGAGTAAAAGGTATGTGGTGACAAAAGTGAGGAAACAGATGCTTAAGATTACGAAAAAAATAGAATTAAAGAAAAAAAAAGAAAACTTGCAGGTGTGCTCGTATCCTGGGGTGATTCACGTTCACGCCCCCAGGGGAGGAGTCAGCAGGGAAGGTTGTCAACAAGTGCAGTGGTGACTCCTCTTTTCGAGGATTCAGACTCGAAACCCATCACAAAGCTTCGCCTCCTACACGATGGCACACCAGACATGACTGACTGACTACCTAGTAGTTTCGCGCCACAAGTTATTTCCTCCGAGACGAGCATTCTCAGTGTGAAACCAAGGTGTCAGTAGTTTCAGGTCCTGTTGTATTTAATGTGTCCTCGAGCAACCCAGGAGTGATGCAACCCACGCACGCCTCGCGAAGTGCAGGCCGAGCCGACGGAATAATTGCCAGCGTGAGTCTGCAGTGCCTGAGGCTTTATGGACCTCACGCAAATCCACTGGACTAATTCACTCGTGCTTTTGCTGTTTGATTTCCCCTTCTACAGTCGGGATTATGTACATCCTGGATATTGTAAAAGAATGTGAAGTACAGACCACGTTCCTTGAATGTTAAAAACGCCATTGTTGACAGGAATATGTCGATCAGTTTTGCGTTGACATGATATGGAATTTTCATTTTGCAAGAACGGGTTTAATTGTTGATGACAGCATGGATAAGTGGTGCTCGTGGAAAAGACTAAGGGCTAATTCCCGTTGACGCTAAGGCTCGTTTTCCTCACAATCACGGCAAACCAGTAGTCGTCTTAAGCCCGCCTCTCTTCCACTCACTCTCACATCCCAGCAGACAGACACGTGACAAAGCCGTGTGTGCAATCCGCTTCTATTTCGTCTCGTCAACGTTCTCATGTGACATTCCTTCCTTCCTCTCTCCCTTCTGTTCCATCCAGCTATCTTTTTCCGCCCATTACTTCCATCCCTTCATACTTCTTCTTCGCCCTCCCTTACATTTCCCCAATCTCTTCTCCTCCTCCTCCTCCTTTTCCTCGTCTTCCTACTATCCTTCTGCCTTTTAACCCGCTACACACAGCCCTCCAGCTGCCTCTCTCCATCTGTGACCTGCTCCCTCACCACACCCGGTTTTAAGGCTAACGTTAGGCATGGGAGGAGCTTGAAGGTTGGAGAAAAGTTTCTAACACCAACCTGCATATCATCTACAGGTCAGGCGATAACCGAGCACGGAAGACAATGGCAAAGGTGCTGCCCGAAAAATCTATATCCACACCTACAATGAAAGCCTTAACTCTTAACCTACAACAGCTGCCGAGAGAAGCAGACGATGGTGAGCCCAGGCTATAGCCCATAGTGTACTGGACCAACAGTGACTGCTACCGAAGTGCTGTTGGTGTTCTGTTATGGTGGTGCCCACGGTGATAATGACGACCCAGTCATTAAGGAGCGTCTACAAACCCTTGTCATCGTGTGATTTCACCGCGGGTCGCTGATGACCCTGTCGTCCTGGCGCTCTCACTGTGTGATCCTTCGGGGAAGGGTGATGGTGACCCCCTCCGTAGCGGAATGCTAATGATACGACCATGGCAACTTGAAGGGAGAGGGGCGACCCTCTGCCGACATGGAATACTAATAGTCATTATCCTGTTATCGTCGGTTTCCAATGGTGACTCACCCTTGTCACTGTGGAGTGCAGACGGCGGCTCACTGTGAGGGGCTACAGGTAACCCGGTGACTGTGGTGTCAGTGATGACCTTGTCATCGTGGAGGACCGACAGTGATTGTCGCTGTAGACTGGCAATGACGACTGTCACTGTAGAGAGGCTGTGGTGACTGTCATGGTGGAGCGTCACAGGTAAATGTTACGGTGGAATGACATTGGTGAGTGTGCACCGTGAAGCGTCAGTCTCCACGTATGCTGATGGTGTCATCCTTCACTGCAAACGATGACTGTCACTGTAGAGCGCCAGCAGTGACATTATAATCTTGAATGCAAGAGGTGACTGGCACGGGTAATGACAGTGTTGGAAACGTTAACAAAAACAGTTAAGAGGCGACCCTCTGTTACCATGGGATACCACCCCGGATCGTACTACCACAGGCCACTCAGGTCAACCTAACCTGTCAACCTGTCATTATGGAGTACCACTCATGCTCCCCGTCACGGCGCGGCGCCGCCAGCGTCGCCCTCAGTGGTGGGTGCTTTGACGGAGCCTCCGCAGGGGATGGTTTGGCTGATACCTCCCCGTCGTCAGCTATCCCCTGGTATCTTCATCAACGGTGGGGCCGCCACGGTGCACAGAACAGACGGCCAACCTAACTACCGTTCGCCAGAAATGGCACCGCCTCTTTACAACTCTTTTCATTACAATGTACATTTTCCTTTTAGAATTATTTCCTGTATGTACATGGCAGGATGTTGAGCAAACTCTGGCGAGGCAGCTGTATTTTCCAAAGTGTGTTTCGAGATAAGAGAAAATGGCAGGTATAGAGTGTCCGTGAGAGAACCAAGTGTGATGGAGAGGTAAAGATTCATCACACGGACTGTGTACACCGACGTTCCATTCACGGCTTGGCCTTTATACCCTCACCATGCCAACCTGTACGCTTTTCTTCCCCCTCCACAGGCGGCGCATGACCCGCTAATCTGACGTAGGTGCCGTGCTGCCGCCGTGAGCTGGGACCGTCCAGTCACGGCTCACCCTATCGCCGCGCTCACTCCAGTAATCATTTCAATCACGATGGTCCCTAAAGCTCTCACAGCCTTCACCGACCGCTCGGCTCCACCCGCCTGCAACCTGATCTTCCGTGAGTACTACTGGATGGGTTCTGCGGTTGCGGACGAGCGTACTGAGGGATTTCGTCTCATTACACTGACAGCTGTACATGACAGCTTTAAGATAGTGGGAGGGGGCGGGGACCCGATGGAGGACAGGGGTTATCTGAGACTAGACTTCGGCCGTGACAAGAGGAGGAGGAGGAGGAGGAGGAATGATACCAAAAAATTATGCAAATAAAAATAAACAAATCAAATTATCTTTTTTTTTATATCCTGTGATACTTTTTTCTTAGGGGGGGGGAGAGAGGATGATACCAAAAAAATTATGCAAATAGATAGATACACAAATTAAATTATCTTTTTTTTTATATATCCTGTGATACTTTTTTCTTAAATTTTTCTTTTCAATATTTCGTTGACAACATCTCAAAAGATCATCCATTACAGGCATACTAAAAATCAGCGCTTCCACTACATACGCAGGCTACCACAACCGGCCAGTATATATGCATTCTGATATGACCAGCTGGTAGGTTCATAAACGTAGTGCTATAGAAAGGAATGAAAAAGTCATGTGATCAAGAATCTGAGTTGAACTCACGTCGCCAGGTGCACCTGAGCAGGTGAGGGAGGAGTGAGCCAAGTTTCCGCTCGGCTGTGTGCCACAGAACCTGGTCGTGTCACGGGACACGGTTTCATTGCTCGCCCGTCCGTTGTAAGAGCACCTGCACGGTAGGGTAAGGTGCTCCTGTTGGTTATCTTTTGTAATTGCAAAGTTGTACTGTGCGGGGAGGGAGTCTTACACCCTTGTGGCCCCCATCTCTTGAACATCCTTTTTACTTTCAATCAACTTCGTCTATCTGTCTGTCTGTCTGTGTTGCCATGAACTGTGAAAGCGGATATCTATGACAAAATACAAAAATGACTCCCGAATTAGCCAGCCGGCAAGAACACGTCACAGAGAGCTGTCACCAGCTAAATGCTTCTCGAACTAAGTCTCACAAGAACTATCATTTCCTTTACATCAATCATAATTTCCTAATACTGACAAATGATTGCACAGCTTCACGACACTTACAGTCGAATCGGTACAGAGTTTCTTGGTACGACGTAGGCTTGCGTAACGATCGAAGAACAGATCCTCTTAAGTTTGTTTGCATCAAAACTTGAACACTCAGACGCGACTCAAAACAACACATGCGAATTGACAGTCCTTTCGACAATCCATAAGAGTGCAAATCCTTAATTACCAAAAATATACTGTTTAACATGTTAAACACGAACGTAAAATGTCTCGTGACAAAGAATTCCTACTTGAACACACGCTCAAGGCAAACAGGTTGATCGTCGACTAAACTACCTTTCTACTTCTTCGAACGTAACAAACTTCGACCTTTTAATACGTATAATCAGCTTTCCTGAAGCGCCCAGCTCGAACTTTTCTGGCATTTCCTGCAGGAGACTGATGGAAGGTCGTGGACAAGCCCCTGTCTGTGTACTTCCCCTACCACCTCCCCAACATCAACAAGGATTCGGAGCCTTTGGTTTCGGCTTTGATCTCCTGGTATGCAGCAAGGTGGGCCATTTAGCTCCAAATCATATGCTTTGGTTTGGAGGGACAAGTAGCGTCAACGCATTTGTGTCTTCAGGACTCTTCATTAATGGAGTGGAGCGGACACCAAACACTGAACCTGATCACTGGAATCCTCCTTGACTCTGACCTTCAGAAGACATTCACCACATTGCTCAAGAGAAATGCCCTCTTGATGTTCAACAGTAATCAGAGCTGTTATTGCCTTCGGAAACGTGCGCTCTACAATCCATTAAGAATCGTAGTGCGATGCCCAGGGGACTTGCTTCTAAATCACCAAAGAATTTGCTGTCACGCTGCTCCGTCGAGTTGTCTACACTGGCAAAGTTACGTGCGCCGAACTGCCCATCAGACCTGTTCTACATAGCCCAGGAAACGAACTCTGTGTAGTCCAAAACAGAAATGCTCAACCGTGCGTCTCAAAAGTTCAGACACAAAGGCACAGGGCATTGTTTACTTCAGTCAAACAAACGTTCAGAGTTCATGACATGAACTTGCATTGCCATATACCACTCAGTAGTACTCCAAACTGAGCGCAAGACGCACTCTACGCTTCCAAGTCCGTTTCCCCAACACCATCCACGAGAGGCACTCTGCCCAGGGCACGTAAGATATAGGCGAGAGAAATATGGATTACAATGGTTTGGACCGTGAGCCACACCTCCCAAAAGACGTGATCTGCACCGCTCCTGCACTGCGCCTGAATGTCCAGAAACATTGGCTAGACTGCGACATACAAGTATTCTACGTTTCGAAAGGCATATGATCTTCAATGTCACACACACACACACACACACACACACACACACACACACACACACACACCAAGAACCTCCGCGGTCTAGTGGTTAGCGTTCCTGACTATGAGTCATTACGGGCCCGCCAAGGGTCAGGCCTGCATGAGTTCGAATTCTGGGCGCAGGTAACGACGTACTTCTATACAATTCTCATGGAATGTTTGTTAATCAAGTGTGTCTTACTCTACGGCTACAGAAGACTATGAACCCAAGTCAGCTGACACACTGGTAACAATGTGTTTGCAGCTTTTACATCTATCAGTAAACCTACACCTGTATCTGTTTATACATGAAGAAGTTACTCAGCAGGTGTTCATAAAGTAAATTCTCCTCAGTAGAAAAACAACACAAGACAACGTGTTATTCGAAAGAGCCACCCAAACTCGGCAAATGTACCTCAACGTGTGTGGTTGGCTGGCTGGTTGGCCTGTCCTTGCACGATGCCCTTCCCAACCCGTCTTCCTAGATCTATCGACGTCTCCTGTCTGCCCGCAGCCTTCACAGATGTCTACCCACGGTACTTCCCAGACCCCGCCGGTACCCCGGCTGTGATAAGTAAGGATACTGATGTTACACACTGAGCGAGGCATACCCGAGGCTCCCTGCTTCGCCACGGGTATCCATTAGAAAGTTATTCTCCAACAACAGCATGAAATGACTTAAACACCTCACAAGATGACACGAATAACAAAGGAATGCAAAGGAAAGCAGGCAGAGTATTCACTGTGGTAAGAGTAAGAAGTCAAACAAATGACCTCTGAATAAACGACTATAAACTTTTTATATCACTACAGAGGCGAAAATAAGGTCATTCGAGGACATAAAGCGAAGTATTTCTGAAGGGTATGGTGCTGCTTTCAACTACTTTTATTCGTAAATCATTCCATACCGTAGCAAGTGGCTTACTGAAAAGAACAGTCAAGAACTAAACTATCTCACATACATATATATATATATATATATATATATATATATATATATATATATATATATATATATATATATATATATATATATATATATATCTGGGACGAAGATTATCAGACCCTGCCGTTTTGTTTACTGTAATTCCATATAACACTAACTGTTGTGTTTTAAGATCTTTGCTATGTCTTCATTGTCTTGAACCAAGGCATCGTTTTCCGTAATCAATGGACCAGTTGACTGGGTAATGATTCTTTAGGGCTTGCTTGCTATACTCTAGATACTGACAGTAGCATCTCACTTTATCCCGTCAAGAGCAATACCAAGGATGTTAAAATCTGTGGCTCTAAAATCTAGTATTCTTTTTTCACGACTGACGTGCTGACCAGCATTACCAGCAGAACAGTGAATCAATTCTAGCACGATTTGTCTGGGATCACAACCACAACATCACAGACAAGATCATAATTTGTGGCTAGAACAAAGTCTAACATGTGGGATTCTCGGTGAACTGTATTACAGCTCTATGAAGCAAGTTTGTGTAGCCTAGGCCCGGAGCTACTGGAAAGTGATTCTCCCGACATCGATTCCATTATAATCGAATCGTGCTCATTACCAATCTCTGCTAACCGACCACAAAGTCCTTCCAGCTACCTCTAGTGCCCGCAGAGGGAGCCTTTATTCTAATCTTACCATTATTTTCTGATTAAGCTTATTCTTAATTTCTACAGAAATGTAACCAATATCATTATGAACTACATTTTTCAGTAGGGAATTGACATTAACTAATAGCGAGTCATTGCCGACGACTTTGTCAAACAACACTACCTTCTTAATTAACATGCCACTGTCTGCTTTGCTACCTCGCTTTACGACACAGTAAGAAGCTTTTACAAACAATATTATTCAAGTTACACAGTGTACTAACCAACATTACCAAAGGTGAGGCCCAAATATGATCTCAATGATGCTTGGTAAAAGAAAAAGATAATAACCATCGTATCATTTTTACTTCCTTCAAACGGTATGCGCAGCCACAACGAATAATGAACCATTATTCATATACTATAAGCATGAGAGCAAGCGTTCTTACCATCAAATCTATGAACGAGTGAGCTTGTGAGGTGGGTAGCAGAGTTAGAGTAACAGATTTTATAGTTTCTGTAAAGGGTGACTTAAATCTAAGCAGCAGACAATGAGGTAATTCAAAACAAAAAAAGTTCATCTGTGTCCAATTATTTCCAAGAGAATTGCAACATACATCCGAACTGAAAGCTAGATACCAACCTATGTTTAATACGGAGGTAATTGATACCGTGCCTCCACTTTATCGCACATGGCCGTCACGCCATTAAAAGGGGAGGCGGTATTTCACGATGTTTATGAAGCAACATGTGCAGCCATAACCTTGAACAACTATAAACTGACTTCCCTATATTTTGCGCATCGTAAGGAATTCAAACAGGCAACAGACCTTTTGAGGGAGGAAGAGGCCACACAGCCTAACCCGAAGACTGCTGTCATGGAGCATATCTTCGGCTGCCGTGGAGCATAAGGAAAACCCCAGCATTCCAAACACGTGAAGGAGGGTCAAACTGGTAAGCCCCTTCCCAGCTGTTGGCCTCACCCTCGATGCCCCAGGCTAATGATGCAACTGTAGACGACCACTCCTGGTCATCACTTCCTGAGGCTACCTGAGACACGACACCACAGACCTGTTCTACCAGGACAGGCCCCTCCAAACACCACAAGGTGAGTACTGTGCCGTGTGAAGACTCTTCCTACAATGCCGTCTACAGCCACTAATCACTGATCATACCACCTGTTCTTAACCTTGGCCAATAAATCTTATCTTATCGAACAAATACAAAAATTGGAATAGAAATCGTCCGCAGTTGTGCATCAGTTTTCGGTCTTAGTCCACCATCGCTTTACACCCTAAGAGCACAATCACCTCACACTTATCTCTTCTGCGACCCCTCAACGCACCTACAATAAATATAGTTTAACAGGAGGAAAGACAGCCAAGTTTTGTAGCAAAGAATAAAACTTGTCTATGGATACACGTGTCAAGTTACTGATAAAGAACCAATGCTGATGCTTAACATTGTTAGATGCTCTTCTACAGCTAATCTTTCTAGGTCGTCAGGTATGTCCATCAAGAATGTGTGACTAGTTCACTATGCGTTGTACTTGAAAACATATTTCTCATCACCCTGGATTTGCAAGTCACGAGCGGAGTTATGAGTCTATATATTACATTCAATTTCGTGTAAAAATCGTTTAATCTGATGTCCTTGAAAATGCCAATTTGAGAATTGTATAAGGCAACCTTCCATGACTATGAGAAGGGTCGACTAGTATCTATTATCAATTACTTTCAAAATTACTTAAGGTTCTTAATTAACTTTAAAGCTTTGAACCTCAACTTTACCTGATAATATAAACAACACGAAATGATGAAAATGCATCTTGCTAGCAATCCTGGCCAACAATTTAGCACCATTAGGATCTCAAGTTTCGTCATCTATCATTAGTTCCAGACGTTAGTATGTTTGTTATATAATTACGACCCCTTCCAATGAAGGTGCAAAAACACTACTTAGAAATATTATGTAATGAAACGAATGTTGATGAATATTGTTCACACTGTTTAACAGTCATAAACCACCAGTGCTTTCATAACGTTCAAGCATATTCAAGTCTCACATAACGAATATCTTTTTCTCTCCTCGTTTTATCACCGAAATTCACATAAACATTCAAACAGCTTCAGACCAGGAGAGACTAAACCATACACTGAACAAAGACGCAGCCTTACCGAAATTCACATAAACATTCAAACAGCTTCAGAACAGGAGAGACTAAACCATGCACTGAACAAAGACGCAGCCTTGTGGGGGAAGGGGAAACATGCTTCCATTTCCATAACAATAACCTTAGCTACACGCTCTGCAGCAGCGTAGCCCGAGCGAGGTAAGGTGTCAAACACCTCCCACCCACTATCAAAATAAAAAGTAGGGTTCCTGCCTTTAATGTTCTGGGAGATACATTCACGTGAGCGATGTGGTCATATCGGTCATTTGTTCTGCTGTGGTCGGTGGAGATGAAGCTGTGAGTAAAAACTTACATACAAGAATGTAATGAGAAGCCCTAATACAGGTGAAATTGTGTAATTATACCGCAGGAGATCAAAGGTGAAGAACATATCCATTGTGTTGGGAAAGTGGTCGTGAAGGTCTGTCATATCGGTAGGGCGGCTGCTGACTTGCTGCTCCAGATCACAATGAATAGAAAACGTGAGGTTTCCAGACACCCCAACCGCCGACCCCTTAATGCGGGAGGATTTCAAGCAGCCCCATGTGGTACAGCTGAAGTTCCTTGTGTACAGATCTTAGCTAAGATTAAAAGGATATCACTGCCTCGTGGAAGGAAGTCACAAAGTTGAAAAATAAGTTTGTAAGAAAAAACAATGGTTGGAAAAGAATATCAGTTGTGGCTAAGACACAAGCCTTGAACCAAATGATATCGACTTAGAGACGCAAGGCCCACGAGGCTGGTGCTGGAGTAGACACAAATCCCTCTCCCGAAAAGGAACTTTGGATTTAGATCGTAGCGCAAGGTATGAGGAGAATCACTGGAGATGTCACCATACAACAGTGGCCCACGAGAGCAGCATGAAAGAAGAAGTAATTTCTCGAACAAGAGAAAGATCAACGGACAGACCGGAAACGATGATTAGGATGGAGGGAAAAGACTCGGACCGAACTGAAGAGCTAAGATAAGCCGACACAACTACGTCATAAGTCCTTCCCTCTTGTTAGCAGCTGAGTCACACACAATCCCAGAGATTAGCCGCATCCTCACATACACATAAATATCTATAACTTCTTACTTTGATTATGCAACAGTTTCTCTACGACATCAATCTAAGTAAACTGGAATCTATTTTTGCTTTGTTACTCTCACTGGACATCTGATGAGAGGGTTCTGGTCGAAACCCGACGTGTAGGAGGGGCACAGATCAATTTTCCCCATTAGGTGTTTCACGAGGAAATACACGAGAGGATGGTAACGTAATCTCACTTCAGGTGATCTGCGACGTGATTTTGTAAATACAAGGCAACTTAAACCATCGCCCACAAACATGACTTAACTACAAGACTTAACCTAAGATGCACACTTTAACTTAATAATACGTTACATAATTTCTCAGCAATGACGATGGTATGGGAAAAGTCAATATTCAACTCCTCAGCAAGATTTCCGGCTTCATATAACAAAAAGGCCCTAATGTTTCAATAATCAATGGGAAACATTCAAGACAAATACGAGGCCACATCAAGATGTATCATATTCAGCGAATGGGAAGGTAGTCATCATAGTCTGCAGGACGGAAACCTACCTTACCATGCACCGTCTTGAGGCAGACTAACCAGTTCCGTCGGGAATGTACACTAAGTACGCTGCTCAAAGTACTCGACCATTTCATCACGATAAGGCCATCGCACGTGACGTCAAAAGCCATACAGTGAGGTAAGAACTATGGAGAGTCCACCACAAATGGCGTGAGGGACGCCAGTGTCAACATATCCCGTTTCTTAATTTCCCTTTTTCTGCGATTCCGTGTTTTCTGTGTACACTTCCTTGTGATCGGTCGTTCTGTGCCCACAGCTGTGATGCGTAGGGTTATGTAACACATTTTGTTGGTTTGTGGCTCACTCAGATAACTTTTCTGACACGCAAGTACTTTGAGATACAGTTATTAAGATGAGTTTAAACTGCCACAGGAATATGACATTTCTATTTTGAAATTTTTACCTTTACTAATATAAAGAAAAATACTGACATAGGCATATATATATATATATATATATATATATATATATATATATATATATATATATATATATTATTCCCTGGGGATAGGGGAGAAAGAATACTTCCCACGTGTTCCCTGCGTGTCGTTGAAGGCGACTAAAAGGGGAGGGAGCGGGGGGCTGGAAATCCTCCCCTCTCATCATTTTTTTTTTTAATTTTCCAAAAGAAGGAACAGAGAAGGGGGCCAGGTGAGGATATTCCCTCAAAGGCCCAGTCCTCTGTTCTTAACGCTACCTCGCTATCGCGGGAAATGGCGAATAGTATGAAAAAAAAAAAAATCTATCTATCTATCTATCTATCTATCTATATATATATATATATATATATATATATATATATATATATATATATATATATATATATATATATATATATATCATGTATCCCCAATTCCCTGAAACAGACTTACTAAACTTTTAACTCTGATACAAATTTGCGATGAAATCGCACTCGTAACAATAACTTAGCGTTACAACTTGAACATTCGTTGTAATGGAAATATTAATGAAGGCAGCTTATCAGTGCAAATATACGAGGGGGGAAAATAAACTGTTCTCGTGATAGACTCGTGTGAAATCAGTCGAGCGAACGAGGATACCCGTCTCATTAGCATGGTCCATATGCCACCCCACCTGTAATGGCACAACAAGGACAAGCCCTCAGGTGAGGGAATGGCGCACAGCACAGGGCGGAAGACCGCCGCAACGGCGGAGATCCTGAGACGGTGAATGACAGCACATACGGAGGTGCCATACGGAGGTGTGTCACTGCGATAACGTTGGATCAACTGTAACAGGCATCGGTCCTTAGGTCAGTACATTCATATTACTCGAGCGGTACAAAAAAGAGGACCTCCAGCTGGCGGAATAATTCACCCTTCACTCACCGCAAGTGAGGCGGGAATTCATGTGGTTAAGAGCATGCGTCCCACACAATTATCATGGACAATTACCATGGGCGTGTTGCTATACGGAATACAGAACCACATCTCACACGCTGTCCTTGAAATATGACATGGCAAGTCTTAGCATACATTACCGTGGTCCTCATGTGGTGTTCTCAAGAGACCGAGTAAACATATGAAGACCATCAAAACTCCTAGCTTGACGAGAGGTACGGGTTAAGGCACACACACACACACGCACACACGACTTGACCATACTTACGCCAACTCTCGGTAATGTTTGTGTTTATCTGTCCATTAAGGTGGTGACGGGATTGGTCAACAATGATACTGGACGACCTTGGAAATGACCCTGGTCGAGGCCACCAGAGGCATTTACGACACCTCTTTAGGTCCCACCTTGATAGGGGCAGACGATGATGGGTGGTGTGGATGGGTGCTTGTGAGGAGTTAGGATGGGTCAGGAGCTGAGACGAATTTAGGACTGGTGTGTGCTGTTATGGGGTGGGGTCTGTAGGGAAGAGGAGTATCATAGTAGTAGTGGAGAGGGTTATGAAGAGGTACCGCTTAAACTGATGTTATGGCGAAGATCATTAGCGGTCAGCTGTTAGTGTGTAGTGGATGTGGTAGGTAGTGAGGTGATGACTGGGGAGGGTTGCGGTGATCCACGCTCTCAAGCAAGGTAGCGATGACTGAAGCTACAAGACTAAGTACCACGAGGGTTAACAGTTCCACCGTGAGATGAAGGTGGATTAAACCACTGGCTAGGGTGGTGGTGATTGATGGAATTGCGAAACACATACCGAACCTATGGAGTGAGGCAAAGGTGACAGTTGAGGTAATGATCGCAACGAAGTAATTGTCCGGATGTTGGTGAATGACGTTATGGAGACCCCCACTGGGACAACCGAATACCATCAAGTGTGAGGGTAAAGGTGAGAGAAGTGGTGGGGCAAGCGAGACGGAGGAAGGGTTAGGGTAATTTTTTTTTTTTATGTGGCAGGACACGCGACGGGAGGTACTGGTTCAGGAAGCCTATGGGATACAGGTACACCTGAACTTTGTTAATGGATGTAGGGGTGTGGGCATCACAGACACATACACACACACACACACACACATACACACACATACATACACACACACTTGGTGCTGTGCTGCTATCTTGTCATGCCAATCTGCTATGCTGCTAGTGGCCATCATCGGTACACCCCGTTTGCCCAGCTTAAGGTTTATGCCATAAATTTGTGGCAATATAACTTTTCTCCACTGACAGATCATAGTTGGAAAGGAAGGTACGGTGGATGAACTGGAAAAAGTTAAAAGGATAAATGTGGTGTGTGTGTGTGTGTGTGTGTGTGTGTGTGTGTGAGTTGGTTTATAAAGGGAAGTGGTTAAGCTAAGATTAGAAGTGTTTACCATATGTGTATGGATGGATGACTGGAGATTCTCCCAGGGTTTTCAGGCTCCTTAAGAACCTAAATCAGTGCTGCTGTCCAGGTCTTGAATGTGTCAACAGTTGGTGTCTCCGCTGCTATCTTGTTCCTGCCGTCATTTCTGAGCTCCTTCCCTTATGCATGTATGGCCAGTCCCCAGTTCCTACCCCCTAAAGCCTCCTTCACTAAACCCTTCCATCCCCTCTTCGGTCTCCCCAACCCCAGGTTGCCTCCACATCTGACACGTATATCCTTCCTCATAGGGTCGGTCTTTCTCCGCCTATTCTTCCCACATGTCCGCAACATTTCAGCACACAGTGATCAGCTCTCTCATACCACCACCATCCCCTGTACGATCACTCTGCCCAACACCACACACTGTCCTCAGATTTTCCACTTACTCTCTTTCTTTTACATTTAAGGCCTTAGACTCACACCCATAAAACATTGTAAGAGACCATCATACCTTCAAACATATCCACCCTTACTCTAACAGATACTAACTTCTCCGTCCATGCACTCCACTCCTTAGCCTACCCAGAACCTTAACCCTCTCCTCCACCCCTATGACTCACTTAAGCCCCCATGATTCCGTGCGGAAAGACATCCAATACCAGGTACCTAAAGCACTTCACCTCCTCCGTGGCTCTCAGCATTTAAACTTACACTCATTGCATCCTGCCTCATCCTCCTGCTGCACCTGATCACCTCACTTTTGTTCACAACTATTCCCAACCCTCTCCTTCCATACGCTTCCCCCCCTAAACACACACACTGCCATTTACACCACTAGAAACTTAAGGTCATCAGTCTGCACCGTGGAGCATTAACAACGAAAGAACACGACAAAGGGAATCCACAACACATGATAATGAGAGTAGTGGTCAGCATTCCTCCAGGAATTCATAGCGACAAGGAGGATGTGGACGTCTCACTGGTGACCTTCAGATGAAGGCCGTGTGAAGATACACCTGAGTAAATCCAACGACGTAAGTACGTAGGAGAACCATAGAACCTGGACACCAATTTGTAGTCACCACAGGTTTTATGAGTACACAAATCAATGAAAAAAATATATATATAGCTGAAATAATGTATATCAGTAAGGATAATCTACGATATGTTATACCTAAGCCAGCGTCTATGAAAAACATATAATACAGAACTATAAAGTGCTGGTCATAATGTTATACACTATCATATTGATACCACCTATAGTAATGAATCAGTCTGAAATAAGCGGTGTTGAAAAAGGTGGGACACAAGCCGGAGGTGCTTTTTCAATGTGGGATCAACATAATAATTGGTGTGCCACAAGGTTCAGTCTTGAAGCCGCTCATACTGCTGAATATGTAAAATTCAATGACTTTTCATGAACCAAATCATAAGTATAACGGCAGATAATGCTACACTTAAGAGAGAGGAAGGGAACGTCCAGAATGGTGACGTACAGCAAGGAAACTCGATGAGGCTCCAGCTTTGTTCAGATACATGATTATATACAACTGAACCAGGTTTTGGCTGACATCTCACTTAGAGATATTAGAAGACTGTACGTGTGAGAGACTTAAGAGACTCATATAGCAGGTTACTCATCCTGCCAAGTAAATGCAAATTTTAGCAGACTTAGAGAAGGTAATCTATACGTTTTTCAATGTCAAAATTGTCTTTCAATTACTTGATAAACGTCCAAAGTCACTGAGATACAAATAAGACCTGTTCCAGCGGCCCTCACAACTCATCACCACAAGTGGGTGGAGGCGTGTGTGTGTGTGTGTGGGTGCTTGGAATGACCCAGCGACCCTTGGCTTCTTCACACAGGCATCAAGTAATAACCTTAAAAAAGAACGATGGGGAATTACTCAGACTCTCCATAATGATTCGCATGTATATGGCCTGAACTACTGTATCAGAGTCGGTATATCAAATAAAACTGTCTCGCTTTACGATGTCCTGCTCTTGATACCAGTCATGCAGCATTCACCACTGATCAGCCGTGTGTATATACTGTATGGTGTCCAGTTTGACACTTAAGCTTGAGGATCCTCTGGTTGTCTTCCGGTACGTGAGTGAAGTTTGACGAGGGGGCAGCAGGCCAAGTCCCTCCAGGCAATGATAATGCAGACTCTTAGTGCAAGCGCCATATGGCGGTTAAATTTTAGAACAACAAAGGGTAAGATCAGTCTTATAAATAAAGTACCTTTATTCTCATCCATTAAGACCGATCAAAGATATATGAGTATAATCACTAGCAGTATTTCGTGTCTCAATAATTTATCCCTGATAGCACTAGAGGCACCCTCAGTAAAGACGCTTATAATAATATTGCTCTAATAAGGGAGACCATAACGTCTTTACGAGATAATGCCTGCCCTACTTTATGAGTTACAACGAAAGAATGGAGGCGATATTAATGAAAACATATCCAGCATTTAATGTTTGAGGAAGTAATTGCCGCACGCATCACCAAGTGAAGTTCACGGAAGAGCCAGAAACTCCACCTACAGATAGATGTCTGTGCGGCCAGTGCATCCACAAGCCATACAAGGGACACTAGAGTTTCAAGGACGACTGGCAACACACCTACCAACGTTAAATGGATTATCCCCCGCCGGGCGAGCCATCAATACCCAAACGTGTGCTAACCTTGATATATCACATGCACCCCGCGAAACCCAGTTATGTCCATGATACTTCAATGAAATATCGTCACAGTCCATACACTACCGTATAAGATATTCTTTACGAACACATACGAAAACACGAGTAACAAATTACCGAAGAACTTAAGAAACCACAGCGTGATTTCCTAGGAGCAAGTACAAACAATTAAGCTGTTGTGATGATGCACTTGCGGTAAGCCAGACGCCCACACGAAGGAAAAAGTGAGGAAGATGGTCTGGATGAAGTGAGTAATTAAGCTCATGAAAACCTTGGTCCATCTGAGAGTACTGTGCACACCACAGGCCTCGGTGACTGAGATTACTCCCACGTAACAGAACATTACCGACGGACTCCGATGATGCCTCCCTCGGGTGACGCATTTGGTGGCTGCAGAGATGACGAGGGTGGCGAAGGTGGAGAGTGTAAGGTCAGGTTTGTGGACTCAGCGTTGCGGATATCACAAGCGGCGTGCACCGCCCACCAATATTTACTCAAACCATTTGTATTTCTTTTCCACCGTGAGGTCCTTGTGTCTGCTGTAGTATGCTGAATGCTTTCACATTATGAACATGTGTGCCCGCAGCGGTAATGACCTCGTGTTTAGAGGACAGCAGAGTGCGATGATAATAAGTACTTGAGACAATGCGAGGAAAAAAAAGGGATTTCATGTTCAAAATCCATGATGTGCGATTGAATCTGTAGCAGAAAAAATACGTGTGCGATCAAAATGAATATGTAGATCCTAATCAAGGTATGACCGACTACAGCAAACGTCCAGAATATCATAAGCATATTGAAAATATGATGATCTTATAGTGCAGGTTACATGGAAATCATATGTTATGAGATGAGAATACGTTAATAGAATTCACACTTCGGATATCTCATAATCCATGTCTGCAGGACATATACTGCTATAGATACCCTGATGCCACAGAGAAACTCTTGTGATACATTACACTATATCTATACGTAACTACCTTTATTCACGTAGCATAAATAGAGGAATACATCCCTCGTCTGCTTCAAGATAGACGAAGAGTTAGTGCAGTCTACCCAACCCAGTAGGTCTGGAAGTTCCTTGCGTCACGGCGGCTCAGTGTCATCCTCCTCTTATAGAATCTACCATAACATATACGCCCATACCCAGGTGACGTCAGCATGTCAAGGAAAGTCAGGAGAGGCCAAAGGGTAATTGTACGTCCGTCTTAACTTCCTCCCTCTTAAACCCTGTGATATACTCCAGGTAAAGTATAGAGATCTACGTCGTCCACGAAAAGATAAAACAATACGATAGCGATGATCACTTCCCACGCGGCAGATTAATGATGCAATATAATCTGAACAACCACATATTTCTCGGGTGTTTATCTATAACATTCTTTTCCCTTTCGCTACCGTGGTAATTGAGATATCCTTCTCCAAAGAATATGGCTATGAACAAACACTTTCCACAGAATGGTCCATAGAATTCCTTTATCTGGTTCTCAGCATGGCCCTGCGCTTCATCGAGCTTGTGGTGTTTGTATGAACTTTCGTTTTCCAGTAAGAGTACTTTCCTCATCCACCTCGCAAACATTTATTTAGCCCCGTAAGAGCTGACGGAGCTATGCATCCCAGGGCAGCAGGAACATCCCAAACAAATTCACTGTTGTTCTCACATGTAGCAGCTTTGACAGTCGAGGCCTCTGATACTTTACGATCTGTGGTCGGCGGCGGCTCCTTCGTTGCCTCGAGGTCTGGCGAGTGCCGCGACCTTGGGTCGGGTATAAGACGAATCTGACACCTTGGCATCCAACACTGACTTACATAATTTCAGTCTACTTACATAAGGAGGCCGGAACTTATGTCCGGTTCCCAAGTACAAGATCACGGCAAAGAACTTTATTTTTATATGTTAGCTGACACGGCACGGGCAGCTGAAGCCCTAATCAAGGCCATCCCATTAACGATATATATATATATATATATATATATATATATACACTAGCCTGAGTAAGGTACTCATTTTATCGACCAATCCTTAAGGGTGGATGAACAGCTTGGTTGACGGTGGACAGATTGCCGCAACCAGGATTCGAACCTATGCGCCCGTCCCTGGGGAGCCCGTGAATGCGTCACGGTCAGGAACGCTAACCGATACACCACAGGAGTCCTTCTCTGTTAACATCCGTGCATTCCTAGGTAATGAACTGTGTGGAGGTTTCATTTACAATCACATGCAATTCTGGCCTAAGGCCGACGAAACGCCATATCAATCCTCAGGTGGAGGTAGAAGAGGATGACATACAACGTAGAGTTTACAGATATACCACAGAGCACCACAATTCACCCTCAGGGTGTGGGTTTCGAGGAAGGCTGTGGCTTACTCAGGTTGTGGAGGTTTGCTTGCTCAGTCTGTTCCCCAGCCTTGTGCCACGGACGCAAAATTGTGGTCTTCACCTCCTATTGGGTTCGCCACTCCTGGGGTCATGTTTCATGACCTCATAAAACAAGCCACTAAAATTACTGACTAAGAATCAGTCATTATAATACACTAATTTATCCAGGACAATATCTTCATTCGAGACGATAACATCTAACTTCATCACTTCAATCATCACCCCACTGCCCGCTTCTCATCGCTCCGAGGGACTTGAATACAAACATATCTTTACGTGTGATAAAGTTATTGTCTGAAGTCTTATATACTATCAATTTTCTAGTGTGACGACATAATACTCCTGGTAGAAGTTTTATATAGAAATGATTATGCTTGAAATATTTTCGTCTTTCTCACATACATGGCACTTTTCTGGGGCAAATGCAGCAAAGTCCAAGACTTCACCAAATGTCAGCGATATAGTGGTAGTTCAGGATATAAACGACCGAATCAATAATGACGTAGTGGGACGCCCATGAGTCATGAGAGATGTCTACACACACACACACAGCCAAGGTCATGTGCCCGAGGATTCTAGCAACTCAGCTGTAAGGAAGAAAGGGAAATACCAGAGGAGGGAAGTTACAAACTACAGTGCTTTCGGGTCGGGAATTTCCTGAGCATTATCTTCCCTCCTGTAACAAACAGAAACACACACACACACACACACACACACACACACACACACACACACACACACACACACACACACACACACACACACACACACACACACACACACACACACACACACACACACACACAAAAGAGAGAGAGAAAATCTGCATTCTACGACAACGCCAGTTTTCTATTTTCGCAAGAAAAGAGGGAGACAATATTGGTCATAATATCTCTGAACACCGGCCATACACAGTCGACTTTCACAGGACAAAACATATGCACATTCACCCACTATGATATCTCTTAAGTCTTCATTTAAGTTTGATTCCATCGTCTTGAACATCACATGGATTTTAAGAGCTTCCCGGCTTGTAAATTTCTTTAACAAACTGTTCCTCAAACCAGCAAGTACGCGAGCCTGTGGCTTTCAGCACAGCTGGGAAGCACAGCAAAAGCAGCCATTAACGTCAAACAACTCATCCTATTCCAGGAAACAACCGGATGAATCCTCAGCCCAGACCAAAAGGCTGTAGATAATACTCTCAACCGAGACACAAAGACAACGAGAAGGACCCGAAGCCGCAAGGTAACAGATGGGAACCTCTGGTTAAACCAAGAGACAATCCTCATCCTGGACCACGTGACAAGAGATAGGATCCTAAATGTGAGCCATAACATAACTGGGGGAGACCTTAAGCCTGAAACACCACAGAACAGGTGAAACATAGTCTGGGCCACAAGCCAGCAGGAAAATCCCTCACTCTGAAACAGAACCCAACAGGAAAAACCTTTAACCAAAAGTAAGAACAACAGAGGGAGAAACAATCATCTGCTACATTTAAGTTGGTATAACACTTTCCTCCACCTTCAGCGATAAAAAAGGAAAAAAGAGCCTCAACGATCGCATCAATAGCGTTTTCTATAGACAATGAATCCATCGTTGTGATCTCTCTCCGCCTCCTCTGGTTAATCAGCTTCTAAACAAGCTGGGAAGTGGAGGGAAGCATTATACTACCATTGGGTGGCGGCCATTTCCTCCTGTGATACTCTAACGTTAACCTTTAACACATACCAGTGCTGACAGGAAGGAACAATGACTTGGTGTGGATACTGCCGCATTCACTCCTGAGGCCAGTGTCCCAATATACAAATATCACCCAGATGTCTAACCTTTATACATCTACAGCACAATCATATAATCCTCGTATAATGGATCATTAGGGCGACTTTTTATTTCTCATTTGGTCTCACGAAATGTATTTTGCACTGTAGGGAGTTGCGCCAAGAGCACTGTAGTACAAGACTCCCAACCTTCAGTGTACTGCAGACTGTTTATGTATCAATCATCTACTCACCTATTACAGACTGGAGCAATGTCGTCATCGACTACGATGGACAGCCACGACCTAAAAATAGACTCCAACAAAGGCACTTCCCCTTCAGTTACCATTACTGGTATAATTCCCATCTCTCCTGTTGATGAATGTATTCATTTCCAAACAGTCAGCATGGAATTGCGTAACAAAAAGCGTGACGTTTACTTTTGACTAATATATAAGATGGGGACAAGTAAACATGTGTTTTTATCTCTACTTCTTGTGATATTTACCATATTCATTTGCTTACGTGTACTATGTTTACGTGTGACTTTAGAAAACGCTGAGTTCTGTCAATTACAGCACCCCACTTCATTCCATCTCATACCTCCTCTATGTTTACTTTCGAGCATATCGGCATCGATTTCCTGCACATTGCTCCAAGTACCTGCACTCTATCGCTAGGTTCCATCCCTCCCTACATCGCTGATGATTCCATTTTATCCTTGTCAAAGACCTCGCAAGCCTGCATCTCCCTGTGAAGTCGAACTTACCCCACAGCGCCCCTTCGTCATCACCCCTTCGTCAGCGCGCCTTCGTACTGGTGGCTCTACGAGGAGAACAGGCTCAGGGTGGAGGTGTGAAGCCTTGTGCAGGTACCCACATCACGAAGCGGCAGGGACAGCGAAGGTCAGAGAATGTGGCTGGTGAGACGGATATGGCAAGAGGAAACGTATGTTGAAAGGAAAGAAGGTTAAGGCACGGGGAAGGAACTGGAGAAGAGGTTAGGAGATAAGAAAATGAGTTTGAAGGAAGAGGAGGAATATGGAAGAGAGAAGCAGGATTGATGAGAAAGAAGAGATGGAAATGTACCAAAAATGATTTGATAAATGGTATTGCAGGAAAGGAAAATGAGGTACAAAGATTTCAAGACGTTTTCATATATATATATATATATATATATATATATATATATATATATATATATATATATATATATATATATATACAAAGCTGGACAAAAAATGAGAAATGTAAAGGAAAAAGGGAGTGAAAGATGGGTGAATAATACAGATATAATGTTGGGAGACAGAGGAAAGGTGTAATACAGCAGAGGGAAGGCAATGAAAGGAGGAGTTAAGAGGAACAGGGACGCAAGGACCAAACAGAACACAACAGAGATGCCATAAAGACAAAATAAAAGAAACGGACAAAAGGTGTGGTAAGAGTAGGTATACACCTCAGTAAAGATAGAAGAGATACTAAATGTAATGGTGATGAACCAGATGAAACTAGCATTTAACAAAATAACAAAGTAAAAGTCATGATAAAGAATAAATAAATTCCATGGCAAAATGAATGTCCTTCTCCTAACTTGCCAGAGCCATTCTATGGCGCAGAAAGAGGAGGTTGGACAGGAAGTTACGGCTTTAGCTCCTCCTTGTGGTTATCATGTAGGTATTATGTGGCGCTCAAGGTCGACCTGCCTTTAAGATAGAGGAGATAAACTACAATGGTTGAAAACACAGCTCATGTCTGCTGATGATCACCCCAGTGTATGTGGAAGTCCTGCTGAAACACCAGAGAGATCCGAGGGCTGAAAGACCCATCTAAATCGAATGCTGGGCAGAAACCAGAAACAGGTCTGCTCATATCTTAAGAGGGTGCACATGCGAGTGGCAGTTCATTTCAAATGGAATCATTTTAGAGGCAGTAAAACCATGCATTATATTGTTCGTTTCTTTATCCCAATCTCCTTTTCGAGTGAGCTACTTGCACTGCACAGGCATTGGTAACCACACTTTCCATCACTTCATTTCACTCGTTCCTTTCCCATGCGTTCATCATTTGACAGAAGCGCCGACCGGCTGCTGCTGACGACAACTGGCGTACCTCAGTCAACCTTGTGCTGAGGAACCCGCCAGTCCTACCCACAAGCCCAGCGACTCCTTCCCTCTTACCGACGACCTTCCCCCATCATCAAGACCCAGCCCTCCTTCCCACAAAACGGCTTTCTCCCTCCAGTCACCTAACTGCTACCGCTACCAAGTCCCCTGAGCAAATTCCTCGGACAGCCTCCCTCCGTCGCCCAAGGGGCCACTGCAACTTGAGCCAGGGATATCCACTGGGAAGCCCAGATCATAACCGATGGGACACCTACTCAACCCTCTGGCTGGCTGGCTCTCATCGTCTGATGGAAATGTCCTCTACCTACACTCAGGGTAGTCTCCGCCGGCGGTGCATACACTCAACATATCCACTACCGAAAGAGCATGGCGGGAATACGTAGTTACTGTTATATTTGATACTGATGTAAGGGGACTTAAAGCGCAGTTCATATACCAGAGAGAGAGAGAGAGAGAGAGAGAGAGAGAGAGAGAGAGAGAGAGAGAGAGAGAGAGAGAGAGAGAGAGAGAGAGAGAGAGAGAGAGAGAGAGAGAGAGAGAGAGAGAGAGAGAGCATAATCTATGCCTTAATTACTAAACCTTGGACACTTCATATGGTTCCGTATTGCTGGTGGCACCGTTGAGCGTTGTAGGACTTAGCTCTCACGTTACTCCAAAAATGTATCGACAGTGATACATAAAAGTACAATAAAAAAAAAAGAAACATGCCGACAAACGATAAAATTCCGAAAAAAAAAAGAAAGTAAACACAGCAGGGCAGGTCATTAACTGAAGTGGTACACAAGCGCATCTCTCCAGCCATCATCTTCCCCAATCTTGACACACGGTTAAGTTCTGTGGTTTTCATATCCTGAGATCAAATGACTACACTCTTCACACTTCTGACCTTCCGACAGGCGAACGTGCCCACACAAACTATATGTTTCCTGACAAGTCACTGATGCAGAGCTGTGTGTGTGTGTGTGTGTGCGTGTGCGCGCGCGTGTTTGTTTCCGACGCATTTCAGCTAAAGCTATTTCACTGCCACATGTGTGAGCCACTTATTCTTTGCATTCACGGGCCGCCGGAGTCGAGCGCATATGTTCGAGTCCCGGTTGCGGCAGTCGGTCCAGTCTAACCAACTGTTCATACTCCCTTCGGGGGGTTTGGTTCATAAATTGGGCACCTGGCTTAGGCTAGGATATATATATATATATATATATATATATATATATATATATATATATATATATATATATATATATATTATCCCTGGGGATAGGGGAGAAAGAATACTTCCCACGCATTCCCTGCGTGTCGTAGAAGGCGACTAAAAGGGAAGGGAGCGGGGGGCTGGAAATATATATATATATATATATATATATATATATATATGATTAAAGCGTTTGTTGACAGTAACACGTGGAGGGTTCATCCATTGCTTGGGAAAGTATAAGATAATCACCTGTCAAACAAAGGACCTTTCCCGCCAGCATGAACAACACGTAGGAGTGGCTGGCTGCCTAGTAACCTCCCCAGGACGTGGAGCGTCTTATCATGGTGACGCATGTTGACTCCGCGAGCACGAAATCACATGCATAGGTTGACCGAATCGCGCGCGACGAGTCTAAAATTTTCGATGTGATATTCTCTCACCAAATGTAAGCCGTAAGGACTGACTCACGGGTGCTAAAGACCGATAGACGGCCAAGGCTGTCCCACCCACCCTGATGACTAAACGTCATCTCCAGCGGGTAATGACCACAGTAGTTCATGAGTTCCGGTAACGACCACAGTAGTTCATGAGTTCCAATAATTAACTCCTAATTAGGGAATGATGATCAGTAAAACTACATATGCAAGGTATATACAAAGAGTATACTTACAGCTATGACCGTATCCATGAAGATGAACTCTTTGTTTTAACAGGGAAGTAATTATTAAAAAACAATAATGCATATGAAGAACGCACAACATTTATAACATAGTGAATACTTCCTCTTAGGAAGTTGTAAATGTAACTTTGAATGCTCTATATCCTGCCCCCATACCTACACAGTGAGTGGATACAATGCGCAGCCATGTCATAAGCTAAGTATACAATATTACGTGTTTCCAAAGGTAGTCTTTACCTTATAATTTAGAGAGTACTCTAGTATGAGGCCAGCCTCATTATGTGTAATTACAAAGTACAACATATCTTTTTAACTGACTTACAAAAGCTCTGTGAGGTAGTTTGAGCAACGCTTGCACTGTGTAATCAGTCTGGGAAAGTTACATAAAGCCCTTTTCTATATGCAAGCCCTTCCCTGCAGCGACGCGGGTGGAACATACAGACTTGTGTCCAAACAGTGAGTTATGTACACTCGCCTTCCTCCCTCGTCACATAACAGTAGGGCTGACCCACAACAGCTGCCTTAGGGCTCCATGAACTGCTCTGCTGATCAAAGGTTGAAGCCACTGCTTTCCCACTACACTGTGAAATCGAGCAACTTACTTGGAAGGGATGACGGATGAGAGGTTGTAGCAGAAGTGGTAGTGGGGAAAAAAGAAGAGCATGGTGGAAAAACAGCAGAGGGTGAACTCCTATCACTCATGTATAAGTTGGCCTTTGGTGGGAATGAGGGTAAAGGAGGGGACCATCCATGCGAAGGACAATAAAATGGAAAGACTCTCTCACGTGATCACCCTTACATCTCCTAAGGTAGAAGACACATCTTGGTATGGAAGATGTTACTTATGAGCAACCTGGGAATGTTTGTAGCCATATATATATATATATATATATATATATATATATATATATATATATATATATATATATATATATATATATATACTATAACCAACTCCTGAACGTTAAACAAATACACAGCATCAAAGACACAAACGTTTTACGATTATCTTCACGATCCTAATGGAAAGAAAGATAAAAAAAAAACATTTGGTCAGCATTTTATTTCAGTGCAAACGTTGTGGATGTCACTTAGATGGTTCCCTCGACAGTGCTGGTCCGTAACTTGGAGAATATCGAGCAAGTAAACACATTGTCCTACTGGCTTGGCTTGGCGCGCACATCTCCAGTAGTTAGGCTTCCCACCACAAGACTGACTGACCACGTGCACCGTAAATAGCGCTGGGTGGACAACCTGGTGTGGGCACATATGGGGAACCCATGAGTCTGCAGGAAACATGGCACAATCCTCGGCCGTGCGTCTGCCTTACGAACCCACACCCCAAACAAGTCCAAGGTTCTATGGTCCAGCAAATGTTTATCCGGCACTTTTGTGCAAAATTCCTATCACTGAACCAGAAAAAAATACTACAGTATAGTATTCTAAACCATAAACACCTGGCATCGGCAGGCGGAGTCAGTCGAGAATCAAAGTTGCCTGTGATTGGTCGGAAGAAGGTATCCCGACCTGTGGCCGACCCTGAGTTGCCAAACGCCTCCGTCTCCATCCTAGGCAAACAATCCTTTCTGACCTTCATCCTGTTTTGATATGAAGTTATCCCCGTAATATCTACACTTCCTAAGTACACCATACTCCAATGGTGTGTACGTTACAGCTATCTTTAAGAGAGAGATAAGAGATACGCCCCGGAGAGGCGGTGGCACACCCACCTCCCATAGGATATCCTTCTGCCCCTCCCACCACCTGGCGCCTCCTACCTTGGGGAACTTGATCAGGACTAGAAATGGTTAAAAAAAAAAAAAAAAGGGATGAAATAAGACCAGCCCTTCCCTACTCTCGAGTATAAATACTGCCTAACCAGCAGGTGCTAGTCAGAGTCGCAGAACTCAGCCAAGTGTTCAGTTCTTAAGAGCTCCCCCTCCCGTCTCTCATACTAAGTAAGGTACGTGTTAAGACCGATGTTTGGTTGGTAACTTCTGCTGGAAAAGTTGTCTTCATGTGACTGGAAAAAAAAAAGAGGAAAGAAAAGTGAAGTACGATTATAAGTGTAACTACTAGCAGAAAACAACCTTGTGCATTCTTTTTTTATGTTAGCTGAGACGGCAAGGGTAGCTGGGGCCCTAATCAAGGCCATTCCATTAACGATGTATATATATATATATATATATATATATATATATATATATATATATATATATATATATATATATATATATATATCTCCTAGCCTGAGCAGGTACCCACTGTATTGTTACTAAGTGATATATATATATATATATATATATATATATATATATATATATATATATATATATATATATATATATATATATATATTCAAAAGGTTGAAATAAGCAGCACATAAGCTTGCAGTACGAAGCATTACCGTGAGAAGCATCTGGAGATTTCAACTCGGTACAAGACATGATCTTCACCGTTTTGTGTGCAGGGTGATCTTTCAGTACCAAATAGATATGTATCAGGGCGAACCATTTCAAGAGTTAATGTAAATGACACGCATGTCGTTGTACCCTGCAAGCTCTAAGCTAAAGCTGATGTTTTTATACAGCGTTTCTTACTTCCCATGGAGTAGATCTCCTCTAAGAGGAGAAGGGTTAACATAGCTCGGGGGCGTCTTGACCCGACAGGCTAGCCCGCCCGGCCCGTGCAAGTATCGGAAGACACCACCTGGTTAGGCCTGCCCGGCCGCCGGATAGAACTGGCAGCGGCGTCTCATAGGTTGTGGCGTGCAGAGCACCATACACGGCCCAAAGGTTGTGACGTGCTCTTCTCGCACACTGGTGGCGGCTAACCTATCGGGCACGAGAGGAAGATGATCCCCATCCAGTGTAAACTGGTCCCTCCTCTCCTTGCTCCTGCACCAACCCGGTCTCCAGCCACTCGCTTTCTGTGATATAACACGCTGCCGTCTCCTTTATGACATTCACGGCAATTCAAGACTTGCTGAGCTTGAAGCAATTCTAACTGGTCCTTCTGCCGTAGAAGGTGACTAAGAGGTGTATCGTGACTTTCCAAGACAAGGAATAGTGGAAAGAGCTGAATGAGGATTTTATTTTTCATAAAGCTCAGATATCTGACCCGAAAGTTACCTCGCTAAGGCGGGAAACGTCGAACTTGTCTGAAAGAACATATGCATATATATATATTTTTTTATACATGCTCGCCATTTCCCCCGTAAGAGAGGTAGCCTCAAGAACAGTTGACTAACCCCTTATCCCAGGGATAATATATAGACCAGTTTACCCTTCGAGGAAAAAATCCTCTTTGTGCTCCCTCCTGTGATTCTACTTCTTAAAATGCGATTATACAGGAGAGTAAGATTTTGTTCCCCCTTCCCCCAGCCATCCCAACACGACATCTGCTGTATGTGTGTAAAGATATATAAAACTACACCCACATGATTGTATGACTTACGCATGTAGTACATATGCGTTTAAGGACAAAGTTTACAGGGAATAATGAGAGGTAGGTCATATTTTCATTTTCATGCCGATTTTCATTCTCACATTTCATTCCTTCCCTTCGTTCTTTCGCACCTCTTCCCGCACTCTGTTTATACAATTTCCTCTTTGGGTTCCCAGTGTATGGCATATTTCTCTCCCTAAGATGTAGGAGTCGCATTCTCTCCTTCATGTCCCATGTCCTTAAAGTTCTCCCTTTTTTTCCTTCCACAACTTTCAATCTTCACCTGTGCAACTCTCCCGTCTCCGTTCATTTTCATGTCTATGACATTGATGCCCCACCACCTCGACGTCATTTCCTCCTGCCCATCACCCTCTTAACTCCCTGCCTCTCCGTTTTCTCTCTGCCTTTCACTCCCTAACCTTTTCACCCCCCGTCTTCCAACCCTCCAACTTCACGACGCCCATGCTCATTATCTCCCTGCCGCACATCCCTCTTTCCCATTCCCACTTCATCTTCTCCCTGCCTCTCACCCTCCAACCTCCCTAATCCCTCTTCCTCCCCATACTTTCCCTGTCGCACATCCCTCTTTCCCATTCCCACTTCATCTTCTCCCTGCCTCTCACCCTCCAACCTCCCTAATCCCTCTTCTTCCCCATACTTTCCCTGCCTCTTACCATCCATCTCCCCCACTTCCCTTCTCCCTATCATTTACCTGCTCTCACCCTCTAACATTCCCATTCACTCTTCTAATCCATCTCCGCCCTGCCGTTCACCCTCCAGCCATCTCACCCCCCCCCCCCCCTCTAATCTTCCTGCCCTCTCCCTGCCTCTTACTCATCGCCCCTGCATCGAACTCTACACCCTCTCTCTCCCACCTTCCAGCCCTCCATTGTGTCTATCGCCCGTACTTTCACCCTACCCAACACCAGTCCCCATCCCTCGCCCTCAACCGTATGTCCACCTCCCTCTCATGGTACAACTCCAACGCCCTTCACTCTGCAACCTTGGTTCTCACCTCTTTACCGGGTCTCACACTGCACTCTCCCTCTCCACTTTCCCTGATACGCTCACTCATCTTCAGTATAGATACGCACAGGAAAAAAGAAAAAGCTGAATTCAGCAATTATCACACCGTGAAGCGAAGATTCTGCTAAGGATGAGTTACGTTGAACATCAAGAGGAAGGCAATTAGGGTAATGCATTATAAATGAGTGGCTGGAACATGTAGGGCGGGAGGAACCCTCCTTTCACCATCTGGGACCCTGAAAGTTCCTATACGACTGTCCGGCTGTTGTTGTCAGCTCCGCCCTTCACCGTCCCTGGCTGACTCTTCCTGACCTCCCTCCCACTGCTGCTCTTCTCCCCCACCTCCCGCTAACCTTCCCTCTCCCAGCCCCGCCCCACCAACCGCCTGAGAAGTATCCCACACACCATATCCATAACTGACCCACAGCCACGCTCAGTCCCCGCCGCCTCTTGCCCACCTTCGTACCTTTCAGCTCCTCTCGTCTCCCACAGCTCCATTCACCGTGGCGTAGATTTCACCTCCCCTACAGCCTCTGTCCCTTCCCATCCTTCGTCCTTCCCTTCTACAACGATTATCCCCTGACACTACTAATCCTTTACTTCTTTTTAAACTCAAACTCATCAATATGAAAAGATGATAATCATACGTAAACACGCATCATCTACGATTCAACAACTATTACGGAAACGCCGATATTGTCTAAATCTTAAGACAACGCTGTTATAGAGAGCGATGAATTCTACAGCGTCGCAACCATGGTCGTCGAGCCGTCTCGGGCGTACGGCTTTGTGTGGAGCGGACTCGCAAATCACACGCAGGTCAAGGCGCCTCGTTACGCCTCACGCATCTGTGGATGTTACCTTATTAATTACCACAGGTCTGGGTGCGCTTGCATGCAGGTGATGGCTACCTCATATGGTACACGCGGCCACTTCGTTTTACTCTTTCCCGAGTCTCAAATGATACCCTCTGACGGCATATACTATACAGAAGGTGTAAGTACGGCAAATGTGTGTAACCATACCCTATTCATCCCTACTACTCCCCCCCCCCCCTCCAAACACCTATATTTATCAAGTGTTATAGTTAATGCCTTATGGACCAGGTAAGCATCTCGCGGCTCATCTGGGCGATAAAGTCCTCTCGGGTCAGCCCACAACGCATGGAGAAATTGCACAGAGGGAGCGGCGCGTGATTGGACTTTATTCCCAAATGAGTTGCCGAGACGCGGGGGTTCCAATCACCGCTGTTCTAATCTGTGGAATTTCTCTTTGCAGGATGTGGCGCTTGACGGCGACGCTGCTGCTGGTTGCTCTGGCCTCAGCCGTCCCCCAGTTCAACGTTCCTATACTCAACAACGGTTACCTGCCACCCTCCCCGAGTGACCAAACATGCCAGGTTGCACCCATTACCTCGGTAGTGTATGACACCCGTATCCAGACCTCCACCAGATACCAGACTGTCACCCAGGTCAACACACAGTACCGCACCACCACCGTGGTCAGGCAGCAAGTTATACCAACCACTGTCTTCCGGACTCGCGTCCAGACCCAGGTCCAGTACCAGACTAGTGTAATCCAACGCACTACTGATCGCGTCATTAACCGAGTGGTAACACAAACTGTCCCATCACCACCTCGCCAGGAGACTCGTTATGTTACGTCCACCCGCGTCGTCCCGCAGGTCAGCTACGTCACCCGCACACAAGTACAAACACAGGTAGTACCTGTCGAGGTCACTCGTACACAGGTACAGACTGTCAACCAGCCCGTCACTAACTACCAGACTCAAGTGCGAACACAGACCCGTGTCGTGTCCATCCCCGGCCCTAATGTCGTTCGTACCCGCGTCCAGACCGTCGTTCAAACCTCCATTGTCAGACGTCAGCAGCCTGACAACACGCGTTATGTGACGTCAACACGCGTGCAACAGGTGGTGCGGACCAGCGTTGTTCGTGAACGCGATGTTATCAGGACCAGCGTTGTTCAACGCCAGCAGGTCATCCCCTTCACTTCCGTCAACACCCGTTACGAGAATGCTTTCGTTACACGAGAGCAGGTCGTCACCAGGACCAACGTTGTCACTCAGACACAAGTCCGGACTCAGGTGGTAACTCAGGAAGTCGTTCGCACACAGGTGGTGCCCACCACCATCTACACCACCCGCTACGAGACACGGGTCCAGCCCTTCACTCAGGTCCAGACTGTCGTCCGTACCCAGTATGTAACCCCCGCCCCTGTAACCCGAACCCAGGAACAAACCCGAACCTCCGTGGTGCAAGTACCCGGCCCAGACCGTGTTGTAACCCAGCAGGTGGTACAGACTCAACAGCAGCAAAGGGTTGTCTTCCAGACCATCAACCAGACCCAGCGGGTCACCGTAACAAGAACCGTCACAGAGACCTGTGGATACAACTATGAAGCTCCAGCCATTCCTTTCAATTTCTAAACGACTACTGCATGTGCTTCCACGAGGACAATAGAATACTATATATATGTTATGATACGAGCCAATAAGAGACATCACGTACAAGAGGGCACTATACGAAGCGTTTTCCGTATGTGCAGATATGCTGACTGGAAAAGTGAAGCAATCTGTTACCATCTTACTCACTGAAACTGCTTCTATATTTATGTAAATGAAAATACAGTGTAACATTATTAGCCATCACTTTTATTAGCATTCCTTTACCAAACAGCTAACAGTTACCTTCATCTACAGAAGTAAGTACATGACATTTTTGATGGCATCATTATTTCTGTTGACTGAGATCATATATCACCTCATGAATCTCGCACACCTGTCCTAATCACAGCTCTTTACGCCCCCGCAGGATGCGAGCTGTGGTGCTGTCCCTGTTAGTGGGGTGCGCCCTTGGAGTTGCGGTTGAAAGACCTAGGAGACAACTCTTCGGTAACAGTCTCGACTTGGAGTCTTCCTTATCGTATCTACCACCGAAAGAAGAAGCCAACTGCCAGCCATCTGTGATCTACAGAACACAAGTCCAGTACTCCACCGTCGTCGTTCCATCTACCGTCTACACCACGAATGTTCGGTATGTCACCCAGACCTCCGTCCGCACTCAGCAGGTCTACACCACTGTCTTCTCTGAGGTCGTACGTACCCAGGTGGTGCCCTCTATCCAGTACCAGACAGTCACGGTCACGCGCACCCAGGAGAACACCCGCACACAGGTCATCACTCTCCCGCCTCTGATCAACTACGTAACCCGTACACAAGAGGTAGTCAGAACACAGGTACAGTATGAAACCAGATACGCAACCAGCGTTCTACAGGTACCCACAACTGTCGTGCGAACAGTAGTGTCCACACAGGTAATACCCCAGCAGGTGGTTAGCACCGTCTACCAAACGCAGACGGTCACTAGGACCCAGCAGCTTCCTGGACAGACCCGTACCGTGGACAGAACCCAGTACAGCACCATCTACTCTACCGTCGTCGTACCTGGTCAAGATATCGTGCGTACATCTACCGTAGTTAGGACCAATGTTGTTACCCAGACCATCACACAACCAGGCCAGACCCAGGTCATCACCTCCACCCAGGTGGTTCCCGTCACCACCACTATCTTCTCCCAGGTGGTGCTAACCAACACTCAGACACAATACGTAACGCGCACCCAGGTACAGCAGCAGGTGTCCACTGTCTACCGTACACAGCAGGTGCCACAGTACGTCACCAGGACCGTCACTGTACCTCAGCAGGTGATCAGAACACAAGTCTCAACACGGGTGGTACCCACAACCATCTACAGTCAACAAGTGGTACCATCTGTCATCACCCTGCCTGCCCAGACCCAGTACCGTACAGTCGTCCGTACTGTTGTCAGAACCCAGCAGCTTCCAGGCCAGACCAGAACGCAGTACCAGACAAGAACCGTCTACAACACCAACTACGTCACCTCCACCGTCTACAGCCAGCAGTACAACACCGTCACTGCCACACGCACACTCGAACCTGACTGCAAAACCGGATACAACTACCCAGAACCTTCCAATCCCTTCGTCATCGGTGGTTAGGGGGGATGAAGACGTTCTTAGACGCCAACACGAAAAAGGTGAGGAGACGAAAAAGGCTTACAGAACAGTCGCACCTCTATAATGACTCATAACATAATAACAATGTGAAGGTTACTTCAATCAGAACGAGAAAATGCTTCATGAAGTGCCCCTTGTACGTGTATTTTCCTGTAACTAGAGACAGCACTGATTGACAACTTTACGGTGCATTCTACGACCTTTGTACTATTTAATAAAGCTGTATATGACATCTACTGTCTCTATTGCCAATGTTAAGTATAACAATTGCGACACTGTTTTTCAACAAATGTTCCCTGCATAGCAAGGGTTCAATGCGCATCCTTCAATGGTTCTGTAATAACTTTTAAAAACTGGATCCTGAAGGTGAAGTAATTCATGATCATATAAATACACAATATTTCACTTGAGTTTGGCTACGGCTTCTACAAACTTCTGACGAAAGTATAGAAATTTGATTTAGAAGGAAAGGGAGAGAATGGATGGATTGAAACCGGGATTCCAGAAAATATCTTATGCCGCTAATAAGGTTCTTCGACCAGGAAAAGGATGAAAAAACTCTGACATGATATAACACTGATTTGCCAACTGTCTTTTTCACAGATTCTCCCATCCCGAAAAATACAACACTAACATGGCATATACTCACAAAAATGACTCAACAAGCAACTAAACAACAGCCCTCCCGATTCTAAGTCTTAAATGCCACCTCACTAGATATACACCCATCCAAAACCACACACCCCCAGTCATACACGAGTTACACTTTCTCGTGATCTACACAATCCCCACACTAAATCAACATATCTAAACACTCTTCATGCCTAAGATGCAACTACCATAATGAAGAAACTGACCACCCAGTGCTCAATTGCCCCGCACTCTCCCCAAATAAACACACAGAACATCACTACATTCTGCGATCTGTGGTCCTGTCCAGTGAACGTGGTCGGCTTCCTGAGCGCTGCAAGAACCCCACAAACAACAGAAGGAACTCCTGGAACAGGAAGGTAAGGTGTGTGTGTGTGTGTGTGTGTGTGTGTGTGTGTTATATTATGGTGACAATATACAACATCCTCCCTAGTAACAACGTACATCATCCCCCCCTAGTGACAACATACGTCAGCCCCCTTTATGACATTGTACATATACCTGACAGCTTGGCAAGGGATGTGACCAAATGAGGCCGTCATCGCCTGCTCCTGGCACTACCTCAACCTCCAGGAAACGGCGAACAAGTGAGAAAAAAAATGATAATGTTGTCATTAACATCATTACCATGAATTATAATCTCATGACCCCCTTCCATGCGGAATTCTGCGGCTACGAGGCTGCGTTGACGATAGGATGACGTTAGCGGAAGGCGCTCACACAAATCAAATGTGGACTGCAATTCCAAGAGCAAAACTCGGGGAGAAAAGAATGATGACCACAACCCTAAGAAGACAGACAGTCACAGAGACAAGGAGCATGGAAGAATCATTCCGTGTTTGAGGGCACACAAGACGGGAAATTTTCATAGGGAAAGCTGACCAAATTCCTAAACATCAAAGAGGGTATTAGAGGAAAGATGTAAGGTCATTAAGCAATTCTGATATGTCGTGGAATCCCATGCAACACAGTGAGGTAAGGTTATCATAACACCCTCATCTGAAGCAAAAGTACAGAGGATGAAGACCTTCGACGCGACAGGGATAACGGAGGGAAGGTGGGGTCAGAAAGCAGCGACAGGGATGTGAGGAGGAGGAGGAGGAGGTATCGAAATCCTTCAAAAGTGGGAGGAGCAACGAGGAAGTCCACGGAGATGCAGCTGACAGCAAACATCTTAGAATTATGAATAAAGACGGAAACCGTGTGGAGATTTGCTGAAGGGTGTTGTGCCTGCTCCTCAGGCAGGTCTGGTCTGAAGACGTGAAGTGTTGTTGTCAGGGTCTTGTAGAGATGTTTACTGACGCATCAAATATATGTAATATGTTCTAAAATCAGAGCAAAAAGGAAAGGGGCCTTATGACACGTGCATTGGACTACATCCCTCAGCCTCTCCCACTACAATCAACAGCTGATTTCCACGCGCACAAGCAACTGAAACAAAAATGGATAAAGAGAAAAATAACTATATTGTAATGACATTGATAACATATCCTTTTTGACTACCATGATGGACAAATACACTCACCTTTTCCGTGCGGTATAATGATTTTCTGCTTATAACATTAAGAAGCCTCCAAAAGATCCAAATTAGAAAATATATAACATCTCTAATCAAACTTTGTACAAGTCTGAACAAAAGAAGAAATAGAAATGAAAATGTAATACGTGATTAATGAATAAGATGAAAGACATAAACAACCCAGCCACGACCAGTGACGCAATATTTTCCAAGTAAATCAAATTCAGCTTTGATACGAACGCTCATCCCAAGTCCCACCCAATACAAAGCTACCCAGAGTGAACACTGGCAACTCAAAAGTTACAATGGAATGTGCACTCGGCCTGCCCTTTATGTGTAAAATCAACGCGTCTAACATGACTCAGGAAGAACTTAATAATGACCAGTCCACGTTAAAATCCCTCTCTAAATTCCAAGAAAAAAAGAAATAATTCCAACTTCTCACGAAAGGAAAATATTAGAATATGCTCCCAGGACTTCTACAAAAAAGAAAAAAAATAATAAGCTCTACTTACCATGTATAAAGTTAACTTTGGCATAAAACCTTTATTCCACCTTGGTATAACGTCCATTCTGAACTAAAATTCACCCCATTGGAAATAAACAGCTAATGGTAATGACTTAGTCCTACAAGACCATGAAATAATAAATCTTTGTCTTTTACATCTGAAACTACAACACATGAAATACATTACACTTGTCTATCAGGAACACTAGACTCTACTGTCGCTACTTACCCGTAAGCCGTCATCCATCGCTGAACTGCAATAGAAAGAGAAATTTGAAGTTAACCTCTGAATAAATGAATCCATTACCAGCAGCACTCACACAGGCTGATCAGAATGAGTTACCATCATGCGGAATCAAACCCTCACACCAGAATGAATCACCTCAAAAACAGAATGCACTATCAGATGAACATACTCACTGACATGTTTACGGTTCTTATTTTGCTAAGGGGTTAAAAATAGCAGAAATGAGGCTGCATTATGAAACGGCACACCTAACCATATTTATATTACGAAAAATATATTAACCATGAAAAGATTCGTTGTATTCACGATCATGGCACATCCAACCACACACCATAATGGGAACATTAAGCACCAGCTTTTCAAACAGCTGACGAAGCAAGGAAAACTTCAGCAGTTTTTTCTTTATCTGTTGTGTAACTGAGCTCAATCTGAAACCAAGATTTAGTAAACATAACTTATTCAATCACAAGGTACTTCAATCTGCTTCATAGTCCTCTCTCTCTCTCTCTCTCTCTCTCTCTCTCTCTCTCTCTCTCTCTCTCTCTCTCTCTCTCTCTCTCTCTCTCTCTCTCACTGCCTAACCAAAACTACAACACTAACGTGGATGCAATTCTTACGCGGATGGTTTCACTTTACACACTCCATCCCACCTTCCCTCCCCTCTTGTATTCAGAACTCGCCATGAACATATTCTCCTTGTGCTTCGGAACCGAGCAGCATCTCGGAATTAGAAGCAGTAACTTGGTCAAATTCGAATCAGCAAAACCACAATTTCTACCCTTACCTCTTGCTAAAACCTCTCTAGTTTCCTACCGTTGATTTTCAAAGCACTACACATCATCCCTACAATACTGGGCACATAGATACTGGCATAACCTTACCCTCCTCCACACCTGCTAGGAAACCCCACCATATACGAACATAGAATCTGCTTTCCAAAAGCTGGGGATGTCGTATTAGTGCCCGAATAAATTTTCTGGTGCGCAGCTGTTTCATAACCACAGAAGTCTTACATGACCCAGCATGGAGCAGTGATCGCGTCATCAGGGTGACTCTACTGACATATATCTCTAAGCTGAAGTGGAATCAAAAACCTTCTGCAGTTGTCATCTGTCTTGATATCACCTTCAACCACTCCTTTCGGTTCTCTACGATGCTGCTGCCCTCTCTCTTTTCCACGGCTACTGTTTCGGATAATACAGTGGTTACGTGAGCTTTGTACGAGTGTCCCAGTCGCTAATCATTGGACCTAACGGCTCGCAACTGGCTGCGGCTTCCCTAAGTTTCTGTTTGGAAACCAGGCACACGAGGGTGACCTAATACGTTCCGAATCTAGTGCATTCTTATCTTGAGTTGATGTGACATCTATGAGCTAACCATCTCTCTCTCTCTCTCTCTCTCTCTCTCTCTCTCTCTCTCTCTCTCTCTCTCTCTCTCTCTCTCTCTCTCTCTCTCTCTCAAGAGAGTACAGAAAACAAGAAATGTTACCAGAGATACCTTTCGAGCGACAGACAAATCAAAACTGGTGATGCACCCTTAGATGGTAAGTCGGGAACTCTGGCTCACTACTGAGAAGGTTCTTAAAGAGCTACAAAGCTCTACAACTACCTTAATGATATGAATCATCTTGGTAAAACACCAGTAAATAAAACAAAATAAGTATACCCCTGAAATCTTTCACATAACCAACGAAAACGTTCTAAAGAAAATGAGGGAAAACAACGCTAACAGACCCTTTTCACCTTATATATCAGGCGGAAAGCCATTCTGTTCTGTCCTTGCCCGTGCTTGAGTCTGGGCGTCCCGATCATGCGTTAAAATCCCCTGACTTGAGAGGTTTAGACTCGGACCCAATTAGCAGAACGAACACTGCATACAAAACATACCCGCATGTTTCACTTTTGGAAGTCATGATCGCAAGGTCTTGTATACTGATCGCTACTACATGGTCGTGCACACGTTATCTCAAGACCTGTATATTCGCTACGGACCAAATTTGTATTGCCGATACTTAAAAATATCTGCTTTTTCTTTCATTATCAAGGTCAAGATCGCAAGCCCTAGAGTATCTGAAGACTGAGTCAATGGATGTGGATAAAACTTATACCACAGTCAGTAACCACAATCAATGTCCTACGGTACACGACATTATACTCTGGGGGCTAGGAGTCACAAAAGGTGACACTTATTTGTTAAAAGTCAAAAACGCATATACAGAAGGCATACGTATTCTAAGACATGTTTAATTGCTTATCCTAGAGCCATATAGTATACGTACAGAGATAGCTCATCAACTCATGCTAATACTCAAGACTACAAGACAGTGTATTGAGTGACTGACTGGATAATGATGAAGGATAGCAGCCAGGGAAGTAAGAGGCCTAGAAATAAGTATCTGCAGATAAGAACACACCCACAGATACACGCATATCTCCTTGTATTACCACCAATTAGCCGATGTCCTTGACAAACTTCATTCATAGTCTCCAAGCTGCTCTTCGCAGGGGAACCAACCCGGCCAGAGTGCCTCCCGATGAAGGCTGTGTGATCTATGGAAACGGCTAACCATACATATTGCTATCTTTAGCAGACACATTTTTCTATATATGGCAGTATTGACAATAAACAACCTCAGGCTGACTAGAAGAAAAAAAAAATCATATGATTTCGAAGCTTCTGGTGTCGAGAGTTGGTTGGGTGCTTGCGTGCCACGTTCCCTGGTTGGGTGAGACAGCATCCAACAGGTCACTACGGCCCAAGGCTGACGAAGTCAATGTTGGTTTCTTTCCTTCCACAACCAGACTGTGAGAGCTCTTTAATCTACTTCAGTGTAACCCCTGACCCCTACAATATGTCTTCTTGAGGCAGCCCATCTTCAAAGAGCAATATACTTTTCCCAATCAAACCTGACCGTGAGGTGAGTATCCGTAATCGCTGATAGTATACAAATGAACAAATGAATCATAGATAACTACATATATATATATATATATATATATATATATATATATATATATATATATATATATATATATATATATATATCACGGCTAACACCGCGAGTGAAAAGTCACCTTTAGCTTGGCTGTTTCACTGGGAGTACAGTTTCGTCAAAGGATTTCTCACACTCCAAGGGAGTCCACATTTCCCTGATGCTGGACGCAGCGCACCCTTGGACTCGCAGAATCCTTCTGAAATAGGTCCTGGGTAGCATCAGGACTCAGAAAGAGGTTCCGGGTAATTATATGTATATATAAATGATTTATAAAATGAATGAATTATATATATATATATATATATATATATATATATATATATATATATATATATATATATATATATTTTCCCTGGGGATAGGGGAGAAAGAATACTTCCCACGTATTCCCTGCGTGTCGTATAAGGCGACTAAAAGGGGAGGGAGCGGGGGGCTGGAAATCCTCCCCTCTTTTTTTTTTTTTTTTTTTTTAATTTTCCAAAAGAAGGAACAGAGAATTGGGCCAGGTGAGAGTATTCCCTCAAAGGCCCAGTCCTCTGTTCTTAAAGCTACCTCGCTAATGCGGGAAATGGCGAATAGTACGAAAGAAAGAAAATATATATATATATATATATATATATATATATATATATATATATATATGTATATATATATATATATATATATATATATATATATATATATATATATATATATAAAACATACAAACCTCCAACAGCCAGGATCGAACCTGGGACCCCTTGTGCAAGAGGCAGGCATGCTAACCGCTAGGCTAAGGGACTGTATAATAGGAAACAACTATTCGAAATACTAAGTACTCGAATATCCTTCGTCTCACAATGGTGAGCAACGGGGTCTATCGGTTGTTTCCGAACAGAACACATAGCCAGCTGATAGCGTTTTACCGAACCTAACTGTACAACGCGGAGTTATATGAATACGAATAAAGTGTATATGAACGCGCACCTTCATAGAACATACAAACCTCCAACGCTATCACCTGGCTATGCGTTCTGTTCGGAAACAACCGATAGACCCCGTTGCTCACCATTGTGAGACGAAGGGTATTCGAGTACTTAGTATTTCGAATAGTTGTTTCCTATTATATAGTCCCTTAGCCTAGCGGTTAGCATGCCTGCCTCTTGCACAAGGGGTCCCAGGTTCGATCCTGGCTGTTGGAGGTTTGTATGTTCTATGAAGGTGCGCGTTCATATACACTTTATTCGTATATATATATATATATATATATATATATATATATACATATTCCGATGAGTCCACGGGGAAAATGAAACACGATAAGTTCCCAAGTGCACTTTCGTGTCATATTAACATCATCAAGGGAGACACAAGAGAGAAATATAACAGTCAGTTGATATACAACGAAGAGATGTAGCTAGAACGCCATTTGATAAACATGATTGTCGAAGACAGACAACGAGCATATCATAAATTTATGATGTGGACAAGAAGGTGAATTGTTTACAAATTTTATTAACCAAAAGGTTATCCAATTTGTATAGATCTTCACTAATATTAAGGTTATAATAAGGTTATGTATATACGTGTATGTATATACATAAGTGTGTGGGTGGGTTGGCCATTCTTTCGTCTGTTTCTTTGCGCTACCTCGCTAACGCGGGAGACAGAGACAAAATATAATAAATAAAATGTAAATAATACTTTGTGTATTTAATAATAGAAGATTCAATAATATTTCTCGTGGTAATGGAGTTAGAGTAAATAAGATTACTCCAGTCAATAGTATATTCATAGTTTTTAACGTGATTAAACAAGGCATTTGATTGTTGTCCTGTTCTTACACTATATCTATATTGCTTAAGTCTAACAGAAAGATCCTTACCAGTCTGCCTAACATAACAACAATTTCTACATGGCACTTTATAGGTGCATCCAGGAGAAATATTATTGAACCTTCTATCATTAGATACACATAGAATTATAACCTTAGAATCAGTGAAGGTCTATACAAATTGGATAACTTTAATGTTAATAAAATCTTTAAACAATTCACCTTCTTGTCCACATCATAAGTTTATGATATGCTCGTTGCCTGTCTTGGACAATCACGTTTACCAAATGGCGTCCTAGCTACGTCTCTTCGTTGCATATCAACTGGTTTATATTTCTCTCTTGTGTCTCCCCTGATGATGTGATTATTACACGAAAGTGCACTGGGGAACTTACCGTGTTTCATTTTCCCCGTGGACTCATAGGAATAGACTTGATCACGCGCAAAAAATTGTGATCATTTCCAATATATATATATATATATATATATATATATATATATATATATATATATATATATATATATATATATATATATATATATACATATATATATATATATATATATATATATATATATATATATATATATATATATATATATATATATATATATATATACATGTATATGCATATATAATGTTATGGACATCCTTTTCTTTCGTACAAAAGAAATCGTAATCTCACAACCAATCACGAGAGCCTGGCTGGGATTTCACTGACCAAGAATTCCACCGACAAACCCCCTCCTTCGTCGAGATGACGCCTGTCACATCCACCACGGTCGCTCCCTGCACGTGAGGGGGCAGCCATGCGGGAACCTCGTGTCGTAACACTGGACGACCTGTTCACACACCCAGTGTATCCAGATTAGATGGCTATATATACATTCTTTTTTTCTACACACGTCACTTGTTCCTCGATCCTCACGATGGGCAAAATCTTTGATCATAGATGAAGACTTTTCGTGTCGATTCATATTTATCAAACGCGAGATTTCTCCTCTCCCTGTAAACACAGGACACGACCGTTCTCTCTCTCTCTCTCTCTCTCTCTCTCTCTCTCTCTCTCTCTCTCTCTCTCTCTCTCTCTCTCTCTCTCTCTCTCTACACTACACTACGCGATGCCTTCCCTGCCGTAAGTCTCGGCGTTTAAAAGCAGTGATTTTGAATGACAGGTGTGACAACAAAGTTCTGCTCATACTCCTGCGTCTCACACGTGAATAATCTCTCAATTTATGGCGTCGTCCACATAAACTCTTCAGAAGCATAAAGAATGTAATTGTGAACAAGACTCTTTCTTTTATACACAACACATAAATCAAGCAAACCCCTAAGGTCAAAAGATACATATAGATTATATATATATATATATATATATATATATATATATATATATATATATATATATATATATATATATATATATATATATATCGCTACCTCGCTAACGCGTGAAATGGCGAATAGTTTGAAAGAAAAGATATATATATATATATATATATATATATATATATATATATATATATATATATATATATATATATATATATATACACACATCATTCCTGAGGATAAGGCATAAGGCTGGAACTCCTCCTCTCCTGTTCGAATTTTCCAAAAGAAGGAAAAGAGAAGGGAGCCAAGTGAAGATTTTTCCCTCTAAAGCTTGAATCTGTTTCTGAATCTACCTCACTAACGCGAAAAAATGACGAATATGCATATGTGTGTGTGTGTGTGTGTGTGTGTCATGCATTTCAAAATATGAATGAGAGACCACAAACAAAAAAAAAAAAAGGAAAAATGCTGTGATTACTGTCCTTCGGCACTGGACGTTGTCGCCAGAACCATGACAAAAATCTCTCAGCCAGGTCACCTCCTCCCCTCCACACACACACCCCCCCTTCATCACCAGTGACACCCCAGCATCTCACCCCTGACTGGCAGAGCCCCAACCCCCCCCACCTGCAACACCGCCCCCCTCGCCCTCGCTACACTACGGTATATATGCTCTTGTACCAGAACGTTTGCAACACTCTGGCTGTACTGCTCCCAGCGTACAGTTCTCACTGTCGCTTCTATATTCTCGATCGAAAGGTAGGTGTGTCTACCTGCTCAAGTGCGACTCCGGTAACGAGGTTTCTATACGTGGTGTGTACTGCCCGGCCGGCCACCGCGCCTGCAAAGTGACAAGTGCGATGGAACCGCTTTGACCTATCGTGATGAATGTGAATAAAACTGCTTTGAATTAGAACTTTTCCTTGGTGGTACATGGGCGTTATGAAGTCCATTACGAGTACATGTTCTTATGCTAGTGAAGGGAGCCATAGAAAAAAAAAGAAAGAACTAATGTTGATCATATGCAAACAAGGGAGATGAAAAAAAAAGGAGGATGAAATTATATGGACTAATCTGTAATTACCAGTTCGTCATTACCATAGAAAACCATATAGTGTTATTCAAATTCTACTGAAGTGTGTGTATGTGTATGTGTGTGTGAGCGTGTGTGTGTGTGTGTGTGTGTGTGTGTGTGTGTGTAAAGATTCGCCTGGTCCAGCTTGGCCCGGTTTCTTGCTAATAACAGACCTTGCACAACCTTCCCACTATCCTCGCACATCCTTCCCAATAACAGACCTTGCACAACCTTCCCACTATCCTCGCACATCCTTCCCAATATGTCCGTCAAATGATGAAGTGCATTATACCAATAGCCCAAGACCTTTCGCGCCATCCGAGTCCCTCAGACTCTCCCCAACTAACTTGTAGTTCCAGGTCGTCCTGGCAGTTCAAGATCACACAATCTACCCATCCATCTCTTCTGTCTGAGGCGGAGCTCACTCTACCACAGGTGTCTCACAGATTCGTTAAGCATCACTTCTATTCCATGAACTCATTTTGCACCTCACGTAAACATGCAGTTTCCTCGACCATCTTTCTTGAAAATCGGCATGATGCTCTTCCACTCGTGACACTATTCAACCTTCCAACGAAGTCCTTCTTTTGACCATTTCAAACACCTTATCAGGTGTTTCTACACATTCCTTGGGTACATATGGAGATATTTCAACTGAGTCAAACGCTTGAATGGGATCAAAAACCTTCGCTAGCCTACCCATGTCTTCTCTAACAATTTCCATATTTTGCAAGTCTTCCTCGCTATCCCATCCCATATGGAGTGGGGTTACAGTGTCTTCCACGGTGAATATCCCTGAAATTATCATTCGTCTCCTAGCAACATTTTCTCATCTCCAGCATCCTTTCCCCTGTGAATGCCTCTGCCTGATTATCGCCTGTCTAGGTGAGTTTATTCCGGCTAAATCTATGGAATATCTTAGGCTTCCCATTTGCCTTGTCCATTTTTTTTTCTTCAAAATCTTCCTTGTCTTCTCTCTCTCTCTCTCTCTCTCTCTCTCTCTCTCTCTCTCTCTCTCTCTCTCTCTCTCTCTCTCTCTCTCTCTCTCATACCTTTCCAGTGATACCTGTCATTCTACACCGCACTGTACATTATCTTATTCTCTCATTTTTCGACGTCTTTTACCGAACTTTATTATTCTCTTTTCTAATGGTTTGCAGTTTCCCAGAACCTGCTATAACAGTGCTCTACATTCTGACTATGGAATTCCACTTTCCATTTCATGTTCCCAAAGAAGCTACTTCGTTACATCTGTGTAGTTTCCACAACACCATAGGCTCAAGAAGTCCGGCGTCACGTCTTGTCTTTCCATTTCCTCAATGACCACATAAGGATAAGAACTCGTACTCACTGTATCAGCCCCTGACTCTACTGTGCACAACACCATTATGAACAGAAATCCTCTTAAAAACATTCTAAAGAACTGTTTCTCGATGACCTTTTATCTCCCATGTGATTCCAAGTATTCACGTCCCATTTCTCTATAGATCAAATTCTCCATCATCAGAAACTTACCAACTCTAAGGCGTGCGAGTCTCGCTCGCTGCCCCCCCCCCCCCTCCACCATTCCCAAAATACCTTTCATCCAATGTCCTTCTAGATGATCGAGAGACAATATCAAACCCAAGATCCTTTTCCCTGCCTAGCTCCACTGCCGTTCATATCATCAGCCTGGCACAGGACTTATGATGACAATCCTCCATGCTTTAAGTCTCTCGGTATGAAAGTTATTACAACATTCTCTCAGATCCTCAATCGTACGCAGCTCACCCACGTGTCTTCAGAATGTTCACGGCCAAACTCAGAACCAGAATTAATTTAATTTAATCATGATCTCAGAACGTAATTGGGATTGTTTCATCGACACATGGCTCAGTTGCCTATTAGCAACAGGGAGCACTTTTTTCTAATTTACTCTCGTAAGCCTCTCTATTTACCCCTTATTATTATTTTCAAGGGCCCTTGTAGAATTTCTTCACTCCCTCTACTTGTATCATGGGTTTGATGAAGCTGTAGTTCCTCCATTCTTTAACGAAAACAGGGGTTGGTCGCACGTGTTCTTGCTGTCTGTGCGTTTATGTGTGTAAATACTAAACAGATGAGAAAGCATTGGAGAAGCCTGTAATTTTACGAATGGAATGTGAAAACAGTAGCCTACACACACACACCACAGATATATACTGACTTTTCAGCATGAACTACCTTCCTTTCATGAATGAAACGGAACTAAGGTTTCTCTGAAATCAACTCTAACCAGGTAAGCATCTCGCGGCTCATCTGGGCGATAAAGTCCTCTCGGGTCAGCCCACAACGCATGGAGAAATTGCACAGAGGGAGCGGCGCGTGATTGGACTTTATTCCCAAATGAGTTGCCGAGACGCGGGGGTTCCAATCACCGCTGTTCTAATCTGTGGAATTTCTCTTTGCAGGATGTGGCGCTTGACGGCGACGCTGCTGGTGGTGGCTCTGGCCTCAGCCTCAGCCTCTTCCCAGAGAGGATACTACTTACCACCAAGACCTAACAATGCCGCTTGTCCAGTCATTAATTCCATCATATATGACAACCGCGTGCAGACATCCATAGACGTTCGGACGGTCAACCAATTAAACACACGGTTCATCACCACTACCGTGTTCACACGGCAGGTTGTACCAACCACATTCTTCCGGACCCGTGTCCAAACGCAAGTCCAGCTCCAGACCAGTGTTATCCAACAGGCAACCACCATAATCAACGACAAAGTGGTGACACAGACTATCCCAGGCCAGCCTACTCTACAGACTGTCTTAGTTACATCCACTCGCGTCGTGCCACAAGTCACCTTCGTCACCCAGACTCAAGTCGAGACACAGGTGGTGCCTGTGGTAGTCACTCGCACTCAGACCCAGACCACAAGCCAGCCCGTTACGAACTTCATCACTCAGACCAAACAGGAGACCCGTGTCGTGACCGTCACTGGCCCCGATGTGGTGCGCACCCGCGTCCAGACAGTCGTTCTGACTTCCATCATCAGACGTCAGGAACAAGGGAACACCATCACCGTGACGTCTACAGTTGTGGAGGAGATTACGCAGACAACTGTCGTTCAAGGTCCGGATGTACTCAGTACCAGCGTTGTACAACGCCAACAGATCATCCCCGTCACCTCGGTTAGCACCCGCATCGACACCACGACGGTTACTAGCGAGGAGGTGGTCACGAGCACCACCCTCGTCACTGAGACCGAGATTCAAACCCAGTTCATTACCCAGGAGGTCGTGCAGACACAGGTGGTCACCGACACCGTTGTCACCACGGTATTCCAGACCCAGGTTCAGTCAACCACTCAGGTGCAGACCGTGGTCAACACTCAGTTCGCAACGCCCTCCCCTGTAGTACAAACCCAGGAGAAGACCCGAACTTCTGTGGTACAAACATCCGGCCAGGGCGGTGTGGTGACACAGCAGGTGGTACAGACTCAGCAACGACAACATACAATCTTCCAGACTGTCAATAACGTCAGACAGGTTGCTGTCACACTCACTGTTACAGGTCTCTGTGGCCAATCTGGGGGTTACGACTACAACCCCCCAGCTAATCCATTCAGGCACGGAAAATAAGCTGACGACTCCAAAAAAACAAACGAAGGACGACTTGAAAGCAATAGTAAAGTCTGCCAGCATGTAACACTATTATGGGGGGAACAATGTAAAGCAAAATATAACAACATTACTTCCAGGAAATGCAGTATCGAAAACATTTACCTAATTTCAAGGACTTCTGTATTTATGTATATTAAACAATGTTTACATAATATTATCATTCAGTTATATGATTACCTTCAATGGCCTTAAAGCAGCAACACTGCTGATGTTAAGGGTAAGTACGTGGAAATTCTCATTTCTCACTTGAAATATGTGAGTTTTCCTTTATTTCTTGACAACCTTTGGCTTCATTCTCTATTGTTTATATTCTGGACAGGATGCGGGCGGTCTTCTTACCCTTGCTGCTGTGCTGCGCCCTGAGTGGTTCTGCTGAGAGGGCCCCTCGTCAACTATTTGGCAACCGCATCGATCTACAGTCCTCCATATCATACCTGCCGCCGAAGAACCACGTAACATGTCACCCGTCAGTGGTGTACAGAACACGAGTTCAGTACTCCACAGTGGTCATTCCTTCCACCATCTTCAATAACGACGTGCATTATGTCACCCAGACCAACGTCCAGAAGCACCAGGTTTTCACCACTGTCTTCTCCGAGGTCGTAAGTACCCGGGTGGTGTCCTCCATCCAGTTCCAGACAGTCACGGTCACCCGGACTCAGGAGAACACCCAAACAGAGGTGGTCACTCTCCCGGGGGAGGTGAGTGTCATCACACAGACCCAAGAAGTCTTGAGTACTCAGATGCAGACGCAAACCCAGTTTGTGACCCAAACACAGCAGGTAACTACAACTATCACCAGAAACGTTGTTTCGACAGTCACCGTGACTCAGTTGGTGTCCAGTACCATCTTTAACACGGAGACGGTGACCAGCACTCAGCAAGTTCCGGGTCAGACACGCACCGTGCAGAGCACCGTCCTTAGTACCGTATTTTCCACCATTGTAATACCGGGCCTGGACGTCGTGCGTACAGAGACCGTCGTAAGGACAAACGTCGTCACTCAGACCAACACAGACCCAGGCCAGACACAGGTCATCACCTCCACACAGGTGGTTCCCGTCACCACCACCATATCCTCCCTGGAGGTGATCACCAGCACGCAGACAGTGTCCGAAACACGAACCCAAGTGGAGGAGGAGGTATCCACGGTCTCCAGCACTCAGCAGGTGACAACGGTCACCACAAGGACCGAGACCGTATCGCAACAAGTGGTGAGCACCGAAGTAGCAACGCAGGTGGTGACCACAACAATCCTCAGCCAAACCGTGGTGACATCTGTGGTAAACCTTCCCGCCCAGACCCAAGTCACCACGGTCTACCGCACCGTCGTGCGAACCCAACAGCTTCCCGGCCAGACCAGAACGATATTCCAGACGAGAATTGTTCACAGCACCAACTACGTGACCTCGACTGTGTTCAACCATCAACATCACACCCTGGCGACCACGCGTACCATACGGCCCTACTGCAACACAGGCTACGGTTACCGACGACCCTCAACAGGCTTTAACCATTACGGTCGTTGAGATGCAACCAGAGGTTAGCGAAGTCCCAGGAACCGTCCATCCGCTGGGGCAGAGCCTAGAATGATGGTCATAGCAATCTAATCGTGTAAATAACTTGCCTCAAAGAAAATACTCTGAAACTGAAGCTCTGAAAATGCTTTACATTGTGATCCTTCAGCAGTGAAGTGGCAATCCCTTCACTTATCAGTGTGTATAAACTGTTGCCTGCAATACTTACTGTCTCTGTATTTAAAGCGTAACGCCACTGTATCCGTTTCAGTTCCCTCAAATTACTCATGTAACAAGTACACATTACCTATCAAATTTGCATTCTACAGAGAAATACATTAAAACTATATGAAAGGAGATTACTAATCGAAGTCGCCATTATTATTCACTGGGCAAAATGATTACTCAAGAGTGATGGTGCATACTAATATTTCACATTCCAGGTAAGGTGTAAGGTGTGAAGACGCAGCATTAAGTCTGATTCTACCAAAATCAATGAAAAGAAGCGAAGATTTACCGTGGAAACTTAGGGAGTAGCGCTCCGTGAGGTAGTAACACAGCTGTCGTCAACCAACCATAAGCATGAAGCAATATAACGACGCATGTGTTCAAGGTCTACCGTACCAGTATACACATATTCTGATTAACAGTGGCCTGTTTTAAGTCATTCCAGCCCTGATGTCCACCCTACCGTTCCCCATCATTTGTTCATTCGCCGACTATCCATCCTCTCCCTTCTCAATCTGACTGAGTATTAATGATACTCCCTCACTGCACTTTAAGTCTCCCTCCCGAGCCTAACACAACAACGCTGCCCGACAAAGACTTCTACCGAATTTCCACACCTATACGACCTCCCCCGAGGCATCATTACCTTGCACCTTACCATCCGGTATTCTCACGATTAGTTACGCTTGGACACGTCCTTCTCGCTCTCTCTAACTACCACTCCATAGCCCAGAGCTGCTGACCCTCCCATCACCAGCCATCCTCCAAACCCCTGACCTCCTCGCCACTACCCGCCCTCCAGTCCCCGGCTCTCTCTCCACTATTCATCCTCCCGCCACTAACTACAAGACTGCCATTCGAAAACCACTGACCGTATTACTGCCATCCACTGTCAAATGACTACACCACTACCAAAATTCAGCAACCACTGACCATCCCTATTCTATCTACCTAATTACCAAGATGCTTCTTCACTAAAATCAACCTCCAACATATGATCTTCCCATTACTACCGAGTGACAACTAACCATACCATTCCACCACCTCTACACACGCAACAACCAATTACCTCTCCGCCACTAACCACTCAGCAACCACTTACCTTACCACCAATGAATACTTAGCAACCACTCACCTTGCCATCACCAACCACTCAGCAACCACGCACCTCACCACCTAACCCGTTGAACAACCACTGACCGTCCCATCTACTAATACCACAACCACTGGTCCTCACAACACTACACCTCATGCCAACGCCCCAACGTCTACCACTGCATACCACCTGACTCTACAACCACTGACCTGAGTCTTGACCAACCATCCAATTACTACTATCAACCCAACGTGCACTTTTGATATAGAGTCTCTTCACCAGAGCATTAATTCATTTCTATCTGTTAAACCACAGAATTTCTGTCTCCTTTCATCTCTTCACTTCACTTTCCACCTCTGACATTATCGAAGGTCCTTTCCTCTGCCGCCCATGACACTAAAAAAAAATATGGATAAAAAGGATAATATAAATATATATATATATATATATATATATATATATATATATATATATATATATATATATATATATATATATATATATTATATATATATATATATATATATATATATATATATATATATATATATATATATATATATATATATATATATATATATATTTCTTTTTTTTTTTTTTTTTTTATACTTTGTCGCTGTCTCCCGCGTTTGCGAGGTAGCGCAAGGAAACAGACGAAAGAAATGGCCCAACCCCCCCCCCCCCCATACACATGTACATACACACGTCCACACACGCAAATATACATACCTACACAGCTTTCCATGGTTTACCCCAGACGCTTCACATGCCTTGATTCAATCCACTGACAGCACGTCAACCCCTGTATACCACATCGCTCCAATTCACTCTATTCCTTGCCCTCCTTTCACCCTCCTGCATGTTCAGGCCCCGATCACACAAAATCCTTTTCACTCCATCTTTCCACCTCCAATTTGGTCTCCCTCTTCTCCTCGTTCCCTCCACCTCCGACACATATATCCTCTTGGTCAATCTTTCCTCACTCATTCTCTCCATGTGCCCAAACCATTTCAAAACACCCTCTTCTGCTCTCTCAACCACGCTCTTTTTATTTCCACACATCTCTCTTACCCTTACGTTACTTACTCGATCAAACCACCTCACACCACACATTGTCCTCAAACATCTCATTTCCAGCACATCCATCCTCCTGCGCACAACTCTATCCACAGCCCACGCCTCGCAACCATACAACATTGTTGGAACTACTATTCCTTCAAACATACCCATTTTTGCTTTCCGGGATAATGTTCTCGACTTCCACACATTTTTCAAGGCTCCCAAAATTTTCGCCCCCTCCCCCACCCTATGATCCACTTCCGCTTCCATGGTTCCATCCGCTGACAGATCCACTCCCAGATATCTAAAACACTTCACTTCCTCCAGCCTCTCACCATTCAAACTCACCTCCCAATTGACTTGACCCTCAACCCTACTGTACCTAATAACCTTGCTCTTATTGACATTTACTCTTAACTTTCTTCTTCCACACACTTTACCAAACTCCGTCACCAGCTTCTGCAGTTTCTCACATGAATCCGCCACCAGCGCTGTATCATCAGCGAACAACAACTGACTCACTTCCCAAGCTCTCTCATCCCCAACAGACTTCATACTTGCCCCTCTTTCCAAAACTCTTGCATTTACCTCCCTAACAACCCCATCCATAAACAAATTAAACAACCATGGAGACATCACACACCCCTGCCGCAAACCTACATTCACTGAGAACCAATCACTTTCCTCTCTTCCTACACGTACACATGCCTTACATCCTCGATAAAAACTTTTCACTGCTTCTAACAACTTGCCTCCCACACCATATATTCTTAATACCTTCCACAGAGCATCTCTATCAACTCTATCATATGCCTTCTCCAGATCCATAAATGCTACATACAAATCCATTTGCTTTTCTAAGTATTTCTCACATACATTCTTCAAAGCAAACACCTGATCCACACATCCTCTACCACTTCTGAAACCACACTGCTCTTCCCCAATCTGATGCTCTGTACATGCCTTCACCCTCTCAATCAATACCCTCCCATATAATTTACCAGGAATACTCAACAAACTTATATATATATATATATATATATATATTGGAAAGGATCACAATTTTGCGCGTGATCAAGATATTCCTATGAGTCCACGGGGAAAATGAAACACGATAAGTTCCCAAGTGCACTTTCGCGTAATAATCACATCATCAGGGGAGACACAAGAGAGAAATATAAGTCAGTTGATATACATCGAAGAGACGAAATGGCGTCCTAGGTTCGTCTCTTCGATGTATATCAACTGACTTATATTTCTCTCTTGTCTCTCCCCTGATGATGTGATTATTACACGAAAGTGCACTTGGGAACTTATCGTGTTTCATTTTCCCCGGGACTCATAGGAATATATATATATATATATATATATATATATATATATATATATATATATATATATATATATATATATTTTTTTTTTTTTTTTTTTATACTTTGTCGCTGTCTCCCGCGTTTGCGAGGTAGCGTATATATATATATATATATATATATATATATATATATATATATATATATATATATCGCTACCTCGCAAACGCGGGAGACAGCGACAAAGTATAAAAAAAAAAAAAAAAAAAATATATATATATATATATATATATATATATATATATATATATATATATATATATATATATATATATATGGATTTGTATGTAGCATTTATGGATCTGGAGAAGGCATATGATAGAGTTGATAGAGATGCTCTGTGGAAGGTATTAAGAATATATGGTGTGGGAGGCAAGTTGTTAGAAGCAGTGAAAAGTTTTTATCGAGGATGTAAGGCATGTGTACGTGTAGGAAGAGAGGAAAGTGATTGGTTCTCAGTGAATGTAGGTTTGCGGCAGGGGTGTGTGATGTCTCCATGGTTGTTTAATTTGTTTATGGATGGGGTTGTTAGGGAGGTAAATGCAAGAGTTTTGGAAAGAGGGGCAAGTATGAAGTCTGTTGGGGATGAGAGAGCTTGGGAAGTGAGTCAGTTGTTGTTCGCTGATGATACAGCGCTGGTGGCGGATTCATGTGAGAAACTGCAGAAGCTGGTGACGGAGTTTGGTAAAGTGTATGGAAGAAGAAAGTTAAGAGTAAATGTGAATAAGAGCAAGGTTATTAGGTACAGTAGGGTTGAGGGTCAAGTCAATTGGGAGGTGAGTTTGAATGGTGAAAAACTGGAGGAAGTGAAGTGTTTTAGATATCTGGGAGTGGATCTGTCAGCGGATGGAACCATGGAAACGGAAGTGGATCATAGGGTGGGGGAGGGGGCGAAAATTTTGGGAGCCTTGAAAAATGTGTGGAAGTCGAGAACATTATCCAGGAAAGCAAAAATGGGTATGTTTGAAGGAATAGTAGTTCCAACAATGTTGTATGGTTGCGAGGCGTGGGCTATGGATAGAGTTGTGCGCAGGAGGATGGATGTGCTGGAAATGAGATGTTTGAGGACAATGTGTGGTGTGAGGTGGTTTGATCGAGTGAGTAACGTAAGGGTAAGAGAGATGTGTGGAAATAAAAAGAGCGTGGTTGAGAGAGCAGAAGAGGGTGTTTTGAAGTGGTTTGGGCACATGGAGAGAATGAGTGAGGAAAGATTGACCAAGAGGATATATGTGTCGGAGGTGGAGGGAACGAGGAGAAGAGGGAGACCAAATTGGAGGTGGAAAGATGGAGTGAAAAGGATTTTGTGTGATCGGGGCCTGAACATGCAGGAGGGTGAAAGGAGGGCAAGGAATAGAGTGAATTGGAGCGATGTGGTATACAGGGGTTGACGTGCTGTCAGTGGATTGAATCAAGGCATGTGAAGCGTCCGGGGTAAACCATGGAAAGCTGTGTAGGTATGTATATTTGCGTGTGTGGACGTGTGTATGTACATGTGTATGGGGGGGGTTGGGCCATTTCTTTCGTCTGTTTCCTTGCGCTACCTCGCAAACGCGGGAGACAGCGACAAAGTATAAAAAAAAAAAAAAAAAAAAAAATATATATATATATATATATATATATATATATATATATATATATATATATATATATATATATATATATATATATATATATATATATAAATCTTACCCATCTGCTTAAGCCGCATGTACAAGGAGCTCTAACATACACCACAATGACAGGCTGAATTCCTCCTACAAGCTAATGGAAATGATGAGGACTATCCCCTTACGGTTCTCAACGATCCCTCCCCACACTCGTGTTCCCAAGCGTCGACACAAGACCGTTACTCTCGATCTCATCATCATCTCTAACCCTCTCTCTGCCACCACAACACGGCTTCACCACCCCCGAGTGATATCTGATCGCAATCTTGCAATTGCTTCCTCTCTTTTGATCCCCAGCTTCTCCAGTTCCCCTTCCGAAGTCGCATGCCAACCACATCAATCTAGGGAGTCCCGGAGAACTAAAAATACGAATTTCTATGCCGAATTTCCTTAGGGATGACTTTGCATCTCTCCTTTGTTTGCAGAACACATGATGCAAGCCTGAAGGTAAAGGGTGTAGAGACGTTCGTTCCTCTGTCTTCCTCTAAGACCGCCATTCGTACCCCTCCATTGCCTGCTCACTCTCGTCCCCGGGACCGGACGTTATCAAACATGGGAACACTCCCCTTCAACATGACGAAAATCGTTGCAAATCTAATACTATTAAGGTCAAAAATTCCTTTGTTTAGAGAAAAAAAGTGGGCTGACCTCTCCCCTCCCACTAACATAGCTTTTAATTCTTAGTTATGACTGTCTGTAAAGCTTCTGCAGAGTCACTTGGTCTTCTCTTCCTTTTAGGGTACAGCACAGCTGTGAACACACTTCATAACACCACACTGTTCCATCTCTTTGAGGGGAATCTAATTCTTTTATTTTTTGCCTCAAGACTTACCTTTTTTCACCGTATGGTCTTTCCCATACTTTCGTATCTCCAAGGAGCACTCCCTTCTCCCGAGACAAGTGAATCAAACGAGCTGCATAAATGTTCTTACCTGGAACGGAACTTTATCTCTGAACGCACATGCGTATTCGAATAGCATGCCCATCCCATAATACACAATACAACTACAACAGTAATCATGACAGGGTGTAGCATAAGTCTCAACCACAACAGTAATCATGACAGGGTGTAGCATAAGTCTCAACTACAACAGTAATCATGACAGGGTGTAGCATAAGTCGCAACCAAAGCAGTAATCATGACAGGGTGTAGCATAAGTCTCAACTACAACAGTAATCATGACAGGGTGTAGCATAAGTCTCAACCACAACAGTAATCATGACAGGGTGTAGCATAAGTCTCAACTACAACAGTAATCATGACAGGGTGTAGCATAAGTCGCAACCAAAGCAGTAATCATGACAGGGTGTAGCATAAGTCTCAACCACAACAGTAACCATGACAGGGTGTAGCATAAGTCTCAATCGCAGCAGTAATCATGACAGGGTGTAGCATAAGTCTCAACTACAACAGTAATCATGACAGGGTGTAGCATAAGTCTCAACTACAACAGTAACCATGACAGGGTGTAGCATAAGTCTCAATCGCAGCAGTAATCATTTACATCATGTAAGATGAAAAACTCTTTAGATTATGATGATTTGACTCCCTCCGAGGCCAGGCGAGTCCTGGGGACCTTCTCTCGAGTCCTTAGACAAACTCATTCCATTTTTTTCATCCAATTAACCGTAATAAACTGATCACCGAGGCAAGGGGGGGGGGGTTAAGTTAAGGATTTTAGTGATGAAAAAAAAAAGATCTTGTAAAGGATTGAGAAAGTCTTGTATTGACAAAAAAAAAAAGAAAATACGCTTATATAAAAAAGATAATCCGTGTTGTATCGGGGGAAGATTACCTTCACTAACGACCTGTGCTCAATAACCCCAACACAAAAGCGACAGAAAATAAATGTATGAATTATACAACATAAGAAACACAGCAGACAATACCACATGTCGGAGCTGAATCATAACCAGATAAAATGCATCTTTTTTTTTTCTTTTGCTAATTTTGCAGTAACTACCTAACTGAAAATTTATTTTGTGTGTGTGTGTGTGTGTGTGTGTGTGTGTGTATGCGTTGTGTGTGTGTGTATGTGTGGTGTGTGTGTGTGTGTGTGTGTGTGTGTGTGTGTGTGTGTGTGTGTGTGTATGCGTTTGTGTGTGTGTGGTGTGGTGTGTGTGTGTGTGTGTGTGTGTGTGTGTGTGTGTGTGTGTGTGTGTGTGTGTGTGTGTGTGTGTGTGTGTGTGTGTGTGTGTGTGTGTGTGTGTGTGTGTGAGGCCAGTTTACTGAGGCCAGGTTTTAAAACAAATATCCCTTTCACTGTTGAGAGGCTTGTGTACATCATTCTCCGTTCCCAAAGCCTAAGAGAAATGAAACTAACGATTAAGACTGAAGGCGAGGATGGAGAGGATAATGAATAATTGACCATAAGTCACAATCCTGAATATTTACTTGGATCTATAAAGAGATAAAACCAGAAACCCAAAAAGACTTTCGTGGCGACTATGATGTGGGAGCAAGGAAGGATTGAGGAGAAATGAGAAGAGGGTTCGCAGAAGAATGAGACGCGGTTCAACAGGTTATGTCAAAAGGTCAAGGGGAAAAAAAAAACACGTAGTCTGAAGAAGATATACGTAGCTCCGGGAGCCAGAGCACAGGAGGTTATGACATAACAATGAATGACGACTGCACAATGAAAACACGTGGGTAAGCACCATCAGAAAAAAAAAAAAGAGGCGTAAACATCGAACATCAATTTCTTCACGAAGTGCATGCAACGCGTATATGTTCCTATGCATATGTGGCCTCCCGTGGTGTAACGGTTAGCGTTCCTGACAGTGACTCATTCACGGTCCGCCCAGCCTGGGTCGAGCGCATAGGTTCGAATCCTGGTTGCGGCAGTCGGTTCCCCCACCCCTAAAGGTTTGGTCGATAAAACGGTTACCTTGATGAGGGCCTCGGCTACCCGTGCTGTCTCGCCTAACATTAAGAAAAAAAAAAAAATCTGTCAATGCAACCAACTTGCAGCTGGTGAAAGTATTCCAAAAAATGAATATCAAAAGACTTTCGCGGATTGGTCGAGGACGACGGGGAAAACCGTTATATCAGTATATTCCGTCTATATTCATCTTCTTCAACAAGCCTCGACACCTGGATGGGAAAGGTTTGAAAGAGCAGCGGCCTCGGGGAAACCTGCCAGGGTATGTGGCAAGAAACCCCCTTTCTTGTACCGTGCAAGTACTACCTCTAAAACTCACAGTAAGTGCCGTACATGCTGTGAGGAGGACATTTTAAAGATACGCCAATGACTTGCTGAATCAAAGCTAGCGCAGAGGAGCAGCAGGATGGAGGGTTAGGGATTCATGGTATAGTTATGTTCCTTTCTAATACACCATAACCTGCAAGACTTATACCAAGAGGCAATACATTACAGAAGACAAATTAACCATGAGGCAAAAAAGAATACGTAGGAAGAGACCTAACCTCGAACACAGATGAAATAAGAAACATAGGCGGAGATACGATGAAGATGATTCAGTGTTGTGTGGGTCACCGTGAGCCATCAAGGGCGTGAAGCCGAGAGTGAAACCCATTAGCCAAGGCTTCTGCCTTATGAATATCATAACTCGACAACAGTGGCATTCAGACGGGCGGCCATGGACAACGAAAATACTACCTTCATGATTTATACTCACTACACACACACTACGTATCTCTTCCGCGTCGGACAAGGCAACTAAGAGGCGTGCAAGAGGTGGGGCTCGAAATCCTCCTGTCTTGCATTACTTTCCAAAAGAAGCCGAGCGAGTTTTATCCTCTAAGGTTCATTCATCCCTCCCTGACGCTTCCTCGCTCACGCTAGAAATAGCAACGACGTGTGTGTGTGTATATATATATATATATATATATATATATATATATATATATATATATATATATATATATATATATATATATATATATAACGAATCGGACTGGTGAACTCGACCGATAATAGTGGTTTCAGTACTATTTGCTGTGTGTATTGACAGGGTAATCAGTGTCAGATCTTGAACAAGACCATCGTATCTTTTCTTATTTTGTATTCATATATTTGATAGTATATTTTGCGATAACCCTCAAACGTGCAGTCGAGAAGCCTAGTGTATGCGAAGGTAATCCATAATTTACAGGCTGAAAAAGAAAAAAAAAAAAAAGAAATTAAGTAGATAAATGAAAAAGAATAATGTAATCCCTGGGGATAGGGGAGAAAGAATGCTTCCCACGTATTCCCTGCGTGTCGTAGAAGGCGACTAAAAGGGAAGGGAGCGGGGGGCTGGAAATCTTCCCCTCTCATTTTATTTTTTTTTCTCTCTGTTCTTAACGCTACCTCGCTGAGGCTGGAAATGGCGAATAGTATGAAAGAAAGAAAGAAAGGAACAGTTCATGTTACTGCTAAAGACGGTAATACAGAAGACTAGAGAGACAAACGGCGCATTTGCTGGGCTGACACCACAACCTCCATGTAATTCCAGTTATCATAACTCACAGATCTGACTATGAAGAGAGAAAATCTTCTTGTGTATAACAGTGATCTCAGCTTTATGATCATGCTACTAATGCAGGTGCTGCTGCTGCTGCTGCTGCTGTTGCTTTGTTCTCACTGTTCTAACATTTAACGTCTTGAAGATCTAGTAACAACCTCGCCAGCGTCCCAGAACTTGGTGTTCCATGTGTATATATCATCGTCAAGCACTGTCTTGGCAACATTCCTAGCACAAATAATACATATACTGACAGATCACATACAAGCAATTATCAAATCGGTATATATTCACATATATTCACTAGATACATCTAGTTCTTCCCGTAGAATATGACAGAAAAAAAAATCCAAACTGAGAACACAAAGGAAACTGTAAGTAAACTGTGAATTATGTGGACGGAGATGACTTTGAGATATGTGGAAGAAAGGACAAGTCTGTCACTAACAAACAAACACCACACCTAGAGCATCCACAGGGAGCAAGATGGAAGACTCGTGCCGACCACCATGAATAGAGAGATGAGGGTGCACTTCTGTATGCCGAACACCCACTGAGGTACTCACTGCCTCGATACATTCACAACACACACACACTAAGGTACTCACAACCTCGTTACATTCACAATCACCCACTGAGGTACTCACTGCCTCGCTACATTCACAAGACACACTGAGGTACTCGATGTCTCGCTACATTCACATCACCCACTGAGGTCCTTACAACCTCATTACATTCAAAACACACACTGAGGTACTCACAACTTCGTTACATTCACAATCACCCGCTGAGGTACTCACTGCCTCGCTACATTCACATCACCCACTGAGGTGCCTCATGTTAAGACATGTCGAGGAACATTGGGGTCAAGGAAGGAAAAAGTTCATTAGTTATATTGAGAAGACAAACGCTGGTAGAAAAACATGATTACGTTAAAGAAGCACCAAACGGTTGGAGAGTAACATTAATATTCATGACCAGACACTCGAACGAAAGTCTTTGAAACGCCAACAAGACTGACAATCAAAAGCTGTGCTCCTGTAAAGGTCGTGAAGGCACGTGAGTATAACATCTGGGTAAAAATACCGAAGAAATAGGTCATTCAGCAGGTGGGCTACAGGCGCTTTTAACCTGTCGGAACAAAAGAGCACCAGTCTGTGCCACAACCCCACGAAGACTCTTCAACTCTTCAGTAGCCGATGGGGATGAATTGACGCTGACGCGAAAAGTGTGCACAGAAAAATTCTTTATGGATGATGTAGTATCTGTGCTAAGAAAACTGCGCCAACAACGCAATAAACCAACCAACTCTTATGCATTTCAGGCATCAACCAACACCTACCTGGTGACAAAAGGTAACTTCAGGTGATGTGAACGGTATATTATTTTCTTTTTTGACTTATTATAAGAGTTTAGCGCAGGATTTATGGGGTCATTAAACCGACAAAATTCCCCGCTCTTTTCACTGCACTTCCTGCGTAAATCATGAGAACCAAAGCAGCATAAGGGACGTATACAACTCGGTATACAGTACTGATCAATTTCTGTATGAATGTGGCGTTCAGTTTCTCTACAAACGAGCACCCGTCACTTCTGTGCGTGTGTCGGGTAAAGTCTTACACCACAAGGGGTATTCACCAGCTTAGTATGAATATGATGGAGAGGTTTCATGTCTACTAATGCAGTGATCAAATTCCCGTAAACGTGACAGAAAGTTTCTGGACTTCAAATGTTCATTTATATCACGTAAATGGACTTGAGTGGCTCGTACTAAATGTTCAAGTAAATTTCATGTAAATATGTCACACTATACGAGCACGCAAACCTGTCAGTTCCCTGTAACTGTACTGGAGTTTCCCCCCTCCCCCCCCCCCGTGGAAATTGTCACGTCATCTTCGTATAAATAGGAGAGGTAAAAAGAATATAATTATCACGGTAACAGCTGCGGTGCCGAGTCTCACGTACACGTAATGGAAGGCTGTACGTCACCACGACACCTACAAATCTCAAGTCTTGGGAGATTCGCCGCTGTGCAGGCTAGTGGCTGGCTATAACTTGTACCTCGCCTGGAGATGAAGCCACGCATTCTTCCAAGACCAAAAGTCCTATGACATGAAATTACCGGCGTCAGTTTAACAAAACGTGTTCCTTCCCACAACACTGCCTAAGCAGGAAGGCTAATCACTGGTGGCTGCATATTAGTCGACACACACAGCTGAGAACAGTAATGAATTAAACCTTACGATATAACAGTTTCCAGTAACAGAAAAATCAAATACCAAAAATACACAAACTACGTTTTCTAAAGTACTTTATAAAAAAAAACGTACACAAACAGATATATGAACGATGAGCGCAAAATTGAAATATATATATATATATATATATATATATATATATATATATATATATATATATATATATATATATATATATATATATATATATATACCTTGAATACAAGACACTGTACTACCAGAGTGACATACACAAAACTGACGACAAGAGGAACACACATCAATATACATAACAGTAACATGAACCTTACAGCAGGTTTACAGAACATACCCGACGAGAGAAAGGGATCACAGGGCACGCCCAGCAGAAACCTCTTCACCCCGCACTGCTTTCTCCGTCCATATATCATTCTTGCTACCCTCCTACACCAAGTGATACTCCATACATATATATATATACATATATATATATATATATATATATATATATATATATATATATATATATATATATATATATATATATATATATATATATCATCAGTATAATCAGAATGTAGGTCTCTTCCTGACCAGTGGTTGTGTGACGAAGTGTGTGCAAACGGTTGAAACATATGTTCCTCCGACCAGGCCCGTCGGGTGCTTGGCTGGCCCAGAGCGATGGCTCACACTTGATGTTCGACTGGTTGTGTGCGTCACACCACAGATGTGGGCGACGTGTACGTGGTTACCACGACGGCGCAAAAGACAACCACATGATGAACCAAGGAACTTTTACAAGCCACGCTATCACTCCATCAATACTCTATGCAAACATTACATCTGCACTACGTCGAACACCGTCATCTACTGGTAATGAGACTCACTGGCACAGACTGCCTCTCTCGCAGGACTGGATGTCCAAACTTCAGAATCGTAGCACGTTGCTCACAGAGCCAGTACGTGGCATACTGATCATCATGCTACTGCACTCCCTCAAAGCCAGTTTCAACACGTTACGAAAGTTTTCCCCTCCGTCGAGCGCTCTTGGTTGGCATTATTCCAGGGAGAAAGCGCTTTTCGCAGGCTTACTTTCCCCTGGAGGACATCGCTAGGAAAACCCGTGACCCAGCATCTTTGAGGAACTCCTGACACTCGCCTCTCACTCGCCCAGTATGCCTTCCCGCCCTCACCTCAGCCCGTCCCCTTCTCCCGCAGCCACAGTATAAATATTGCCCGCCCAATCATGTGCCTCATTCTAGCTGAGTCGTCCTCAGTGTTAACTTCTGCCTAACTCATCTCACACAAGGTGGGTTTTTTTTAAGATAAGATTTTTTCTGTTCTTTTCAAGATTTGGAATTATGTGTTTCAGAAAATACCGTTCGAGAAAAGTGAAGTGAAATACTGCACTGCACCAAGTGAACATTGTTGAACTGATGTGACAAGTGTTTTCATGCCTTTTTTTTTTCTCTACACTGATAATCGACGTAAGACGTTATACATGTGACATCTGCAAAGTCTATCCAATGAATATCGGTGACAAAAAAAAAAAAAAGTTCCTGGTGTTCAGCTGCTGAGTCACAAGAACCTGATATCGAAAGCGGAAGTGGTTTAGTTCCGGTGCTTGGTATTCTAATTCTCGCGCACTCAAGAGATTTCCTTAACTCGTCACGGAAATACTTCCAGCATAAAGCAGAGGTCTTATCAGAGTAGATGGCTACAGTTCCTCACCCAAGCACTGAGCACGCGCTAGTCTTACTCTACCCTCAAGCCGGGCTGCTGAATCACGGCTGGGGGATCTTTGCACGGCAAAACCCCAATTCTAAAACCGGTGCATTTACTGCATGGTCACCTGATCCACCCCATGTCAATGGGAATTAAAAGACAAAAAAAAAAAATGTTAGAAGTATGCGGAATCTCGCTCGACCTGCCGACATTCAATACGCCCCTCAAGAGTGCACAACATGACGTCTGCACATTTCCGCAGACTCATCCATCGCGACAGGCGCCTCATCGGCGTACTTCCTCATTGTCATCTTCCACACTTACCTTCGGTCTTCCTCCACACTTGTCACTCACTCATACGTACCTCTCTGATCACCATCCCTCGTACACAATCATTTCTTCCGCTCACCGACTGCCCTACGGTACTCCATCGTCTACCTGGTCAGCCAGCCAGCCACTCCTCTATTTGTACCATCTCTCTTGATCCCCTCTTCCTTCTCTCGGTCCATCTCACTCGCCCACACCCATACTCCATCTACCTAACAAGTTCACACACTGCATTAGATATCTCCTTTGCCAGCATTCGAGGCTTATAGTCATTACGTTTGAAATAAGATATAGTGAGCGAGTTATTTGGCCCATTCTGGCAAACCCTGCCATATACAAGATGGCTTACAAGTTTTTTTAACCATTTCACACCTTACAATAAGCTTTCGGAGTTAACAAGATTAGATTTTCTATGAGGAAAAGATTATGGTAGCTGACTCACATCTAAATTCTCGTGACTTGAATAGGTCTTCACATTTTTACACGTAAAAGAATATAAAAAAGGTCAAAATTCTTGAAGATGTCGAAGATGAACTTAAGAGAATTTCAACGCGTGTAAAATCAGTTCAGAAGTTTTCGGAGCACCCAGCTTACAAATATGCAACCATATCGAGGTTATAAGCTTGAAGGATGTTCTGTGGGACACGTATCGCCTGCATTGCACCATGGTTACTGTGATTGAAATAAGAATGGGTAAGAATACTGTTTGGAAATTATGAAAACGTTTGTATTGCGTGCCATGTCACAAGGTGGGATTTTCTTTATGAGTTACGTTAAATTCCAGGTTGAACCTTCAATAGGGGACATAACTCAGACAAAATCCAGACTAGAGTTCTAAAGTATACAATGTGATGCGTCAGAATCCGTCCGTCCCTTACGGGTTCAGTCAAACGCATCTTCACTCAAACCAGCGCGCGACTCACGACAACCCACGAAAGACAAGTAACGGACACTGACGATGGATATAACAATACCTTGGCGTCTACCTCGCTACGCAGGCGATGCAAAAAACTACCTTCACGTCAAAGAGAAGACATAAATGAAAGCATTTGGCTTCTCATCCGCATTCCAGGGATGTGCGTGCGGATGAGTTACACACTGCGTCAAGTAAAAGTGTTCTTGAGCAAGAAAATCCAGGTCAGCGCTCTCGGCTCATCTGGGCGATAAAGTCCTCTCGGGTCAGCCCACAACGCATGGAGAAATTGCACAGAGGGAGCGGCGCGTGATTGGACTTTATTCCCAAATGAGTTGCTGAGACGCGGGGGTTCCAATCACCGCTGTTCTAATCTGTGGAATTTCTCTTTGCAGGATGTGGCGCTTGACAGCGACGCTGCTGCTGGTGGCTCTGGCCTCAGCCACCCCACAGGGTGGGTACTTACCTCCACGGCCAGACCCCGTCTGTGAAACAGTCACGTCGATAATGTACGACACCCGCGTCCAGACGTCAGTCCAAGTACAGACCGTCAACCAGGTCAACACTCAGTACATCACCACAACGATGGTGAGACAGCAGGTCGTGCCAACCACATTCTTCCAGACTCGAGTCATCACCCAAGTCCAGTACCAGAATAGCGTAATCCAACAAACAACCTACCTCGTTGTTGACAGAGTGATAACGCAGACTGTCCCAAGCCCACCCATTCAGCAGACGCGTTACATAACATCCACCCGTGTTGTACCACAAATCAGTTACGTCACTCGCACACAAGTTCAAACACAGGTAGTCCCTGTGGAGGTCACTCGTACGCAGGTACAGACCGTCAACCAGCCCGTAGTCAACTACCGTACCCAGGTAGTGCAACAGACTCGCGTTGTTACCATCCCTGGTCGTGACATAACCCAGACCCGCGTGCAGACCCAGTATCAGACGTCCATCGTGACGCGTCAACTGCCGGCCAACACGCGCTATGTAACCTCAACACGCTACCAGCAGGTGGTGCAGACACAAGTAATCCCCGGACAGAACGTCATAAGAACCAGCGTTGTTCAGCGCCAGCAGGTCATCCCCTACACTTCCGTCAACACCCGTTACGAGAATGCTTACGTTACACGAGAGCAGGTCGTCACCAGGACCAACTATGTCACTCAAACACGGGTCCAGACTCAGGTGGTAACTCAGGAAGTCGTACGCACACAGGTGGTGCCCAACACCATCTACACCACCCGTTATGAGACACGGGTTCAGCCTGTCTATAAAGTCCAGACTGTCGTCAGTACCCAGTATGTAACACCCGCCCCTGTAATCCGAACCCAAGAACAAACCCAAACTTCTGTGGTACAGGTACCCGGCCCGGACCGTGTAGTAACCAAGCAGGCGATACAGACCCAACAGCAGCAACAGATCGTCTACCAGACCATCAACCGACCTCAGCAGGTTACAGTTACACAGACCATCACAGGCACCTGTGGAAATACAGGATACAATTACGACACCCCAGCCATTCCCTTCAACTATCGAAAATAATCTATGAACTATGTCTCACATATTTACAGTTTTGTTATGTACAATGAACTAAGTTACCGAAAAAAAGAAGAAGTAAAATGCGATAAAAGTATACTCATAAGATGGTGTATTTCTTCATGTCCAGTAAGCAGGAATCACTCGGTACCGATATGTACCAAAGTTTTGAATGATTAAAACTTAACAGAATAATTGTTTTTCTTAGCATAAGCTCCTGACACTGATGAATCAATCTACGGAGCGCACGTAAGTATTCAGGACTATATTTTCATCGATGAGCATATACCATCAACTGAATCATAACTGTGCCTCCTTCTTTACTGATAATCGTGAGTCTACATCCATGACTTTCCCAACAGAATGAGGCCAGTGTTGCTGCTCCTGCTGGCGAGCTTCGCTCATGGAAGCTATACAAACAGACATCGTCGGGAACTTTTAGGAAATGGAATCGATTTACAGTCTTCTCTGTCTTACCTGCCACCGAAGGAGGAGCCTTACTGCAAGCCTTCCACCGTGTACCGCACCCAGACGCAGTATTCTACCGTGGTCATCCCCTCCACTGTCTACAACAACGACGTCCAGTATATCACCCAGACCTCCTACCGGACACAGACAGTCTACACCACTGTCTATTCTGAGGTCGTACGTACCCAGGTGGTGCCCTCTATCCAGTACCAGACAGTCACGGTCACCCGCACCCAGGAGCAAATCCGCACACAGGTCATCACTCTCCCGCCTCAGGTCAACTACGTAACCCGTACACAAGAGGTAGTCAGGACACAGGTACAATACCAAACAAGATATGAAACTCGCACGCAACAGGTTCCTACAACTATTATCAGGAACGTTGTATCCACATTAGTCGTACCCCAGCAGGTGGTTAGCACCGTCTACCAAACGCAGACGGTCACTAGGACCCAGCAGCTTCCTGGACAGACCCGTACCGTGGACAGAACCCAGTACAGCACCATCTACTCTACCGTCGTCGTACCTGGTCAAGATATCGTGCGTACATCTACCGTAGTTAGGACCAATGTTGTTACCCAGACCATCACACAACCAGGCCAGACCCAGGTCATCACCTCCACCCAGGTGGTTCCCGTCACCACCACTATCTTCTCCCAGGTGGTGCTAACCAACACTCAGACACAATACGTAACGCGCACCCAGGTACAGCAGCAGGTGTCCACTGTCTACCGTACACAGCAGGTACCACAGTACGTCACCAGGACCGTCACTGTACCTCAGCAGGTGATCAAAACACAAGTCTCAACACAGGTGGTACCCACAACCATCTACAGTCAACAAGTGGTACCATCTGTCATCACCCTGCCTGCCCAGACCCAGTACCGTACTGTCTACCGTACTGTTGTCAGAACCCAGCAGCTTCCAGGCCAGACCAGAACGCAGTACCAGACCAGAACCGTCTACAACACCAACTACGTCACCTCCACCGTCTACAACCAGCAGTACAACACAGTGACGGCAACAAGGACTGTTCAACCCAACTGCAATACCGGCGGCTATAACTACCCAACACCCTCTAAACCGTTCGACCCTTACGGTCGTTAACAATTATTTTTACTGATTTCTTGAGTCCACAGAGACTCAACCATCCCAGCTTATAAAGTCGACATTTTCCTTGTAAGAAACATGTAAAGCTTCACACAAACGAATGAAATATTAGTATAAACTATATTGTCAGTTCGATTTAACCTAGAAGCAGAAAGGATTACAAGATTTTGTACAAAAAAAATATCATTTGTGAAATCATATATATATATATATATATATATATATATATATATATATATATATATATATATATATATATATATATATATATATATATATATATATATATATTACCTCTTAGCTGCGACTGAGTAAACTTTTTTTTCTGATAATACATATTAATCTAAGCATAAAAGACGGTAAGTTATTTGCTGAGTGCACGAGGTCCCGTAAGTCAACATGTACGGTGAAGCTGACTACATATTCAGAGGTATGAGCAGTGTGGCATCAAGAACACGGCGTCTACTGAAACCACGACAGCCATCCAGCCACTACGTACGTGTCCACGACAAGCGTCTTCGGTCGCCTCACACCTCTTGTCTCCCATTTCTTCACGGATGACACCAATATCTTGGAAATGTAACAACAACAACATGGTGTCACCAAGATCTGACATGATTGTTGATCACAAACTTCCAGCATCAGCTAATCACAACTTGTCTTCGGGAAATGCATAAAATCATCACACTTTACGTGTAAAACTCCATTCCTTGAACAGTATCATCACCGAGATGTATCTTGCAGGAACTCTGTACATGGGAAGTCCACTTTGTGAAATTAAAGGTTGACTCTATTTCTTTGTCTTTGCTACACAAGAGAACAACGACCACTTTCGCGTCTTATGAAGGTTTGAAAACAGAATCTTCCGAAAAATATAAAAAAAAATTGAAATAAAAAAAAGACCGAAAATGACTGACCGAGTACTACTGATTGAACTCCAGACTGGCAGTATATGACTACCCAGCAGGTCGACCCACAACATGCCATGATGGCCACTGCAAAACCTCTGTCATGTGTCTGATCGACAACATCTGTCCTTCATACCGATCTGTCCAGATCCCTACCTACCGTCTATTCTTCGTCACCATAAAACCTGACCATCACTTTAGAGTATTATTACTGTCCTCGCAGATCCCTACCTACCGTCTATTCTTCCTCACCATAAAACCTGACCATCACTTTAGAGTATTATCATTATCCTCGCTGATCTCTTTTCATTTTACCACGAACTGGATGTCTAGTAAGTTACGAGAAAAAAAAATCAAGACTTTGATGATACACGACGTGACTGTCTTAGATCTGGTAACAATCCATCATAATGATTTTCGTTTTGAATGGGAATTTACGTTAATTCACCAGTTGAAAGGTGCCATCACTGTTATCTCCCTTTTGGGTATTATCTACCTTCAACAAGAAAATAAGTCGACGCCGAGAGGGAGCGATCACACAGGTCGACCCATTATGCCGTTGAGATAGTCGATCGTTGTAAGCAATGACGTCATGCACTCAACCCAGAACAGAAAATGGGTAAAGCGTAAACGTCATGTGAAGTGACACATCCAAGGATTTCTTTCTAATAACATAATATACTCAACTCAATCACAGACGAGTTTACGGCAAAGGTGTGTTTCCCTCTATCCTATCCGACAAGATGGTCGCCATCTCTTCATCATTTCCACCTCCGCTTTGAGATACACCATCTTATCAGCATAAGCCATCTTTATGAACACGACCATCTTATTAGCATTAACTGTATCACCCGTCCTCCTTCGTATTCCCTGATTACTTTTCTGTCCATTTTTCTAAAATTAAAACCTTCCTAAAGTAATCACCCGATCTTCACCCATCCTCCATCATCATACTACTCATCAATTCTTGAGTTAAACACCCTCACTTGCTTGCTTACCTTCTCATGGCACTTTCCACTTCACGTTTCACAACAGCTACACAGCCTGGTCTGTCCCTATATGGAATACTGATTCCTCATCTGGGTGGCTCGTTCTCCACCTTCCGTCCCGGCAGAGGTCAGTCCACATAAAGATGGTCGCTCCACCAATTCTCTCTCTCTTTCTCTCATTTTTCAACCTGAACCCCATTTCTTCACCGTTCCAGAGCCCCCCCATCTCTCTCTCTCTCTCTCTCTCTCTCTCTCTCTCTCTCTCTCTCTCTCTCTCTCTCTCTCTCTCTTACGAATACTAATATGGCTTCTTTTTTTTTCGCCAGTTCGCTGCCTTCGTGCTTTCTCCTTTGGCCAAGTCTGGCCACTACGACTCTTATAAATCCATTGACCCTTGGTAAGTCAGGGATGGCCGGTTATGTGCCTTCTTCTTTCCCCTTGAGATCTAAGGTGTGTTTACAGATGCAGGTGGGGCTACAACCCCTTACAGAACTATTTCTTTTCTCCAGCTGTGATGACCATACTAAGAAGAACAGGACCTTTTTACTTTTCTAGTTTTAAGAAAAATAATGTGACTCTCCTGGATATGTAAAATGATTCAAACTTTGGTTATACCATTCCTACTATTCAGTGGTTTTGCAAACCAATTCAACCTAATTCACTCTCGCCTTAAAGTAAATATCAAGTTAACGCTGCCTGTAACAGTAACGTACCACAGCTGCATCTCGTGGTACTCTACTCTTCACTACGTTCTGACACGTCACCTGGAAATACTTATGAAGGACCATGAGACAACGTCCACCAACTACGATCAAGCCACACTTCCGAGGTATGTCAATGATCTCACAAGCTCCAGGCACCCCAGACCTCACGAGCACACCATTCTCAAAGGAAGGACGTTATTCTTATCGTATTATTTCTCTATGACCCGAGGACGAAAAGCTGTTGACTCTCATGCCAGTTTTAGAATCCTTCCTGCAACTGGAAAAAACTGACGTCTACAAGAAACTCGTGACTCCAGCAATCTTCCCTGAAATGATGGCTAGCACCCCTCGATCAACACCCCCAACACGACCCTACTGTATGGTGTCAATGGAACACATCATCATCACACTGCAATTATGAAGCTTTTATGCTTGAAAGCGATGACAGGAATCACGAACGTTATATCATCTGCTAATTTTGAGAGGGAACTGTAAACGTAAAGGATTAATTTCCATTATAGATACCCCTAAACCCTGTAAGTAGAGACTAATACAAGTGACCTTATGAACGTATCTTACTATATATGATGTGGAAACTGGGGTTATATGGAGACGAACGGGTGAGCGCTGAGACTTATTTCTTTAACGTTCCAACTTCACAAGAGCACAACTGCCTTCCTCACGAGGGTAAATGGAAAGGGATCTACATGCAATGAGATTTGATGGCTATACGTCATTAAGCCCGGATGTGAACTAGGCGTTAAAATGTACACAACACGAAAGCTTTCCACCATAAACGAACTAAGCGCACGAACTACCCAACACGAAAGCTTTCCACAATAAACAAACTAAGAGCACGAACTACCCAACACGAAAGCTTTCCACTATAAACGAACTAAGCGCACGAACTACCCAACACGAAAGCTTTCCACCATAAACGAACTAAGCGCACGAACTAGAGGAAAAGGACACTATTCTTAATTCTTAATTCTTAACATTTCCTTGTGACTACTTTTCCCCAAAATCATGTCATTATATAAAAAAATGTTTCATTAACATTTACGGTCAGTTGAAATGTTGTCAATCCTAGAATCTTGAGTCCAATGTCAAGGAAACTATCTCGCTTCAGAACTGCAAACTGTATTTACCTGCAATGTGAGGCTACACAGGCAGATCAATTTACACACACCGTCATGCTTGCACTAATCTATCTTTCAACAGCAAGATCATCAATGTACAGTGCAACCCCTAAACACGCTTGCTTCAGGCTCACCAACCACATCCATGACAGAAAACCATTAGCCAATTTTTCTAATTTTAGGGGGCACTATGCAAAACATTTTCCACACACCTTTTTGTCTTCATATAATCTAAATCACTCTCATTTTCCAATCATGAACAACATAGAGAGCAAGAATCGTTTGTCAGTGAGTCAACCTACTCCTCTACTAATCTCACTCTCACTCTCATTCTCTCACTCTCACTCTCTTTCGAGAAGGAAAGCGCCAGGCGCGCTAGTTTCGCCACATGGTAGAAGTTCTTCGTAGGCACCCCGACGGAGGTAAGGTACACGCCTTCTGCAAGCACTTCTCACACAACATCTTCACAGCAAACACTCGGTCCACAAATCGTCTACCTCTCCTGAAGCCACACTGCTCCTCCTCTAATGAACTGTGCATGTCACTATCCTCTCAATCGTCACTCTCCCACACACATGTTACAAGGTACACTCAAGAGGCTTACAACTCCATAATCCGAGCATTCAGTGTTGTCTTCATTTATCATATATATATATATATATATATATATATATATATATATATATATATATATATATATACATATATATATACATATATATATATATACTACCTCCCATTTTTTGTAGACAATGTTACTCTTTCAAGTAGCATGGCTTCGTCTGGGGTATATTTTATCTCATGACTTGTGGTCCACGATATATATATATATATATATATATATATATATATATATATATATATATATATATATATATATATATATATATAGAACGAAGAACGTGTAACATAATTCCTTAAAACTCTTGCACGTAATCCGGAAGTCACACCTTGGAATATGAAAGACACTATGCAGCAATGAGGGTCACAAGCAGAGTGGACCCCACGGACATACTAAGAGTCGTAACGGCCACCCACTAAGTCTATAGCATGAACTGGTCCATCAATGGCTTCTAAAACCTAACCATTTCTATAGGGATCAACTGTGTCAATCTATTCTACGAGCCAGCTTCTTAACAGAGCTGAAAATGTACACGTAAAGTACGCGTATCTCCCCGAACGAAACCTTTACTGATTACACATTCCCGTGGTGTCTAGGGTCTACTAATGCAACAGAAACCTAATCAGGTACATAAGCCACTCAACACTGGTACATACACGATGAGTATCAAAGTTGCGGCCTCAGCTTTAGACGATGAAGCTGCCAGATTGTAAGGAAGGGATACTGGTCAAGTAGAAGTATTTCTAACATTTCTCACTGGTTGTGTCCTTAACAGAATTCAGGGCGTCTTGACGCAATGACGTGCACTCGATACGCAACCAACCAACCCGCCACACAACACTAATTCTGGGTTAGTCTCGGTGAAATCACTCACTCCCCAGAGCTACAGTACATTCCACAGACTTAGATCATTCAGCTTTCAACTGTTCAAACAAAAAAGAAAGATTCTCTACCTAACCCTAACGACGAATGAAAAATGTGTGGCTTGGTTGATTCTTCTTATCCTGTGTGTCCGTTACAAACATCGGCAGGGGCTTCATAACCAAAACAAAGCTTAGACCGCATTCTTGCACGTCTTTCAGCGTATTGATGCACGCCTTACCGGCGATTCTGAGGCTGTCGAAGTTGACAACTATGGTACAAAACCTCACCTATGGATACACTCCTCTCATGTACTCAAGCGATGTTCTCGTTACCTAGCTAAATGGAAGCACTCCACAACTCCTACATCTGAACGCCTTATCCCTGCCTACGGAAACAAGGATGTAATGCCATTCAATGGAACATATTTCAGCCAGCAATGACTACATATTCCCAGTGTATTAATTTTACCAATTAAGCTCCGAGTCACGTAATGGATGTTAGCAAAATGAAACATTACCGTCCGGTTTAAGTACACACGAAAGATACTTCCACCGACAATAACTCTACTGAATCAGTGAGGAGGTTAATCAGAATGGTCGTCTTCTCTTCGACCAAATCAGATAAAGTTATCATATATTTCAACGTTAAACCATGATCTTTACCACCGTAGATGAAAGTATATTTTCAAGGAAGGTAGTCACTACTGTTCATAAGAACACAAATGCACTTTTTTTTTGTCACGAAGTAGCAACGCCTGATATAAACAACCAGTTTGCTTTTTTCTCTGAGGGGATTTGTTGAATTATGATAATGACTCAAAAAGTTTCACCGTGTGAGAGCATTTGTCCGTCCCATTTCCTCCCTCCCTCCCTCCCAACGTTGGCAAAAACTTCAATTCTACGGCCGTAGCGCACCACATGTTACATGAAATACCCGTTTTCTCCGAATTGCAAAATTATATAAGATACGTACATTATCACTCAAGCAAAACAAGGAATTACGCCATCACAGGTCATCGTCTTTCAGTCACTTGTTACTAACTGGTCTTACCATACGTGAGAGAGAAATATTATTTACGGATGTGCATAAAAATCATTAAACAATAAACCAATGAAAAAAGAAATGTTCAATCAGATGACATCAACTCCAAATCCTTCTTCTTTTACGAGGTATAAACTAAGAAAAGACATATCTGCTTCTGGGTATTGATAACAAAACTAAAAGAAAATCAGGTCAGACAGAAGAAAGAAAACTGACCTAATGGCAACAACAATGACCCCTAGTCAGAGATCACTAAAATAATCGACTGTGCCTGAGATGTCTCTGATATCAGACTTTCAGTAATGCAGTGACAGAAAAAAAAATAAGATCTGCAAAAATATCCATTAAGAAGACTTCTATCAGATCCATAAATGTCACGTATATGTAGTTCGCGCTCTTTACCAAGGCATTTCTCACAAAACTTCTTCAGAGTAAAAACATGGACTGCACGACTTACATATCTAACTGGAAGCCACATCGCTTCTGCGCAATCAGATGTTTCGTGTATGCCATCACCCTCTCAATCACTTCTCTTACTAAAGGCAGTACGACACAAACATTCTGCTAGTCGTCAGGCACCACACCTTGGGTCACACTAACGTTGGATAGCCTAGCTATCGTCAGGCACCACACCTTGGGTCACACAAACGTTGGATAGCCTAGCTATCGTCAGGCACCAAACCTTGGATCATACAAACGTTGGATAGCCTAGCTATCGTCAGGCACCACACCTTGGGGTCATACAAACGTTGGATAGCCTATCCAACCCAACACTGTCACCCATCTTCTTGTCATCAACCTCGAAACCGCAAAACGAAATGAACTGAATCAACGTTAGATCGGGGAAGCAAGAGGCGAGCTGATACATGGCCATCCTTCAATCATTTCCGTCAAGTTTTGGTTCAATGTGCATTGATCATTGGTTTCCGACAATAGCCTTCCAGAGTTTTTACGACAGACCACTTTGCCTGCGAGGCGGCCATATTAGCCGTGAAATGGAAAAACGCAAAAATGATCAATAAAGTCTCCTGAACATTTGTACTGACTTTCATTTCAGTTGGCACCGTTGCTTGTGACGAAAATATCATTTTAAACATTTCAGTCGAATCTAGCCAACGACGGACTCTGGCGACCATATTGGATGTCAGATCGGCACGAAAAGATGACATCAAAATAATTTCCGCGAAGTGTTGTTTTAATCTGGTCAGCGGGTTTCCATTAAGAATTTCCTGATTTCCATCCAACCATAAAACACAGTTTTCCCCTCAGTGACGGGCCACATCAGATGCAGGATCGGCACGAGATGAGGATAGCTTGATAAAGGACCATGCACCAGTCACTTCTCGAGAGTCTCGGTTGAAATACTCTAGAGGATTCAGAGGGTATCACAATATCAAAAGTTCAGGGACAGACTTCAGACGAAGACGACGGGGGTAAAGTGATGACAGCAGCTCAGAGGCAAGGTAAGAGAGAGGAGTTTCATTTAATCGAAAGTAACGGTTCTCGAACAATGTTAAAGCATCTTCATTGGTTCCTATACATATCAGGCACTTTAAAGCGTCGGGTGCCAACAAATGCATTCACATAAGCGCACATCCAGCATGGACGACAGGCATTATAAAACGTACCCTAACAGTAGTTTGGGGTACGAGTGGATGTCCCAGAACAGGTTACACTCATATAAGCCCCAAGAGAGAAAAATAAAAAAAGGTTCAGGAAAAGTAGGGTTACGGGTGTAAACGGACGATGGTTGATGCTTACAACAGTCCTGAATTCAAATTCATCAAGGAAGAAAATGGTGGAACATTTTAGGATAAAGATGACTGAAGACCACTACGATCCACAGTATTATGAATAGGCAAATCTGAATAAAAAAATTTATCGTTACCCATTGCACATGATCAATTCACCATCCATCACATACTGTAGCTAACAGCATACTGTTAACAGACTCATTATACAACAAATGTGTAACGTACTTATTATGCAGCAATCTGTCTGACATGACACTCATCAAGCAGCATCCAGTCATGCAAGGCGTGCCTCAGACAAGCGAATCTACAGAACCTCTTGATGCGATGATGATCGTGAAATATTCTCATACCATGGCGTTTCATGAAAGCCGTTCGTCATTGAATACTACAGGACGTATACAAGATACCGTACGTAACATATAGTTCTTCATACAAAGAATATAAGAATCATAAAACACACGCCTCATACAGCACTGGCACAGTTCAAACCACTCATCATCAATCAGGTATTATTCATCAGGCAGCGGCGGCAGTAGCATCTCCATACATGACGACAGCGTCACACCACACCTTCGCCAAGTTCAACGTCCAACTCCATCGGTGATGCCGCATATTCAATAAACACAAACTCGTCTTGCGAAAGGAATCTCTGTCCAACACATTCGTCATCTCGACATTTCCATTACATACGACTTTCCATCCGCGTTCAGTTTCTTCATGCGTCGTTACATTCAGACACTGAAACCTGATGAAAAAAATGATTGTTTCACAGTGCTCATACACGGCATTTAAATGAAGGTGGGCCCGAGCCAGCAGCGTACTTCAAGGGCACCATCCTTTCATGATCTTTTGTGGTAAAACTAGATATAGAAAATAAATCTTTTCGTCCTGTGACTCCAAGAAGCTTCCATTGACAACCCTTCGACAATATACAAGAACAGAACATCCAGAATTCATTACATGAAACTGAGAAAGAAACTTGATAGAAAAAAGTAAAAATGTACTTTTTATATAGTGTAAAAGTAAATGATCAATGGAATAAATTGAATGTGGAAACTTTTAACTCTGGAAAGGAGGTCATGTGACAATTTTGTATATATAAACATATATATATATATATATATATATATATATATATATATATATATATATATATATATATATATATATATATATATATATATATATTCGTATCACAAAACAATGGCATAATTGTAATTTGCCATTTGCCTCGTACGATACTTATAAGAATTGTACTCTACAAATACGGATGCATCTTAACTGTATTCCAGCATAATAAGAAGGCAGGGGGAAAAATAATACTGTGAACAGCACCTTTAGATGATAAGAGACATCCAGGAGCACACATCAAATCTTCCTCACCGCCCACCTCACAACGAGCTACTGTACTAGAAAGGAAGGTAACTGGCTGAGTAGTGCACGTAAAAGACCATCCTCGGGCCCTACTTCAAACCACCTATCAAGTGGTGCTCATTAATAAACTTGTTCTCCCAACTCTCTCCAACCATCACGGTGTACCATCCTCGCCAGCCACCACCGCCTACTGCCACCTAAGATCCCTCGTCCCCGAATTATGATAGTTCGGTACCACAACAACATCGAACCTACACACAGGCTATTGCAGGCCACTACAAACAACAGTGTCACCAACAACTATTCTTTATTTTTCTACGTATCTTCAACCTCCAGCTGCAGGTAATTCAATAAAATGTTTATTACTATTACCATCATTATCACTAATATCAGTATCATTATCACTATTACTAACAGTGTCATCATTATCATTATCATAAGAAAAATCCAATAATAAATGTAGGAGAAGATTGTATTCCTCCACTGTAAGAAGCAATATACGACGCAGCAGGCCACAATTTGGTAAACAAGTACAGCTGTATGACCAGGAGAATGGACTGGAATGACTCTCATGATTCAAGCGTTGCCGTGAGCATAGTAAATGATAGCCATGGGGAAGGTAAGTAACAGCGTATCCTTCGGAAACTCATATCCATGGAACAGGTACCGTAGTGAAATTCACCGGCAGACCCACCACCTGAGCGCTTCAATTACTCTTGAAACAACAAAAAAAAAAAAGTTGCTCTCTCGTTTATCAGCCATATGGCCTTAGGGCAGGAGAAAGGGGTCGAAACAGGGAGCAAAAACCTCTCCATCTGTATCACAGCCTCGGGTTTGTCTCATATCACGTGTTACAGTTTGCCCCCCTCTATGCCTTTGGTGTCGACGATCCGTTTCCGTACTTTGTATGTCTGACGTGTATAGTAATCTGGCTGAGTGACCTTTTAACTATGGGAAGGAATTGCCTCAGCGATTTAGAGACGAAACAGCGACCGCTCTCGTTTTAGATTCGGAACACAGATTCTCTCTCCAGTCTTAATGACATTCAGCTTCGGCAATGAACTTGATGAGATGAGCTATGAGATTCAGGAATCATTGCACCCAACCGTAAACAGAGGGTACAATCTGCATGATTCACCAGACTATTGTTAACAGTATACAGCCACATCATGGGCTTCGAAACCGAGTGTACTAACTACCTACAAAATGAAAGTATATACTGGACGTTACGTGTGGCTGCATGAAACTGAAGAAGACGAGTCACAGTCTTCAGTAAGACTCACTCACTTCTTAATAAGTAACACTGCACAGTAAGACTCACTCACTGCTTGGTAAATAATACTGCACAGTAAGACTCACTCACTCCTTGGTAAGTAACGCTGCACAGTAAGACTCACTCACTTCTTAATAAGTAACACTGCACAGTAAGACTCACTCACTCCTTAGTAAGTAACGCTGCACAGTAAGACTCACTCACTCCTTAGTAAGTAACACTGCACAGTAAGACTCACTCACTGCTTGGTACATAATACTGCACAGCAAGACTCAGTCACTCCTTAGTAAGCAACGCTGCACAGCAAGACTCACTCACTGCTTGGTAAATAACGCTGCACAGTAAGACGCACTCACTGCTTGGTAAATAATACTGCACAGTAAGACTCAATTACTGTTGAGCAAATGATACCGTACAGCGAGACAGTCACAGATGAGTAAATGATAAGTCCGCAGCGCTAATCACAATAACCTAACCTTGTGCAGTACTAATAACGGTGCGCAGTGAAGATGGAATAATCAGTGATGGCAGTGATCGGCACGGGGCTAACAGCTCCAGTCTCAAAGTGCAAGAAAATGCTACTACCCCACCTGGGAAAGTGTAGTATGGTAATACGGTAAGTTACATGTGTGTGTGTACATTACGATAATGACGTAATTACTGAATGTGCTGCTAAATGACTATATCCACCAATAATATTTGCATCAAGGCGATGATAACGAAACAATTATCATCGCCTGAATCAAAAGGGAAAAGTCAAGAGGCAATAAACGTCATTAATCAATCTACAATAAGGCAAGAACAATAACAACGTGAGCAGCGAGTTGAAAATACTCACTGATAACACTTCATTAATAAGATAAAAACTGTCATTGATAAGACTATATTATGACCAAAACTGATGACGGAGTATTAGTGACGTGGGAAACTATCCGTCTTATTCATGAGGAAAAAAATAAAAGAAAGTACCACAAAGTCATGCGAGTAATAATAGTGAATTTCTGGCGAACAGTAAGAATTAAGCAGAGATAATATCACCTCAACAACAATTCATATTATTGTTGGTGATATTAACTCGAATGTTTCATAAAGAACAGTGGCTATTATGAGAGTAAATAATGCCGAAAAAATAAGTGTAAGTAAGACTACAATTTACAGTAAGTTACCACAAACTGAACGGCCATGTCTCTCTCTCTCTCTCTCTCTCTCTCTCTCTCTCTCTCTCTCTCTCTCTCTCTCTCTCTCTCTCTCTCTCTCTCTCTCCAAAGAAAATAAACATGCAAAAATATGCATATATCTACTATCATAAGATCGCAGGAACCGAGAAGAACGGTTATACACAAACGATATATTCAAACACGGGATCAGTCATAATACCTCATCCTATACGGCTACAGTTGATAAAGTTAACATAGCACACGAATCGTGCTCTTCAACGAAAAGGTTAAAAACCGTAAGTGGTTCAATCATACACACTACAAAATACCGCATCTATCTCTCCATGTTCTCACTCTGTGAGTAAGCATCGTCTTACCACTTGTTGATCGACTGACAAGGCAACAAGTGGTTTGAGGCTACTGCCTCGTCACTGACGAAGCAAAAGTCTTATGGAACCACACCACCACTTGTTGTTGATGGCAAAGGAAATGTTGCCTGCGTCTACCTACATATAATGAACGGTAAGCGGTCCGCACTTACCACGGTTAACACCGAACCAATGACGAAGCATATATGGGCCAGGAAAACCGCTCAATCAGTAACTTTAGCAAAATCGATCGATGGCTACATGCCGCCAGGACCTCAGCAAACAAGTCCGACGTTCCAGCTGAGACTGGAGAGGTTGTGTGCATTTTCACCGCCTACTGATCATCAGGCAGAAGCGCTCTACAGTCAAATGTTCTAAAGAAATCTAAGTGGAACTGATCCAGTGGCAGTTTACGTCAACAGTTACACAAAGACAAACCCTGGAGCTACTCTCAGCTAATCCAAAAGTGCTGGCGAGTGTAAACAATTACACCGAGACAAATCATCCTCCAACTAACCCCTCAATGTGTGTAATACAATGGTAACCCAAGAGACTTTGAGGAACGACCAAAATGTAGCATGGGCTGCCAAGCAGTGATCGACAAGGGGGAGACACGCTACGAAAAGCAGGGGAAATGTTTGTTGTTTGGGTTTAGAGGTTTGGGGAAACCCGGTGACAGGGCAGAGAGACGAGGCCCGTCTCTACGCCCCGGACAGGACAAAACCAGTCGTCATGAGTGCAAATGTCGAGCTGTTGCTACACAGAGAGCAGCTCACATTAACATTATACATCAAGCAGAAAATGGGAATAGAATGGTGTCCTTGACAGCAGCTGGCTTCAGCATCGCCTTCTTTTTTTTTCTTTTTTTTTCTTTGAGTGTTGGATACACCTATCCTCTTGTTCTCAGACCCAAGGCTTCTGGGTATGCAAATTCTAGCCTCCACTTCCTATTACCGCGTTCAGAATCGTGTCTTCATTCCCTAAGTGGTTCATGTACACATGGCTATGAAAAAAAAAATCATTTGTCCAAGCTGGTTTCTTCTTATGGCCCTTCACAAGTTTCTTGTAACCTTACAGCAGAACATACTCCCGTTATGTGAACATCAAGCCAGTGCCGTGTCAATTCAATATATTCAAGCAACACAGCAATTCATGAATCTTCCCACTGCCACTACGTATGTCCTCATAAACAGAAAGGATTTCGACCCGAACTGAGTTCAGCATAGTTCGTGCAAGATGCATTAGAAAAACTTGACACATTCTATATATATATATATATATATATATATATATATATATATATATATATATATATATATATATATATATATATTTTTTTTTTTTTTTTTTTTTTATACTTTGTCGCTGTCTCCCGCGTCTGCGAGGTAGCGCAAGGAAACAGACGAAAGAAATGGCCCAACCCCCCCCCCCCATACACATGTACATACACACGTCCACACACGCAAATATACATACCTACACAGCTTTCCATGGTTTACCCCAGACGCTTCACATGC